>NC_064626.1:248305021-248618902 GCF_023864275.1 Schistocerca cancellata
GACTCAACTTTACAAAAATTTGGAAGTATGAGCTTCCTTATCAGTACGACATCGTAACCTCTCTGGCCTTAATCCATGTACTGATTCGGTTGGGAAGTTCGTATAAACCCCTTGTATCCATACCTGAGGCAGATCCTATTTCACCATCCATAACACGGATTCCTACACCTTCTACCCCTCCACCTGTGTGCCCCAAGATTCCGTACTCTCCCCTCTTCTCTACCTTCTATATACGGCGGACATGCCACCGCCTCCAACCCTCATCCACCTTCTCCAGTACGCCCATGACACCGCCTTCCTTGCCCTCGCCGCCACCCTGTACGCTCCCAACACCTTCTCCAATCCCATCTGTACCGGTTCACCACTTGGTGCAACCAGTGGTTGCTCAAGATCAATCCTTTCAACACCCAGGAGATCATTGTAGGCGAAACCACCCCTTCCTTCCGTCTCCTCGACTTCAATGTCACCATCTATGGCTGTCCTATCAGCCTCACCCCCACCCTCAAGTACCTTGGCGTCACCCTTGACCGTCGCCTCTCCTGGACCCCCCATCTCGGGACAATTCAAGCAAAGGCACGCTCCCGAATCTGTCTCCTCAGTCTCCTTTCTTGCCACACATGGGGTATGGAGACCTCCACCATTCTCCACACCTATAAATTCCTCGTCCGCCCTATCCTCTGCTACGCCCACTGTGCCTGGATCTCCACCCCTCCTGCCTTTTACAAATCTCCTCAAATCGTAGAACGCCACGCGCCCTGCCTCGCCTATCGTATCCATCTCCCCTCCACCACTCAGATTCTACATGACCTCATTCCGTTCCCGTACTTCCTCCTTTTCCTCGAATGGATATGGATCCTCTACACCTCCCGTAAACTTGATCCCCCTCACCCACTTGTCTCTCCCATCCTCTCCCACCCCCATCCACTGCTGCGCCTGTATTCCCACATCCAACCTGCTCTCCATCTCTCCACTCTCCATACCCTCGCCCAAGGTAGCTTCCACCAACTCCCCGTCCCAGATGATGCCCTCATCCCCTCCATCTACCCCTCCTACCAACTTTGATCCTCCCAATCCACTCCCTGTGACTTTTCCCAAGGGCACTCTCTCTCCCTTCTCTCCCTCCTCCATTCCTCCCTCCCTCCTCTCCCATGGGCTTCCTCTACCCGCCCATCTCCTCTGCCACTGGCATCTACACCCTCCCCTCTCCCTCTTCCCCCACCTTTTCCTCTTTGTCCCTGGACTCATACACGTACAGTGAATATTTGCGCGCCGGAGATCATTGCCATCGGTTTGTTCTGTGTGCCATCGTGTTAGTGCTTCAGTGTTTCACTGCCCACGCTCCGTCGTTCACGTGTGTCATTTCAGTCATCTGTGTTCGTGTACCAGTGCTGAACGTTATTAATTTACCACGCCTGTGAATGGCTCCGTGTTTTTTACTCATGTGTCTACTGTTTTTTGTCCATCATCATGTTTTGTTTTTCTGTGTTTTCATGTTTCTATTTGTCTTCTCTGTGGCCGAAGAGCGGCGTAATATTGTCGCTGCCGGCCTACCTTTGTATAAGGTGTTAAAATAACAATAAATAATAAAAACCTGAGGCAGACTCGCCTACAACACTGTAACTAGTGTGTGATATCATGGATGTTGGTTCTCGGACAGAGGTGATATTCGACCTGGCCCTAAACACTTTGCATTGGTCACAGGTCTGAGGATCTCGCTGGCCACAGGAACATTTCATCATATCACAGTCATTTTATAGAAACACGTGAAGACTGTGGACGAGTATAGTCCTGTTGAAGAATGCTACCCCCATACTGTCACATAAGAGGTAACGCCAAGGCCCTCCACACCATTACGCCAGAAGTAACACCGCTGCGTTTCTCCGAAATGTTGGTAAAATGGAACCTCTTCCATGGTTACCGACGTACTTACCGTAGGAGTACATAATCACGGTTCATCACAGAATACGATGCGACGCCAATTCATCAACAATCCATGCTCCCCGGTCACACTACCACTCGAGAGGCAGTCGCTTGCGTTGTGTTAATGAGAGCGAGAGGACACACGGGACGGTAATTCCCTAAGTACTGCAAGTCTTCCACCTACGGTGCGAGACGACAGAGAATGTTAAAAGGGATCTCGGCCGGCAGTCGCAGTTGTAAAGGGGCTGCAATGCGCTTGGTGCACAACGTGGCGTTACTCTCTTCTGGTGATTAGATGTTTATCGGAATCTTAACCAGCTGTATGCGTGCCTTCACGTTCTCAAGCGGTCACACATTGGGATGCCGTCACATCAAAATGCAGGTTTCTATAGTGGTACTGGACATTCAGTCATGTATTTTGTGATTGTCTGTCCATTAATGATGACTACGCGCAATACGTTTACAGTATCTGCAAGTTTCTAGTTAAGTTCAAAAATGGTTCAAATGGCTCTGAGCACTATGGGACTCAACATCTTAGGTCATAAGTCCCCTAGAACTTAAATCTAACTAACCTAAGGACATCACACACACCCATGCCCGAGGCAGGATTCGAACCTGCGATCGTAGCAGTCCCGCGGTTCCGGACTGCAGCGCCAGAACCGCTAGACCACCGCGGCCGGCTAGTTAAGTTCACAATCATCGTTCGTCTCGTATACTTTTTTAAAAGTCTTCTCTTTTCTTTTGCTACTCATTACGTTAGTGTTTTTATACTGTAAATATTGAAGCGTTTTAATATAGAATTACTAGTGATCCTTGCTATTAAAGTCTTAAATCTTTTTTCTTTTTTTACCCTATTTCATCAAATTTAAATTCTGATATTGTTAAATTCCCATCACTGAATACTATATGGAATTTTCGATAGACAGTTTATTTCACCGTTTTACGCAAGTGATGTAATTTTTTCCATTCAAATTATATCTTAGGTATGTGCACGATGCACCACGTAGGGTTTGCACACTTTTAATTTCGTGAACGGTTAAAAATACTGAAAGGAGCAATTCAGGAAATGAAAGTAGACGTAATTTAATTTAGGGTGTAGAAAAATTTTCGCTACCAGCCACAATAAAAGATAGTTTATTTGTCACCCTACCGGTTTTGGGCTTGCTCCCATCTTTACGTATTTATACATTTGTATTTATCTAGTGATCTTCAGCATATTAACATGTACATGAATGTATAAACACCTGAAGATGGGCGCTAGCCCCGAACCGGTCGTGTGACAAATAAATAACTTTTTATTGTGACCGGTAGCGGAAATTTTCCTGCACCCTATAAAAGAACAGTCGCAGAGTTGAACAGCATCCATTATGGATAAAATAACGTAATCCAATTTTCTTAAGATTTGATTCTCGTATCATCTGAAGTGTTGAAACATTTTCTTTGCGGCCTAGCTTTTTAATGCCGTTTAAAAGCTCGTGAAAAGAGAAGTACGCCGATATAGTGCTTGCTGACTTTGGCGTTGGAATTTTTCTCGAAAGTATATCTACCACAATTGAAATATAGTGCGAGCGTAATCAGCTGTTTCTGTGTAAACATCGTCGAGTGCTGCACTCGTAGCAGGTTCCGCCGTTATATCAAGCTTGATTCCACAAGAGGTGTTTACCTAAGTATGAGTACGTATACGAATTTCGAAAAAGCCTTACTGAGGTTCTTGGGACGCTATGAGAATTTAGCATATATGAAAAAACTCACTTGCTTCAATGTGTCGGTTGATGCAAGGCTTTAGAGCATTACTAAAGCAATAAAATTACGTGTCGTTCCTGTGAACTACCATTTGCCGAGAATCTCTTTTCGATGTTTCGAACCGTTTGCGAAATAATAGGGGTGCAAGTCTCAGGTAGTTCAGTTTTTATAGCTTGGCTTTCAAATGGCTCTGAGCACTATGCGACTAGAACTAGAACTTAGAACTAATTAAATCTAACTAACCTAAGGACATCACACACATCCATGCCCGAGGCAGGATTCGAACCTGCTCCAGACTGTAGCGCCTAGAACCTCACGGCCACTCCGGCCGGCTTTTATAGCTTGCATACGGTCTTCAGTTACATGAATGTACGCTGCTCACAAACCTGGATACTGCATGATTCGGCTCGCTGGCCAAATGGAGATCCACAATGAGGCCCATTTGGAACTACGTCATGTGCTAATAACAGAAGCTCACACGAGTATCTCCGAGTCATCCACAACGATCACTCAGCTTATGAAGCTATTCAGACTCTTTATCTAACCAAGCAGGTCTGGTAACAGTATTAAAAACTATCAACGCTAATACACTCTGGTGGCCGTTACACTCGTCACAGACAATAGGAACACTATTCACTTGTATACCTGACGAAGGACTGTGCGTGTAAGAAGTTACACTCACAACCGACCATGTAGTCTGTGTGCCTCACTTCTTTTGTCATGGAGTGAATGTAGCCACCTAAACATATGCTTCTTTTATTGCAATTAACACGTCGATAAAGCTATTACTAAACGCTACCAAACATTTAATATTTTGAAAAAGATTCCTAAATTGTGGAGCGAAGTTTGTGTGTAGCAAACACGTCAGAATAATTTCTGTACGTTAGTAAATAAGATACCGAAATTACATACCTCTTAATATTCAACGCTGCAGAATAATTAAAACATCGTTTCCTCTGTCCAGTACACACTTGCCTTAAACGGCTGAAAATAGCGAACAACCGATAAGTCGGCGTCAGGAAAACAAACGCCATAGAAAACCACATAAAACGGCGAACTGGAACACACATGGTATGCCAATATAGCGTGTTTGTTCAACTACTTATTATTTGGACTCAACTATTATGTGAAGGGTGTACATTTTATAGACATCGTTCGTGTGTGTGTGTGTGTGTGTGTGTGTGTGTGTGTGTGTGTGTGTTTGTGTGTGCGTGTTTGTGTGTGTCTGTGTGTGTCTTACATCCAGTTGACTACAATGCAGGCTGACCAAGTAATTTCTTTTCTGGGTTACAATACATGAGGAGCCAAATTCTGACCAGATACAACGTGGTTAAATGGCACAGAAAATCATGCAACACAAACTTGCATTCATATTACTGAAGAACGTAATGCTATCTACATAGGCTGAACCACTTGAGACTTGCACACCTATTATTTCACAAACGATTCGAGACATCGGAACGAGATTTTCAACAAATCATAGTTGACAAGAAGGACACGTAATTTTATTGCTTGGGTAATGCTCTAAAGCCTTGAATGAACAGATGTTTTGAAGCAAGTGAGTTTTCATATATGCAAAATTCTAATCGCATCCCAACGAGCTCAATAAGACATTTTAGAAATGAGTGTACGTATTCATGCTTAAGTAGTCACCTTTTGTGGAAACAACTGCGGAACCTGCCACGAGAGCAGCATTCGGCGATGTTTACACAGAAACAGCTGATTACGGGCTCCTTATATTTTAATTTCGGTGCATATACCGGATATTTACGAGAAAAGCTTCAACACAAAAAAATCAGCAAGAACTAAATAACTGTACTCTTATTTTCATGAGCTACCGAACGCCATCAAGAAACTACGTCGTAAAAAGAATGCTTCAACTCCTCATTTGATACGAGAGTCAAATTTTAACAAAATTACGTTCTGTCTACTTTTATTTCACGGAAATGCTCCTTACAGTGTCTTCAACCGTTCATGAAATTAGATGAGTGCAAATTGTACGTGAGGCATTGCGTACATGTTTAAGATATAATTTGAATTCAAAACCCCCAGGTCACTAGCGTAAAATGTTGAAATAAACTGTCAAAAGTTTCATATATTATTGTTTGACGGGAATTTAACCGTTTCTTAATTTAAACCTGATGAAATAGGGTAAGAAAGAAAAAAGCATAAAACTTTAACAATAAGGAAGACTAGGAGTTCTGTATAAAAACGTTTCAACGTTTACGAGATTACAATGTTAGCTAAAGTATAGCAATATAAAAGGGAAGGCTTATAAAAAACAAACTAAGACACAAATGATGAAACTGAACTCAGCTAGAAACTTGCAAACACAGTAAACATATTGTGAGTAGTCATCGTCATTTGACAGATAACTTATCACAAAAAACGTGACTGAACGTCTAACACAACTTTAAAAACCTACTTTTTACTGTCGCTTGAATGAGAACTTAAACTAAAGCCAATTTAACATAGCTAAATCTATTTACTGAGAATTTGTTCGTTGGCAAACTGCACTGTATACAAGCTAAGTCTTACAAATCACGTAAACGGCTGCGGTAAGTTCAAATAAACAATTATTATCGGATATTAAAGCACGCTCTGAATATTAGCGACTCACGGTTATCTTAGCTTTCTTTCAGTGTGAAACGGGTGACGTGTTTATTTCCCGAGCAATGGATATAGTGTACCATCATGAACGTTCCGCTATTTTCAGTTCATACAGTGAGCATGAACATCCTTGTGTCGAAAGTCGCAGCTAAATAAACGTTCACCGAAAACTTGTCGAGTATATGTACCTTTTCTATGTCACTGAGTCGAATGCAGGACTATGTCTTCAATATTAAAGGAAACGAATGTTGCAAAATACAATTTCATCTGAATCAGTACATCTGAAAGTAGGTTTTTATCAACGATTTCATTCAGCACGAATTGTTTAAATTTTCCATACCACATGTTCATGAGGACTATGTACGCTTCCGACATCTGGCTGTCTATGTTAAAAGATAATTCACATTGCAAAATTTCTGAAGACATAGTATCAATATGGGCTCAAAGCATTTTGCCCAGAACTGTATGAATCTGAAACACTTATAGATATTTTTTGCCCATTATAAATAAAAATATAGTAGATAGCACCAAGTAGCAACAAATACAACTGATAAACAGTAAGATACGTCTGTCATCTGCTAGCTTACGGAATTCGTTAATATGAAGTATAGTAAATATCACATACGTTCAACATACATCACTGTTCAGTTAATATAGAGGCTTGTACATCTGGTACTAGATTTAGATTACGAAGTTATTCAGTGAAAAATCCCTATGCAAGACAGTTTTTCGCATCTGATATTGCATTCAGTATGTCTCGGTATGAGCAATATGCATACAGAAATTTCTGTTTGAAAGCAACTAGATGAAGCTTAATTGCGATTATATTCAATGACATTTAATAAAATCCTCTTATCAGTTAGTCATGACATCTAACTAATCCATCACATACCAGTAATACTACCCTCTAGAAAACCTTGTAGGTATGTGAAAAAAGCTATACATGTTTCCTAATAATACATCTACGAATTTTTCAAAATAATTATGTGTTTACCTGTCATACATTGTACTGAGTTGTACAACAGAGCAGTAAGCACCAACGATAATTAACGAACAGTTAATTGTACAACTTACGATGCCGAAAAAGTGTTGCGACAGTTACGCGCGAACTGTTGAGTCGGTCGCCCGCGCGCCTACTGCGCCGGAGGGATGCAGCCCGCAGCACACGCCGAGAGCGACTGGAGACTGGAAGCGCCGCGACGCACTAGCACCAGAGTCTGCCGATGGCAGCGCCACCGTCGCCTACGAGCGTATACGTCGTATGCGCTGCGCTTGCCTTATTTGCCTCCTGGTGATAAGCCTAGGGTTATTTTCTTTTGATGTGAATAACGCAGTCACACGCGTTCATCTGGACATTATAGAGCAATGATGATGCAGAGGGACATAGCGAAATCGAGGATCCTCTATATCTTCGACGACATTTTCATCCGCTGTTGGTCACAACAGTATGTAGTGCTCAAGTAAAACAGGAAAACTTTAATCTCTACGCCCATTATTTTTTCATGGAGTGCACCAACTGTGGACAACTTAGAACCAATACCTGGTCGCTGTACAGCATTCTGTTCTTTTGATTTTACTCTTGACTTTCTATTCCTATGGTTCCTTTCGATACTTTGACCACCTTATTTGTCTCAAATAAGTTAGTTATGTACTGAGAAGCTTTTGGTTTGAGACCAGGAATTCTATGAAAATAAAATGTTGCGTTGTTCCTCTGTGGACATGGATCTGGGCACATAAAATTCTTTGCATTGGCTGTAGAATGAAGACAGAGCGATGACTTACCAAATTATTATAATGTCTCGTTTTCCTTGGAGCACAGAATTATTCCGAATATACACTTCCAATAACGCACTTCGTATTTCATTGTTCATGATAACGTGAGATCCACCACATTGTAATGACTAATATCTGACAATTGCAGACCAGTTAACGAAAAGAGTCTTCCTGCTCTCAGTGCTAAACTAGAACTAACTTCTCTAGTATCGTACTTCGAAAAGAGGGAGAGAAAAGAATGCACAGACAGTAACGTGAATCTTTGCCTTACGTTATTGTAGTTTGTAGGTGGCAAAACGTAACTAATTTTTACATGTCAACACGACTTTTTCCTACGCTGGAGCAGAAAAAACAGAAATACTATCCTTAATATTCTTCATTTCATGCGCCTCAGCGTCATTTTCCTTTCAAGGATTAGGCTATTGTCTGTTCCAGAGTCACAAACAAAAGTCAGTCCAACCTTTTACAAAGTCTTAGAACGCCTCTTTTCCTATTCGGCTTGTAGTACAGGAATTTCTGAGGAACTCACTGATCTGGCGTTTTCATGGGGTGCTGTCTCCAATTTTCACGTTATTTTGTCATTTTATTGTTTTTTAACCCAGCTTCCACAAAATAACACAGAAATCACCATCACTTTATAGAATTTCATGATCGTCTCTTTTTGTACTTTATGGACCAATATTCAGCTGATGGTACCAGAGACGTCTTGGAATTTCTGCATTTTATTTTCATAATTACAATAAAAATAAATATTATATCACATCCTAACGAATAAAGGGTTTTTACGGTCGTAGCGTTTCACTTTCTTGAAGAGTTCTATTGCTTCTGTTGCATACCAAGGTCTAGGAGCTCACAGTTCCTCCAACATTCATTTATTAATTGTAAAATTTAATTAGTTCTGCACATATTCCATCTTTTCGAGTGTCTTTCCTGTTCTTCATGTCTTTCTAAGCCTCTTGAAGGTCCTCCACAACATTGGGAAGTATGTTTCCGTGTACTTACTATGCGGAATGTGATATTCAGTCTTCTGTGTTCACCATAAGTCTGCACAATGATTTATCCGTTGTTCATTTGGTATAATTTTCAGTAAGACTGTCTTTTCCTTCCTTGTCCAGGACTTTCATGGATTTGTATGCACATGGCTGTGTACCTCGTACGGCATTTTCTATGACACTTATGAACGTGTCCCAAGGCTCTCGCGGTGCTTTGCATAATATTTGTTTTGGGGAGTTCCTTTTTATTTTGAACGCCTCTAAAGTCTGATATTTCTTCTTGATAACTTGCAAATAAACTACCTGTTTTCGTTTTATGGCTTTTTTAATCTCTGTGTTCCAAAACCTTCGTCGTCTTTTCCGATATGTTTTATTCCTTTTACTAAGTGCTTCTGGTGCTGCTTCGACGGTGAAGGTCTTAATTGTATTCCATTATAAATCGACGTCTGTCTGGTAATGTAGCAAGCTGCTAATGTTGTATAATACTATGTTCCGACAAATGATTTTGTGGCTTCTTTTGGAGTTTCTTTGTTTCCTCTTACTTTTATGGTAGCTTTCTGTTACTAACTAAAAGAAAATGGTTATCACTTATTCCGTTTCGTTGCCAAACATTTGTATCTTGCATAAGGCTCTTCATCTTATCATCAGTTAGTGTGTAATCAGTCACAGACCTTGATCTCCGTGAATTCCACGTAAATTTGTGAATGTTTGTCTTTCTGTTACATGTTTTAGTGATTTTAAACTAATTAAAAAGGCATTACTACCCACTGTTATTAAGAGTCGTTTCTCCAGTTCCTCCTGTTATTTCTGTACACGTAGGTATCCAGTTCTTGCATTAAAATCAGCAGAGATGAAAACATGGTCAATCTTGTTAATTTTGTCCGCTTCTTTCTCAAGATCATCGTAAAAAGTATCAGTATCACCCTTACGTCACACCTCTGCAACAGGGTGACTTCATGGAGTTAGAAACTTGAATCTCCTTATTCTTTCGTTTATAAGGCTGTATTGCTCTCTATTTATGATTGGCTGAAATTTGTACTGCCAACGACCTTACCGCAGTGGTAACGAGAGTTCCCGTCAGATCACCGAAGTTAAGCGCTGTCGGGCTGGGCTAGCACTTGGATGGGTGACCATCCGGTCTGTCCAGCGCTGTTGACAAGCGAGGTACACTCAGCCCTTGTGAGGCAGACTGAGGGGCTACTTGATTGAGAAGTAGCGGCTCCGGTCACGAAAACCGACCAAGGCCAGGACAGCGGTGTGCTGACCACATGCCCCTCCATATCCGCATCCAGTGATGCCTGTGAACTGAGGATGACACGACGGCCGGTCGGTACCGTTGGGCCTTCATGGCCTGTTCGGGCGGAGTTCAGTTTAGTTTATTTAAAATTTTTACTCCAGCACAAACTCGTTTTCTTGTAGAATGGCACTGTAGTGTGTCAAATATTTTGTTCCTTTTACTTTTTTCTTAAATTCTGTCGCATTGCAATGTGTACTTTCTTTCTTTCAGTATCTGATTCATATCGTACCTTTTGTGGGTTGAGATTTTTCAGTTTTCGCCGGTTGATCCAGTCCTATAACGGAAGCTGTTTGTACGTTTAGCAGTAATTTTAGAATCTTCTAGCTACTATACGAGCCCTGCGCAGGTGAAGCCGCGTGATGTGTCTGCCATCTCTAGGTACTGCGACCTGCCTGATATTCTGTCGGTTATGCCTCCGTTAGTGAAGCTGCCTTCCTGAGACTTATGATGCCCTTCCTGTCTGTTGTGTGGGACATACGTTACCTGGTTCCTCAGACTAGTCGCTCCGATGTGGGCAAACTTGCCAGTAGTTACGCCACCACCGGCACACCTCTCGACTTAGTCGAAGCACGCAGACCCTACCGCCCAGCAGTGCACTTGCCTTCAGCAAGGGTTGGCCGCTGGGAGGGTTCCTTCATCATCTCAATAGTACTCGGTGGTTCTAATTAGGGTGCAGCTACTCGTTGGGTGGGGGGGGGGGGGGGGGCACTGTGGCCTGTGACTGTCGTATGGCAGCGAAATTTTCTACATATCGTAATGCGTTAATACGGAATCGATCTACGCAGGAACAATTGTGGCCACCAGGAGAAAATATGGCACTGTAGACTGTTGGTATGACCATATGATATTCACACTGTTATTTGACAAGTCATAACGTAAGTGAACAGAATGGATTTCCAGAAGAGAGACTATGTGCTGGTGGTGAAACTGGTTTATGTGAATGGCAACAATTACAGTACTACGTTGAGAAAGTATCGCCCACTGGAAACTCTGAGGAGAACTTCGTTGTCATTAAATGGTTTAAAGGAGATAATGACATTGGAAGTAGAATCAGTATTGGTCGTATTTTTTTGTTTTGTTATCCGCAAAATCGATTTTCGGTCACTTAGTGACCATCCTCAGTGCAAGCTCTAAGCTAGTTGATACCAGTGCCTACCAATTTTAATTGTATATTACAGCACTGAGGATGGTCACTAAGCGACAGAAAATCGATTTTCCGGATTATAAAACAAAAAAATACGACCAATGCTGATTGTCCTTCCAATTCTATCCACTGTTTGGTCGTGGTGCACAGAACAGTCCATGGAGTCGTCAATCGATAATGACATTCCCAAACACGAATGAGCTTGGTGTGGCGACAGTAAGGAAGAGGAAGATTTCCTATCCCGGAAACTATTGCCGAGGTTACTCGTGCTGTAACTGACCAAGCAGCACGTGCCAGTAGGGCCATGCTTGTGCAATGTCACTAGAATTGTCTATCCCACGTTCAACACTACGGAAAGTTCTGTGGTCTGTTTTAAACTGTTACCCATACAAGATTCAGACTGTGCACCAACTGATACCTTCTGAATTTTCTCTTCCTTTTCTGGGACAGATCAAAGTTGATGACATTTGTTCAGACAATATTCTATGGAGCGACGAGGCACGTTTCACACTACACGGTTGTGACGGTGCAAACCCCGTTACTAGATGAATAGGTCTAGTATGCAAGGATTGCTTTGTGGAGAGCGAGCGCGCTACATGATGCATGGTTCGCGGAAGCGCGTGGCGCGCCCGTGCGAGATTTGCAACGGTCGGTCGGTGGGACGCCTCCGACGCCACGTGGCCTGCAGCTTGGGGCATTGTTCGGTTTTTCGCGCATTACGCGAAAACTATGCAACTTACGGTGTAGAGCGATGCGGCAGTGGATTGCGGTCAGCAATATGCACCTTCTAAAAGATCAATATTCATTTCAAGTAACGAGACGGCAAAGTTATAGTAACCTCACAATCGGTTAATATCACGAGTGCTGAAAGATTAATAAAGATAGTAAATAACAACTTACAGGGATGAGCGAGCACTCATTAAAATCGTCTCGTCATAGGGGATCGATAGCCGTGGTCATATGTTAAGATTCATAAATAATTAAGCCCGTAAAGAGAAATAAACAAAGTTTGAGGGGAAACTGATTATAAAATTCAATAGAAAATTCATGACGTAAAGAACGGCATTATATAATATTTTGGGTGGCATCATACGTATTTTAAACTCGTTAAGTTATACTATACATGTAACTTGCAATAGTTTTCATTGTTTGCAAATTATTATTAACATTTATCGTCAATAATTAATTGATTATTATAGATATGAAGATTTTGAGCAGCGCAATGTGTAGATGGTTATAGATTACATCTAAAAACAGTGCTATATGCAGTACCATGTTAAAACTTTGCAGCAAAGTTGTCACAAACAAATTTGCGATAAGTGGCGAAATTTTGCAAAAACTAAAACTTGATTTACAGGCGATAGAATAATCCTAGAAATTAATGTAACTTAGTGGATGAGATGTACTTTTTAGCGCGATACCGATGGTGTACTTATTTCTGTCGAGGAATGTATGTATCAAAATTTGTAACCTTAACTGGTGAGACTGGTACTTGCATTACCAGGGAGGTAGACGTCCGAGCCTATATAAGCGAGTGGCCATCTTTGCCAGGGGTCAGTCGTTGGGCAGTCGTTTTGGAGGGTGGGTGGCGAGCAAGCCCCACTTGAGGGTGGCCCATGTGGTCGTTTGAGAATTCTTTCTCGAGCCAATTTATTTCGACAAAGAGTATTGTTTAAGAGTGCCAGTGTGCAAGCATATATTTGGTGAACTGGAAGTGCTACGATTATTTGTGTGAGTACGATCTATGAGGTATACATCGTCGTAAGTGAACATGTGGCGAACTGTGATTTCGCGCCAAAACTGTGTGTATTCACAAGCACTTTTATCGTCGGTCTGTACCCAGAGTGTTTGTCTGGCGTACCATGACGTCTGTACGTTATGGACACCTCCTACTATAGCACTTGATTCCAGCTCTGGAAGAGCGCAACTGTGTTGTAATCACTGTTTTTATGCAACATGGCGCAACGCCTCATATCGATAGCCCAGTGAAATTTATTCTTAATGCAACCTTCCACGAACGTGTTATCACTAGACATTTTCCAGAGGCATTGCCGACAATATCATGTGATCTGAATATTTCGTCGGCAGGTGTCTAAAAGAACCCGTTTATCTGGGAACTTCGGTCTTATCTGAAGGCCATATACAGGAACATGTTGCCCAATTTCCACCGGAACTGCTGCGCAAAACTGTTAATCACGTCGTTTTACAGCAGCAGCATCTGGTCGACGGCTCCTGTGTTCATATTGAACAAATCGTGTAAGCAACAGTTAATAATAAAATCAACATAAGGCCTTTCTCATTTTTCCGCTCGGAGTAGCCGTTGAATTTTCTACTTGTTCAGTCTTCCCTTCCAAATACAATCTGTTTTTCCATTTCTTCACATTTTTCCTACAAATATTTCGCACTGACTTCTCTACACGTTACCATCATTTTATTCCACAGTGATTTATTTTCATCTATTCGTGAATAGCCCTGAATATTTTTGTACCTCCTTCTTTCTATCCCTGAATAGTCTTGAACATTTTTGTACTTCCTTCTTCCGTCAGTCACTTGAAGCATTTCCTTTCTTACCTAAAGCTTCTTCATAGTTA
This sequence comes from Schistocerca cancellata, assembly GCF_023864275.1. Taxonomy (NCBI): domain Eukaryota; kingdom Metazoa; phylum Arthropoda; class Insecta; order Orthoptera; family Acrididae; genus Schistocerca; species Schistocerca cancellata. The sequence goes on from NC_064626.1 coordinate 248,319,092, forward strand.
CCTTCTTCAGTCCTACATTTTCTGTGTACCAGACAGGGCATGGACTAAGCAACTTTACCTTTAGCGTGCAATGCTCCTACTGACTGAACTATCCAGGCACGAACAAAGTTTCAAGCCACGGTACAGCACACTGTTTCAAAACGTCTCATTTTAGTTTCTGGTGAAACCCTTATCCGCACAAGCAGCGTGTCTTACTCTTTCGAGTGTTATCACTCTTGTCGCCTAATATACTTCCGAGCACAAGGACTAAACCAAAAAACCCCAACCCCAGTTTAACCGAAACAAAGCTACTGCTTCCGTATCAGCGATGTATGCGAGAACAAGTCAGCCACCTACGCAACACATCATATCTTTGAGGCTACATCATATTTACTGATTATGTTGATATGTGGACAAGTCCTTTTACCCTCTTTACGAACAGTATAGTTTTCGTAATATTATCATCTTTGTTTACTGCACTTAATTGCAGCGATCGGCCCTAGTTAGTCGCCGTGCGGGGTAGCCGCGAGGTATGAGGAGCCTTGTCACAGTCCGCGTGGCTCCCCACGTCGGAGGCTCGAGTCCTCCCTCGGGCATGGGTGTGTGTGTTGTCCTTAGCGCAAGTTAGTTTAACTTAGATTAAGTAGTGTGTAAGCTTAGGGACCGATAACCTCAGCAGTTTGGTCCCATAAGACCTTACCACAAACTCAAATTTTTCTCATTTCTTGGATCTTAATCCATTACGTCTTTCTTGCATTCAATGCGCCACGTTTGCGAGTGGTGACCAAAATTGAAACTAGTTTCTTTTTTTTTCAGCGTAAATCGCTTCTGCATTACTGTATGAGAGTATATACCAAGCTTTGGTGCCATACAATTATTACAGCCCACACTAGACCTCTGTGAGTAGCTACACTTTAATTACAACCAACCTCTATTTATTTCGTTGTGTTCTCTTCTAGCAAGTCAATATTGATCTGTCTATGAATTTTTTCTTGTTCTTTTTTTTAAAAAATAGTAATGAAACTTAATTTACCTCTACGTGAATATTCATTTCTCAGGAATAACAAATGTTACCACATTCCTATCAAAGTTTTCAGGCGCAAATGACTTCATAAGAAATGTGAATACAGACTAATCATTATCTGTACAACTGTTCCTCTTTGAACTTATACATCTGAAACAAAGATATTAACAATGTATAACGGCATAGACCACAGTCCATTGTTGAGTCCGGAGATTGACTGTCGCAGTCAACGACCTGCCATCATAGCACCAAAGCAGACGCTTCATTGTCATCCCCTTCCACAAACAAACTGACCACTTTTTGGAAAGCCTTGTTGCTAGCCAGACAGTTCACTGACATACAAGATCACGACCAAGGTGCGTCTTCTACGTGGTCAGCTCTAGACATATTTAAGCCCCCAGACGAGCCGATCGTCGACACAGCAGGGCTATGTTTCGACGTTCATCACGTGTCTTTCGCGACTATCAAATTGACACAGTCAGAATCGGTATATCTAGGCTACTCTGGGTCTCATGACGCTTGGCTTATGATGCAGCCGCCTACGGGGCCCGTGCTGCCAAGATCCGCCAGCCGCCTGAAGCATCGCCACAGTCAGCGGTCTCGGTTTCGTCTACCTGGAACGGTACTACCTGCTGTGCGTCACTAGGATACCGCTCCATAATGCATGAAGTCTTCACTGCCTACAGCTGGCGATCAACGCAGCTGAGACTTCCTCTGTCAACACTATGCCTGGCAGCAATGCCCAGAATAAACACTGCCACCTGTGAGCGCTGTCTCTGCCACACCATCGCTGGAATATTTCCTGACAATGCCACACTACTCCTTGCATGACATCATGCATAAGTAATTGGCCAAGCCAATGACAATAACAAATAATTGCTAACTTTCCATTCACATCTATCTGCTGTCTCACCTACGCCTTCCGACCCACTGCATTCTGTCTCCTTCACCATCAAACGAAACTTGGACGCCGGCAGTGGGAGCTGAGCACCTCCTTATGAAGTTGAAGGAGCCTCCCACCTCCTAGTAGCGGTCATTGTACGTCCCTGCCGCTATACTGTAGTCAGAAGTGAAACAGTTTGGAGACTGTGGTACTGTTACGACGCTGATCCACATTTCACTTCGTCAGCACCACATAGGGAGCGGAAAATGCCGTGGCCGCTAGATACACAGTTGACTGGGGAAGCGTTGGGTGAGTGTCGATGGTGGGGGTCATCAGAGCGCTGTAGGGGAAATACCAAGCGCTGCAGGGTATGTGCCATAAGTCTATACCCACTTTCCTTGTAGATATTAAGTGGGACCTCTCCACACCCACACTTGCCCACACTTGTATGGTGACCATGCAGGTAGATCTATTGCCACCATTGGTTTTTTTAGTACCTAAAAATAGTTCATCCGAAAATGCAGCGATTTTCGCTTCGATTGTTAACCATTTTTAACTTTCAGAGAAGTGTCATCAGTGGCGAATTTTGAGTAAGACCTACAAATTTCTCAGGTTGCCATGTCAAAATTTGTTTCTTTTGCTGAAACACTGGCACTGGACTCTCATTCACGAGGATTATGGTTCAAACCAACGTTGAGCCATCCTGATACAGGTTTTCCGTGATTTCCTTAAATAGTCGGCTTCCTTTCCCATCCTTCCCTAATCCGATGGTAATTATGACCTTGCTGTTTGGTCTCCTCCCCGAATCAATCACTGTGGAGTTTATACTCTCACCTGGCTAACATGTTGTGTAGACACAATTTCGAGAGAATGCTGGAACAGTGGTTAATCAAGTTTATTTAGTAAGAGGAAAAGTAAAGTCAGTAGTGTTGAATCATGCCTACTCGTAAAATATGTGGTGTCTAGTAAACCTGCTTTCTCGGATCGCTAGACAAACAATTCAAGCAAACTGTGAGTTTTATTACAAAAGAAACAACGACAATACTTAGCACTGACAGTCAAACAGAAGTGTCACAAGCAAAGGACGACATGCAAATAAAAAACTCTTCAGTATATACAATTCCTAAGTCGCTGGTCTTGAAGTTCCTAACCTTACGCTGCCGTAGAATTGGACAGCGACCAATTGGCGCAGCTCATATGTCCTTGCCGCATAGAGGCCGCTGCTGTTGTGTTGTCGTCTAGAGAGCGGTCAGTCAGTGTGCAATTGGCTGACATCTTCTATACAGCCCTCTATGCTCTCTCGTTTCCGACTGGCATGCCAGCGCTTGACCCTATGCTGTAACATTACCCCCTCCTAAAGTGACGGACTGTCATCATACAGGGGGCACAGCAACGGCGGGGCAGGCAGGAGTGTGGATGCTCTGATGAACTGTAAACTGTTGCTGCAGGGAACATCAGGCTTCCAGTCGTACCCTGCCATCCGACCTTCACTCTGGCGGAAACGTTCCTCGGAAAAGCGACCAGAAGGGTGTACGTTCATTTCCTGAGGCCTATAGCAAAATGAAGGAGGCGTCAGCTGCTGCGGTGTGGGCGGGTCCATCTCCATTGGTAGGACGAGAGGAGGCAGAGGACGCGAAGGCTCCACCTCCATGAGGTCTTCCCTCGGTGCGTGATGACACTCTCTGGCGGCTGCTGTGGCCGCGCTGGCCTCAAGATCCGTGAATATGGGGAACAGAGACAGAAAGAGCACCGTGCACATGTCAGTGGCGAAGTTGACTGCGATGTTGGCGCTACAATCCGTCTGGGCCTCAAACAAGATGCCTGTCGCCCACCGTCTACTGCTGCTAAAAACCCGGAAAAACACATCATGCGGCGCGAAACGATACTTGCGGCTTTCCTTCGGCGCCGGTTGCTGAGGAGGGAGGAGCAGGTGGAGCAGTGTCCGATAGCGGCGGCCGTGAAGTCCATCTCGTAGATGCGAATTACAGGAGGTGAGAAACAGGTGCAAAGCTTAATCCCTGGGTGCGCGGTGCGAGGTTTGGCCATCTGGTGCTTGAATGTTCTGACAAAACGTTCCGCTTCGCCGTTGGACTGTGGAAGGTACAGTGCACTAATTAGATGCTGGATGCCATTGTGTTCACATTTAACGTACACTGAGGTCCATTGTCCGACACTATGACTTCAGGCAAACCTTCGATGCAAAAAATAGAGAACAACACCTGAATTGTGCTACGTAACGCTCACGAGTTCATTGGCACAGCAAAAGGAAACTTGCTTTATCATTCTACCACAATCAACCAACGAGTGTTCCAAAAAGGTCCCGCAAAATCTATCTGTACATGTTGCCATGGTGATTGCGATTTAGGCCAAGCAGAGAATATTTGTGGCGGAGCGAACTCATTTTCCGCACATGCGTGACACTGTGACATCATCTGTTCTATTTGGGTGTCCATACCCTGATAAGGTCAGTGTCGAAGCACTAACTGTTTCGTATGAACAATCCGTCAGCGTCCTTGGTGAAGTAACTGCAACACTTACTTTTGCAAACCTTCGGGGATCAACACACATGACTGTCACTGTCATTTTAAACAAGTAACACTCCATTCTGTATAACGAGGCTATGCCGACGTCCAAGGTATCGGCGCCCTACAGAGTTCTTTGTGTTTTGCAGTGATTGGAGCCAAGATGTGTGAATGTATTTTAACAAAATGTTCAAATCTGAGTCAGCGTCCGTAGCTTGTGCAGTTTTTCTATAGTTCAAAGGAATGGACTAAGGCAATTCAGAATCCTGAGCTTTGATGTGACAACAAGATCCAGCAGAAGCGTCAAGGTCTGTATCAGTGCCAATTGGAAAACGTGAAAGTGCGTCCGCATTGCCATGTTGAGCTGTTGGGCGGGACACAATCTCGTACTGGTATTGAGACAACAACAAAGCCCATCTTTGCAATTTTTGGACAGTTCGTACAGGAACCGGCCTCATCGGATGAAACAAGGTCTGCAGTGGCCCGTGATCCGTTACTAAGTAGAATTTTGCGCAATACAAATAATGGTGGAATTTGGTGACACCTTACACAATAGCCAATGCCTCTTTCTCTATTTGTGAATAGTTACACCGAGCTTTGGACAACATTTTTGATGCGAACGCAATAGGCCCGTCTGTATCCCCAATTCTGTGCGAAAGCACTGCACCGATTCCTTAAGAGGAAACGTCAATTTGCAACACAACTTGTTTGTCAGGATCAAAGTTAACCAAGCATCGATCATTGAACAATGAATCTTGAAAGTTTTGAAAAGCTTCTGGACATTCATATGTGCAAACAAAGGGAACGTTCCTGCGACGCAAGCGATGCAATGGAGCTGCGATTTGTGCAGCATTCGGTATGAACCGAATATAATAGTTCATTTTCCCTAAGACTGACTGCAATTCTGTGACGTAGCGACGAACTGGCAGATCGCGTATGGCTAACAAACGTGACTGAATAGGATGTATACCAGGACTGTTTATGACAAGACCAAGATACGGCGACCCAGGTTTAAAAAAATCACACTTTTCCAATCTATACTTTAGTCCTGCAACAAATAACACAAGAAACAAAGCACGCAAGTTTGCAGTGTGTTCTTCAGGTGTACTACCTGCTACTACAATACCGTTAAAAAATTTTGAACGGTTAGGCACTTCACGCAGTCAGCTGTTCCAAATACCGTTGGAAAATGGCGGATGTGGAGGCACTGTCAAAAGGCAAACGCTAATATTCAAACAATTTCAAATCAGTCCTCACAACACACACTTTTTGAGATTCTTCATCTAGTGGCATTTGAAGATATGCATCGCGCAAATGAATTTTTGAAAAGCGACGACCAGCGCCTATTCAGTCCATGAAATCCTCTGGCGTGGCAACACAGTTTGTGGGTTGGCTGTAGACTTAAAGTCAACTCAGAGGCGACTGCGACCTGAAGGTTTGGCGACCAAAAGCCGTGGACCCGGCCGTTGACTAACTTGTATGGGTCCAATAGCTCCGGTATCTTGCAATCCCTTCAGTTCAGCAGCTACTTTGCCGGTATGGAATGGTAACAGTTCTGGCCTGGCAAAATTTCAGCTCAGCATTGTATTTCATAGTAATAAGTGCAACAAAATTGTTAGCCTTGCCTAAACCTGCAGAAAAGTGTTCAGGGAATTCTTTCAGCAAGCTAGCTGCATTTTCTTTGGCATTGAATGCATTCAATAAATTGTCCTGAATTTGGAAGCCAAACAAATCAAACGAATGAACGCCAAAAATGTTCTCATGCTCATGTGACTGTAGCACAGTCAGAGTCACAGTTCGTGAAAGGGAGCGATACATGACAGGCAAAGTACATTTTCCAAGAACAGGAATGTCGTTTCCATTATAAGCCGTCACGTGCGCGCTAGTTTTAGACAGGCGTGGGGAGCCAAACAGTTCGTAAGTGTTACGATTCAACATTGTAACAGAGGCACCCATGTCTAACTGAAATTTCACACGTTTTAGTTAATATGCAGATGAAAAATAAAGTTTGTTGGATTGGCATAGCTCTAAAGAAACAGTCCGCTTACTGATTTTGCTAATGGCCGCAAGAGGCTTTGAATATACTGCATTGATTACATGGGCCTTCCCTTAGAGTCGTTGGTGGGTCACATCATCCATAAACAGCCCTTTTCAATCTCTCCCACGCACGTTCGATAGGGTCCATGTCTGAAGAACGTGCTGGACACTCTAGTCGAGCGATGTCGTTATCCTGAAGAAAATCATTCACAAGATATGAGGGCACGAATTGTCGTCCATGAAGACGAATGTCTTGCCAGTATGCTGCCGATATGGTTGCACTATCGGTCGAAGTATGGCATTCACGTATCGAACAGCCGTTACTGCGCCTTCCATGACCACCAGTGGCGTACGTCGGCCCCACATAATGCCACCCAAAAACAGCAGGGAACCTCCACTTGCTGCACTTGCTGGACTATATGTCTAAGGCGTTCAGCCTGACCTGGGTGCCTCTAAAGACGTCTCCGACGATCGTCTGGTTGAAGGGATATGAGACACTCATCGATGAAAGGAACTTGATGCCATTCCTGAGCGGTCCATTTGTCATGTTGTTGTGTCAATCTGTACCGCGCTGCAATGTGTCATGGGTTGCAAAGATGGACCTCGCTATGGACTTTGGGAGTGAAGTTGCACGTCATGCAACCTATTGCATACTATGACATCCTGTGGCTGCACGAAAAGCATTACTCAACATTTTGGCGTTGCTGTCAGGGTTTCTCCGAGCAATAATCCCTAGGTAGCGGTCATCCACTCAGCAGTAGCCTTTGGGCGAGGCATGTCATCGACAGTTCTGTCTGTCTCTGGATCTCCTCCATGTCCGAACAACAACGCTTTGGTTCACTCCGAGATGCCTGGACACTTCCCTTGTTGAGAGCCCTTCCTGGCACAAAGTAACAATGCAGACGCGATCGAACCCCGGCGTTGACCGTCTAGTCATGGTTGAACTACAGACAACACGAGCCGTGTACTTTCTGCCTGGTGGAATAACTGGAACTGATCGACTGTCGGACCCCCTCCGTCTAATAGGCGCTCCTCATTCAAGGTTGTTTACATCTTTGCGTGGGTTTAGTGACGTCTCTGAACAGTCAAAGGGACTGTGTCTGTGATACAATATTCACAGTCAACGTCTATCTTCAGGAGTTCTGGGAACTGTGCTGGTGCAAAACTTTTCTTTGTTGTGTGTGTATCGATATGGCTAGATCACAGTCTACTGGTTAAATGCATTTGGTTTGATGAAGTAGTGGATGGCTATGCAAAACACAATATTAAAAAGGGAACTCACAACTTCCATATTTGTATTTACTGCACGTTTCACCAAAAAGAGACATACCAGCAGTGACAAATATTGCAGTAGGTAGAGGGGTGTTCATACACCTCTGAACGAACGCTCTATTCTAACAGAGCTGTGATGTAACTAGATGAATCTTCTGAGGAGACGCATGATACGAATAATCCGAACTAGGGTATTGCACACGTATTTGCCTATGCACCTCAGCATAAGTGGACTCATAGATTCTTCCAAACGCAGCGAAAGAAGGAAATGTTCTAAATATCCTTAACTCCAAAATATACCTTTGAAAAACTTTGGAAAAATATGTATTAATTTCCATTAAATATTAAAACAGTAATGAGTCAGAACATCTTCGAAATTAACAGTTTAACAGCATGTAAGATGCAAGAAGCTGATATAAATCTATGACATATCAAATGCTGACATTTATAAATTTATACACATATAAAATAGCTGTTTACTTAAGATTTAACTGTCATCAGCAACATTAATAAGCAGCTGTAATGGCTTTATTGTTTCCAGTACAATGCTGATAACATTAAATTAAACCAAAGGAAAAGGTCTAGATTATGGGCAGCCAAGAACCAGGTTCAGGAGCCATGCCCTTCCACGAGTGCCTTAACGCTAACGTAAGCCTAGATGCACACTTCCCCCACTACCACAGCACGCTGTCTGAGTGCAAGGAGGGAAAACTGCGAACGTGCCGCATTAAAATGGCAGTGGAGTAACACTGCACACGAGTTGGTTTTACATTTCACATTTCTCAACAACACAGGTCACAAAAGAAGCAAATTTTCAGCATTGATATAATTTGATTACTTTGGCGCACTGAAGACGTAATATAGTTTTGTCTGGTACAAACTGAGGGTATACGGACGACAAGATAATTGTCACAGATGTTCGCACTCACGTAACCACGTAATCGTGATTTACGGAAGAATTTGTCTATAAAATGGGAGTTAGATTGCAGATCAATCAGTAGCATTCCCACATGCACAGGGGTGCTTTCAGCTGAAACAACAAACAGCTCGAAAATAGTTGTAAGAGTGGCAATGACTTTTAAGGCCACTGTGAGTTCTTTAAACCTGACATTTTCATTAACACCAATCAGCTTAGGAAATGGACTGCATTTGTCAGAATTTGTCCCTCCTAGAATGAGATTTTAATTTTTAAATACGTCTTAGTCAAATCAGAAATAAATTGTTACACAATTTGCAATGTGTCAACTTGCAATGTGTCACTGCGAGCAATTTGCAGTTGAGTCCAGTAAATATATGAGTTCTGCAATGCACTCAAGATGTTCTAATTTTTGGTCATGCACTCCTTCTACCTCCACAAATACAACAACAGCGAGTTTTAGATCGAAAAATCGTTCCAGGCATGCCCACTGACTTAAACAATGCATTTAGGAAAATTACGCTGTAAGACAACCAAACGGTGCCCCATGAGGGAATTATCTGACGGAAATCCTCTCGACAGGTATCGATCCAAACTGGCTCATTACATTATGAAAATCCGGATCTGATTGGAGGGCCCTGCCCATAATGCTCCAAATTTTCTCGATTGGGCGAGCACTACCTTGCTGATATGTAAGCCCAGGATGGATTGGCACGAATGGCAATGAAACGGAGCCTTGATCATCGTCGACTTACCAGTGTGTTGTCAGGGTGCTACGGAGAAAGACAATATGGATCTTATTGTTAAAATAAATGTTACCCCATACCTTCACTGTTGTCTGTGGCATCTCCAGGCATGTCTTCGACCCGGAAACTCATTGATTGGAGGTGAATCGTCTTCAGTGATGAGTCTCACTTCGAAATGAGCCCCGATGACCAACGAAGATGCGTCTAAAGATGCCCCAGACAGCAGCTGGATACCAATCTATGGCTTGCCAAAGGTCCCCACAAAGCAGAATGATGGTTAGGGGTATCATTTCGTTTCATATCAACATCCGTGATGTAGGGGTAGCGTCTGTGATTAATAGTCAAAACGTCCTCGGTCCCGGTTTCGACGCCCCCACCGGTGTAAGCTTGGTTAAGAGTAGGAAGACAGTGTGTTACTGTGAACAGTTCGTTGACAGGGTTATTCTTATCAGAATCGATAGCAAACCAACACTGACAACTATAGTTGAGGTATACACGCCGGCGTCACAAGCTGAAGATGAAGAGTTAGAAAATGTATATGTTGATATTGAAAGAGTAATGCAGTATGTGAAGGGAGACAAAAATCTAATACTCATGGGGGACCGGAATGCTGTTGTGGGGGTAGGAGTAGAAGAAAAAGTTACAGGAGAATATGGGCTTGGTACAAGGAACGACTGAAGAGAAAAACCAAGTGAGTTCAATAATAAATTTCAGTTAGTAAAAGCGAGTACCCTGTTCAAGAATCACGAGAGGACGAGGTATACTTGTAAAAGGCCGCGTGATAGAGGAAGATTTCAGTTAGATTACATTATGGTCAGACAGAGACCTCGAAATCAGATACTGGATTGTAAGGGGTATCCAGGAGCAGACATAGACTCAGAACACAATATAGTAATGATAAAGAGCAAGCTGAAGAGATTAGTCAGGAAGAATCAATACGCAAAGAAGTGGAATACGGAAACAGTAAGGAATGAAGCGATACGCTTAAGTTTACTATGGCTATGGATTCAGCCATAATGAATACGTCAGTAGAAACTACGGTTGAAGTGGAATGGACATCCATAAAAAGGACAATCACAGAAGTTGGAAAGCAAAACATAGGTACAAAGAAGGTAACTGCAAAGGAGCGCTTATTAACAGAAGAAATAATTGAATTGATCGATGAAAGAAGAAAGATCAAAAATATTCAGGGAAATTCAGGAATATAGAAATACACACCAAAAGAAGTGCATGGAAGTTAAGACGAAATGTCTGCATGAAAAATGCAAATAAATTGAAAAAGAAATGATTGTCGGAAGGACTGACTCAGTGTATATGAAAGTCAAAAAAATCTTCGTCGAAATTAAAGGCAGCTGTGATAAAATTAAGAGTGAAACGCGAATTCCACTGTTAAATGTAGAGGAGACAGCGGATAGGTGGAAAGAATTTAAGAGAGGGAGGACTGAAGATCAAAGAAGGAAGAAGGGATAGGGATTTTCTAAAAATCGTTGTGGGATATGGCAACAAAAAGACTATTCACATTGGTGTGTAGAATATGTGAGTCTAGTGACATACTATCTGAGAAAAATATCATCCACACAGTTTCAAAAACTGAAAGAGTTGACAAGTGCGAGAATCATCGACGGCTCATGCATCCAAGTTGGTGACAGGAATAATATACAGAAGAATGGAAAAGAAAATTGAGGATGTTTTAGATGACAATCAGTTTAGCTTTAGGAAGGTAAAGGCACGAGAGAGGCAATTCTGACGTTACGATTGATAATGGAAGCAAGACTAAAGAAACATAAAGATACGTTCATAGGGCTTGTCGACCTGGAAAAAGCGTTCGACAATGTAAAATGGTACAAGATGTTCGAAATTCTGAGAAAAATAGGGGTAAGCTATAGGGAGATACTGGCAATACACAATATGAGCACGAACCGAGAGGGAATAATAGTGGACAACCAAAAACGAAGTGCTCGGATTAAAAAAGGTGTAAGACAGTAGTGTAGACCTCCGCCCCAATTGTTCAATCTGTACATCGAAGAAGCAATGATGGAACTAAAAGAACGGTTCAGGAGTCTAATTAAAATTGAAGGTGAAAGGATATCAATGATACGATTCGGTGATGACACTGCTATCCTGATTGAAAGTGAAGAAGAATTACAGGAACTCTTGCATTAAACTAGGAATCTAACGAGTAGAGAGGGTGGATTGAGAGTAAATGAAAGACGGAAGTAATGAGAAGCAGGGAAAATGAGAACAGGAGAAACTTGACATCAGGATTCATGGTTACAAAGCACAAGTTAAGGAATTCTTCTATCTAAACTGCAAAATAACCATTGACGGACGGAGCAAGGGGGACATCATAAGCAGAGTAGTACTGGCAAAAAGGGCATTCCTGGTCAAGAGAAGTCTGCTACTATGAAACAGAGGGCTTAATTTGAGGAAAAAATTTCTGAGAATGTACGTTTGGAGTACAGCATTGTGTGGTTGTGAAACATAGACTGTGGGAAAACCGGAATAGAAGAAAATCGAATCAATTGTGATCTGATGCAACAGACCAATGGTACTAATTGAGTGGATGGTAAGAAATGAGTACGTTCTGCGAGGATTCAGAGAGGAAAAGAATATACGGAAAACACTGACAAGGCGAAGGGACAGGATGATGGGACATTAGGGAATGACTTCCATTGTACTGGAGGGAGCCGCAGAAAGCAAAAACTCTAGAGGATGTCAGAGATTGGAACACATTAAAGATATAACTAAGTGCTACTCTGAGGTGAAGAAACTGGCACAAAAGAGGAATTCTTTGCGGACCGAATCAAACCAGTCAGAAGACTAATGACTGAAAAAAAAAGAAAAAAATGGGCCCCTTTCGTTGCCAACCGCAGCGCCCTTCCAGTACAGCGGTTTTTTTTTTTTTTTTTTGGTCATCAGTCTACTGACTGGTTTGATGCGGCCCGCCACGAATTCTTTTCCTGTGCTAACCTCTTCATCTCAGAGTACTTGCAACCTACGTCATCAATTATTTGCTTGACGTATTCCAAGCTCTGTCTTCCTCTACAGTTTTTGCCCTCTACAGCTCCCTCTAGTACCATGGAAGTCATTCCCTCACGTCTTAGCAGATGTCCTATCATCCTGTCCCTTCTCCTTATCAGTGTTTTCCACATATTCCTTTCCTCTCGGATTCTGCGTAGAACATCCTCGTTTCTTACCTTATCAGTCCACCTAATTTTCAACATTCGTCTATAGCACCACATCTCAAATGCTTCGATTCTCTTCTGTTCCGGTTTTCCCACAGTCCATGTTTCATTACCATGCAATGCTGTGCTCCAGACGTACATCCTCAGAAATTTCCTCCTCAAATTAAGGCCGGTATTTGATATTAGTAGACTTCTCTTGGCCAGAAATGCCTTTTTTTGCCATAGCGAGTCTGCTTTTGATGTCCTCCTTGCTCCGTCCGTCATTGGTTATTTTACTGCCTAGTAGCAGAATTCCTTAACTTCATTGACTTCGTGACCATCAATACTGATGTTAAGTTTCTCGCTGTTCTCATTTCTACTACTTCTCATTACCTTCGTCTTTCTCCGATTTACTCTCAAACCATACTGTGTACTCATTAGACTGTTCATTCCGTTCAGCAGATAGTTTAATTCTTCTTCACTTTCTTTCAGGATAGCAATGTCATCAGCGAATCGTATCATTGATATCCTTTCACCTTGTATTTTAATTCCACTCCTGAACCTTTCTTTTATTTCCATCATTGCTTCCTCGATGTACAGATTGAAGAGTAGGGGTGAAAGGCTACAGCCTTGTCTTACACCCTTCTTAATACGAGCACTTCGTTCTTGATCGTCCACTCTTATTATTCCCTCTTGGTTGTTGTACATATTGTATATGACCCGTCTCTCCCTATAGCTTACCCCTACTTTTTTCAGAATCTCTAACAGCTTGCACCATTTTATATTGTTGAACGCTTTTTCCAGGTCGACAAATCCTATGAAAGTGTCTTGATTTTTCTTTAGCCTTGCTTCCATTATTAGCCGTAACGTCAGAATTGCCTCTCTCGTCCCTTTACTTTTCCTAAAGCCAAACTGATCGTCACCTAGCGCATTCTCAATTTTCATTTGCATTCTTCTGTATATTATTCTTGTAAGCAGCTTCGATGCATGAGCTGTTAAGCTGATTGTGCGATAATTCTCGCACTTGTCAGCTCTTGCCGTCTTCGGAATTGTGTGGATGATGCTTTTCCGAAAGTCATATGGTATATCGCCAGACTCATATATTCTACACACCAACGTGAATAGTCGTTTTGTTGCCACTTCCCCCAATGATTTTAGAAATTCTGATGGAATGTTATCTGTCCCTTCTGCCTTATTTGACCGTAAGTCCTCCAAAGCTCTTTTAAATTCCGATTCTAATACTAGATCCCCTATCTCTTCTAAATCGACTCCTGTTTCTTCTTCTATCACATCAGACAAATCTTCACACTCATAGAGGCTTTGAATGTATTCTTTCCACGTATCTGCTCTCTCCTCTGCATTTAACAGTGGAATTCCCGTTGCACTCTTAATGTTACCACCGTTGCTTTTAATGTCACGAAAGGTTGTTTTGACTTTCCTGTATGCTGAGTCTGTCCTTCCGACAATCATATCTTTTTCCATGTCTTCACATTTTTCCTGCATCCATTTCGTCTTAGCTTCCCTGCACTTCCTATTTATTTCATTCCTCAGTGAGTTGTATTTCTGTATTCCTGATTTTCCCGGAACATGTTTGTACTTCCTCCTTTCATCCATCAACTGAAGTATTTCTTGTGTTACCCATGGTTTCTTCGCAGCTACCTTCTTTGTACCTATGTTTTCCTTCCCAACTTCTGTGATGGCCCTTTTTAGAGATGTCCATTCCTCTTCAACTGTACTGCCTACTGCGCTATTCCTTATTGCTGTATCTATAGCGTTAGAGAACTTCAAACGTATCTCGTCATTCCGTAGTACTTCCGTATCCCACTTCTCTGCATATTGATTCTTCCTGACTAATGTCTTGAACTTCAGCCTACTCTTCATCACTACTATATTGTTATCTGAGTCTATATCTGCTCCTGGGTACGCCTTACAATCCAGTATCTGATTTCGGAATCTCTGTCTGACCATGATGTAATCTAATTGAAATCTTCCCGTATCTCCCGTCCTTTTCCAAGTGTACCTCCTCCTCTTGTGATTCTTGAACAGGGTATTCACTATTACTAGCTGAAACTTGTTACAGAACTCAAATAGTCTTTCTCCTCTTTCATTCCCTGTCCCAAGCCCATATTCTCCTGTAACCTTTTCTTCTACTCCTTCCCCTACAACTGCATTCCAGTCGCCCATGACTATTAGATTTTCGTCCCCCTTTACATACTGCATTACCCTTTCAATATCCTCGTACACTTTCTCTATCTGTTCATCTTCAGCTTGCAACGTCGGCATGTACACCTGAACTATCGTTATCGGTGTTGGTCTGCTGTCGATTCTGATTAGAACAACCCGGTCAGTGAAGTGTTCACAGTAACACACCCTCTGCCCTACCTTCCTATTCATAACGAATCCTACACATGTTATACCATTTTGTGCTGCTGTTGATATTACCCGATACTCATCTTACCAGAAATCCTTGCCTTCCTTCCACTTCACCTCACTGACCCCTACTATATCTAGATTGAGCCTTTGCATTTCCCTTTTCAGATTTTCTAGTTTCCCTACCACGTTCAAGCTTCTGACATTCCACGCCCCGACTCGTAGAACGTTATCCTTTCGTTGATTATTCAATCTTTTTCTCATGGTAACGTCCCCCTTGGCAGTCCCCTCCCGAAGATCCGAATGGGGGACTATTCCGGAATCTTTTGCCATGAGAGATCATCATGACACTTCTTCAAATACAGGCCACATGTCCTGTGGATAGACGTTACGTGTGTTTAATGCAGTGGTTTCCATTGCCTTCTGCATCCTCATGTCGTTGATCATTGCTGATTCTTCCGCCTTTAGGGGCAATTTCCCACCCCTAGGACAAGAGAGTGCCCTGAACCTCTGTTCGCTCCTCCGCCCCCTTTGACAAGGCCGTTGGCAGAATGAGGCTGACTTTTTATGCCGGAAGTCTTCGGCCGCCAATGCTGCGGTACACCGACGATAATCTTCGCCCCATTTTGTTGCCCTTCATGGTACGCCACCTGGGCTTACATTTCTGTAAGATAATTCCCGCCCGCATACGGCAAAAGTTTCTACTGCTTGTCTTTGTTCTTGCTAAATCTTGTCCTGGCGAGCAAGGTCTCAGGATCTCTCCCGAATTGAGAAAGTTTAGTGGATTATGGGCAGTGCCCTCTTATTAGCGCGGTATTTTGTCGATCTAACCCGCCAAGCGGACAGAATCTGCCACTTTATCCCACAGGAAGACACTGAGCAACTTTACGAGCCAATGCCAAGCTGAATAAGTGCTTCCAAGAGTGCCAGAGTTCGAGAAACGCAAGAGTGACTTATTATTGAGTTTGTGAAGTTTTTTCTCTTGGATAAATCATCCAGTTTTTTTGAAATCGCAGTTTTTTTGTTTTTCCTCTACATACACATCACATCTACTGGTTTCCGGCCCGTTCGGATAATTCCTTCATGGTGCATCGTTTTTTGTCTTAGAATGTATGTAAGGTCTCCATACCCTTTGTTCAGTTCCATCGAAAACTGTTGCAACCAACTGAGGAATAATGCATGCAACTTCAAAAATTTTGCTATTCGTACCATCAATATCTTCACGTGGTTCATTCGTGAAAATTTGGCACAAAGTGCTTCTTGATGAACACAGCAACGAATCCCATCTGTCGATCCTTTTAATTTTTTCTCTTTCATCGTTAAGTAAGTCTTTAAATTCATTCTGCAAGAGCCGGCCTTTATGACCGAGCAGTTCTACGCACTACAGTCCGGAACCGCGATGCTGCGACGGTCGCAGGTTCGAATCCTGCCTCGGGCATGAACGCGTGTGATGTCCTTAAGTTAGTTAGGTGTAAGTAGTTCTATGTCTAGGGAATTGATGACCTCAGATGTTAAGTATCATAGTGCTTAGAGTCATTAGAACCATCACTGTGCAATGTGAAAGAACATCCAGCATCATTCATCCTGTAGACGTATGCGAACATCATACGAACGAAATGAAGGCACTAGTTGACATTGGGCACTGAAATACATAATGGGCATTAATGGGGAGACTTTAAAATTAGTGTTCTAATGGGACTGGAACGCGGATTTTACCGTTCCTCGCGAAAGGTCTGCTTGACCACGTCGGGCATTCGGACACGTCCTTGACCAAATCAAATTTCCAGCTTGCATGACATCGGAAAGCACAGCCACAACATATACATAACTACATAACGTGGGCGAGGCGACCCAATGATCTCTTCAGTGGGTGCAGAACAGCTTCACCTCCTACGGGAATCAGCGATATGATGCGAGTAACATGGGTAATGGAGGGGGCACTCCGTCATTATTAAGTGGGTAAGTTGAGAATTTGAGTCGGTTACACACACACACACACACACACACACACACACACACACCGATACAGATACACAATGAAATAAAACTGAGTGGGAAAATTATTTTAAACGAATCACCAAAGCAGACAAAATGACAACCAAAAAGATTTCCTAGTGAAGGAAATGTGCACTCCAATAAAAAGACTTAAAAATAGAAAATCTCGAGAGCCAGTACATATATAATTAATTAATAATACACGGGGCTCAGGCATATCTCACCAGCTTCATACTTTGTTTAATAATATCATGAAGAAAGTCAGCATACCAAGAAAATGGAAAAAAAAATTATTACAATTTCAGGGTATAAAAAAGGAAAAACGCAAGTATTTCGTATTTACCGGGCAGCTGCCCTTCTTGATAAGAACTTGAAATTGCTAACATCAGCAATTAGAGACAATGCATATTATATAGAAATACCAGAAGAACAGCAAAGATTCAGGAAGAAGAAGAGCGTGGTAGACGTTATTTTTTATTTGAGGCAGATTGTAGAGAAGTCTAGAGTTCAGTAACGCAGCCTACTTGTGTTTCGTTGACTTGTCAAAAACCTTTTTTAGCATTAGAAAAAAAGGGCTTTATTCAAACCTGCATCGACAAGAGAATACCAATGAATTTAGTGAAAATTGTAGAAGATACACATAACGGTAATAAAACGAGATTTAAAACACATGAAAAGTTCATAGATGGAATTACGCTAGGTAAGAGAATAGACAAGAACACTATTAAGCCAACTCCTGTTCAGCTTAATAATGGACCGCAACATTGATTACGTAAGAAAGAAACCGGGCTATAAAGTGGGAAATAAAATGGTAAATATTACATGTTACGCTAATGCTGCTGCAATGATAGAAAATAGTGAGGATACTATGTAAAATAGAAATAGATGGTGTGTTAGCTGAATAAGTTAGGTGTTTTAATTATCTAGGGTCTATTAACACGAGCTATGAGGACTTAACCTAGGAAGTGAAAAATCATGTGATAAAGGCAGTAGTGGTAGCCAGATGCGTACAAAATACTGTATGAAGAAAGAAATTTATGAAAACCGAGGGAAAAATAACAATGTATAAAACAATGGTGCATCCTGTTTCAGCAAATTCAGCTGAAACTATAGCAGGAAAGAAAAACATAAAACAAAACGTAACAGCAATGGAAATGAAAGTGCTATGACAGATAGAAGGAGTAATCGTCTGACAGAAAAGAACAGATGTGTGGGTAAGGGAACGGTGTGTAATTTAAAATACAAATAAATGGATGAAGACAAGAAAATGAAACTGGAAGTATCATATGGATAGAGTGGACTCCATAATACCAGCTAAAATTTGTAAACATGGACGACCACAAAGGAAACGACTACCCTGACGACCACCCGAGATTTGGGACAGCAGTTTGTCCAGTACATACGCAGAACGAGGCAGGGAAATATGGGCAACCCTAGTCAGCAGGAGCAGAAGAAAGAAGAAGAATAAGAATAAGAAGGAGAGGGACCGTGATTTTCGAGGCATTCAAAACGAGCGTTCGCAAGAAACGGAAGAATCCGGCTTGAAGTCCCAGTCCAGAACAAATTTGCAATTTTGTCCATCATATTTCAATGCCCATTGGCAGGTCATGTCTTCATTACATTTGTATAATGTTCATATATGGCTTCATGATCAAAAATTGTATATTTTCTTCAGATACAACACTTAACTGAATGAAAAGTCGCGCTATACCAGGTGCTTCCGAGAAGGACCGACCACATCAGAGACAAGACGAGCTTTACCCACAGACGGCCCTCACATCCAGCTCGTGAGCTGTTTGACACGCCACCCCGTGGCTGTCCCTGGTCTAGACGGTCTGCTGGCAGCAGGAGAGAATCCATTTTCTAGCAATGTTCTGACAGCGTAATGAGCAGGAAAAGATTGGTGCTCCTTAATTAATGCCAAAACTTCAGCATTCCTTCCAAATTTTATGTAAAAGAAAAATTCGATCAATTTCTGTATGGTTTCGGAGGTTTATCTGTTATAGTCATATAAGAATGAACATTAACTTCCACATTTGTTCAGTAACATTCCACGCAAAGTGTGATTTGCCAACCTTTATTCGTTCAATATTTATTTTGTTATGAGTCCACGTTTCGTCTAAATAAACCGCTAGACACTTTAGTAGCGACAGTTAGCATTTTTGCAAAAAATTACTCCAAAGAGCCCTCTTTGCAACCATATCTTGAGGTCAGCACATGATAACTAATTTATTCTGGCACCTTTTAAAGTCAAATCTCATGAATGAGAAAGATTTTCCCTAGGACTCTTTGGTGCTCTTGAAGTCCAACAACGTGCGACAAACGCTTTGAAATTTTTGCAAATAAGCCATTTCCTTGTATTGTTGACAATATCACAGTAAAAACTGTTTAGTCACACATTTACGCATCCATCAATGAAATACTTATTGCTTAGGTTTTTGCTTCTACTTCGGGATTAATCTGAAACTGTTCGGCTCAGCATATTGTCCCTCCTTTAGCAACTGGTACACCCTGACGTACTCACTACACGTTCCATCGCCATCACCCCCGACGTCACTAAATTTTATGACGTTAACAGTAAGTGATCATGCCTTCTCAGAAATGCATTTTCGCACCAGAGTCCCATGTTCACACTGCAAGGTAACTGTGCTCACTACTTCTAACTGTGACAAAACTAGGTCCCACTGCATCCAAGTCTGCATGCGAGAGGCAACCTCCGTTTCAGTTATGATACAGCCACACTGCATTTCAATTACGATTATCCGCGCTCGGGGACCATTGTGCAGATCGATGAGTTCCTGTTGCGTTGGCAGATCGTTCGTCTGAGTTAGTGCCAATTGATATTGGATCACTGGATGGTGTTTGTCTCTCTAGTTACCACTGGAAATGAGCTGACTGCCCCAATCAGTAATGTCTTTCACGATATGAAATAGAATCCCACTACTTTGCACCAAAACTGACGGTTATTACTTGGAAAGTATGAAGCATAAAATGTGATAGTCTGGTAGAAATTAACTACTGTATTCGTTGAGTAAAATCATTACTCTTTCGCCAGAGACGTAGTCCACAAGAATGGTACAAGCAGTACCAGAAAGACTATCGAGAAGATCCTCAACAAAATTTAGCCTCTATCTTGTTGAACATCTGCGTGTCATTAACTAGATTAGCTTTTATTCTTTGAACAGTGGTATACTAAGTCCTGTCTGTCTATCCCCATTTTCCTATCCTCATCCTGCCCTAGCCTTGTCCTTTCTTCCATCAGCCCTTGTCATAAGTCATCGGTGTAGGAGGCGGGTAACGTCGGTAGGCAAATACTCACGGTTCCTCTATCGATGAGGCAAGGTATTCTGATATTCCTCAAGGCCACATGTCAGGATACTCCTGCTGGCATGCGGTCATTTGCTGTATCCTCTGCCTCTCGGCAGTTGTATCGGCCTTGAGATCCACTGCCAACCGAGGTCGAGGACGAGAGAGTGGAACTGCACCCGCGAAACTGCTTGTCAAGTCAAATATATTCACGCGCAGATGACTCCGGCAAAGTTTCATGGACTACGAGTTTGTTTTTTTTTTTTAAAAAAAGTCCTGCGGCGATGGAGTACTGACGGTGAGGAAAGAGTTAGGTGTGCCCGAACCTCAGTTGGTGCTCTGCACGTTAGGCGGTCAGACGGTGATGGTCGTTCTGGAACTCGACAGGGACGGGAAGACTTATTCTGCAGCTCGTCGGACAACAAAGCAGCCCTATTTAGGATCGCTCTGCTTTCCCTAATCCAGGGAGGGGCCTAGAAAAGGTGGCCTAAACATAACCCGTCTCAACTCTGTACAAGTGGCAAACCGTGGTCACTTGTTCAACAAAATCTACTGTCGAAAAAATAATAAAGGAAATACTTACATCAAACACTTTATGACTGGTACATGGAACGTCCATACTTTACTGGATAATGAGTATAATCAATGTCCAGGCGTCCGGCCATCCTGATTTAGGTTTTCCGTGATTTCCCTAAATCGCTCCAGGCAAATGCCGGGATGGTTCCTTTGAAAGGGCACGGCCGACTTCCTTCCCCATCCTTCCCTAATCCGATGAGACCGATGACCACGCTGTCTGGTCTCCTTCCCCAAAACAACCCAACCCAAACCAACCCTAATGTCCAGAGAGAAAGACAGCACTTATTGCTAGAGAGTTAGCTAGATACAACATCGACATGGCCGTCCTAACTGGGACACATCTTAGTGTTTCCGGAGAGCTGTGTGAACAGCTCGGAGGTTATACCTACTACTGGAGTGGGGAACCATCTACCGAAAGGGCGGAAAGTGGCGTAGGCTTTGCCATAAGCAATAAACTGGCGCGTTCATTGATGGAACTTCCAAGAGGCATCAGCGACAGACTCATAACGCTCAGACTTCAACTAACATCTAAGAAATACATTGACCTGATCAATGTATACGCACCTACACTGCCATCTCCCACTGGAGAGAAGTACAAGTTCAACCAAGATCTCTGATAGGTACTTCAGGGCATTCCATCTGCGGATAGAGTCCTGTTGCTTGGAGATTTCGATGCTCGGGTTGGCAGTGACTTCAGTGCCTGGAATGGAGTCATTGGTCGCCATGGAACTGGAAAATGCACCTCAAATGGTCTTGATCTTTCAACTTTACGTGCTGAATTTGAACTCTGTTTGACAAATACATATTTTTGGATGCCCGATAAATCTAAAACAACGTGGATGCACCCCTTCTAGATTATGTGATCGTACGGAAAAAAGATCTCGGTGAAGTACTTATCACACGCGTTATGAGAAGCGCTCAGGGTTGGAGAGATCATCGACTTGTGAGGTCCAAATTAAACATAACTTTGAACGGACCACGCCGAGCGTCACACAAAATACCATCAAAATTATCCTGCAAAATCTTGGTCCACAGTCAGACTATGAGAGCAAAACTGGACGATGCCTTCGGTTCTGACGGGCTTTTGATATCCGAGTCTGCCTCTGTGGATGAGCACTGGTATGTATATGCTACCAAACTGCGCAGATGTGCTACAGAAGTCATGGGGAAACCTCAGAAAAAGAACCAAGATTGGTTTGACGATTCAGACGCAGAGATCAAAAAGCTTGTTAATGATTTCAGAGCATCTCTTCGGAGTACTGATCTTGACAAGCGTAAAGTAGCACACTACAACCTGAAAGTGAAGGTGCGCGCCCTCAAAGACAAGTGGTGGCTGAATAAAGCAAATGAAATGCAATCATAAACTTACACAAACCAAACAGGAAGATTCTTCGAGTGCATGAAAACTATCTTTGGTCCAAAGTCAAGGAAGATAGGACCTGTGTATGACAAAGATAAAACCTGTCGGCTGACGCAGTAGAGTGATATCCTTGCTCGGTGGACAGAACATTTTCATGATGTTCTTAATCCCAACCAGCGACTACTGATATTCCATACATAGAATCACTTGACTGCCTGCCATTCGACGAACAACTTGCTGATGCCCCTTCGTTAAGTGAATTCATTTCAGCATTGGTGAAGCTGAAAAATAACAAATCAGCAGGATTAGACAACTTACTATCAGAGCTTTATAAGTATGGTGGGCCAAAAATTACGAACCCATTGTTTGTTCTAAGTTCAGAGATTTGGGAGTGCAAAATAATTCCACAAGATTGGAAAGATGCCTGCATTTGCAAGATTTACAAAGGCAAAGGTGACATTTCTGACTGCAGTTATCACATGGGAATCTCTTTTCTGTCAGCAGCAGGGAAAGTCCTGGCTCACATACTCAACAACCGGCTAACGCACCTTGCAGAAAAAGTGCTACCAGAGACCCAGTGGGGCTTTCGCAGTGGATGCAATATTTATTGTCAAACAAATGCAAGAGAAAAGCTTAGAGAAACATCAGCCTCTGTTTAAGTGCTTAGTAGACCTGGAAAAAGCATTCGACCGAGTCCCACGGGAAGCTCTCTGGATTATACTAAAGAAAACCGGCTGTCCTGACAAAATTATTAACTCGATTAGACAATTTCATGACAACATGATGGCAAAAATCCGCGAATAAAACGAGCTTTCAGACCAGTTTCCCGTTACATGCGTTGTAAAACAAGGCTGTGTACTGGCTCCCACACACTTCTCACTTTAAATGGCTCTGAGCACTATGGGACTTAACATCTGTGGTCATCAGTCCCCTAGAACTTAGAACTACTTAAACCTAACTAACCTAAGGACATCACACACATGCATGCCCGAGGCAGGATTCGAACCTGCGACCGTAGCGGTCACGCGGTTCCAGAGTGAAGCGCCTTTAACCGCACGGCCACACCGGCCGGCCTTCTCACTTTATTTCGCAGCTGTTATGATAGACGCGACGAAAGTCTGCGGTGGTCAAATTGGTCTTGACTGGAGAACAGACGAAAGTGTCTTCAACGTCTCTCGCCTCAGAACAAAAAGTCGCGTAAATAAAATATCTATCTTAGAAGTTCTTTACGCAGATGACGTATGTATGATGGCTAATTCTCTTGAACCTCTCCAAACATACATGAGCCTGCTAAATGACTCCTGCAGAAGATTTGGTTTAGTCATAAGCATTACCGAGACGCAAGTCCTTCAACTACCAATTAGGGGTTCCAAAACAGAGGATTGCAGTATTAAGCTGGACATTAAACATTTGGAAAACGTTTCACACTTTAAATAGCTAGGTGGCCAAATCAGAAGCGACAACAGCCTGACAACAGAAATTGCAGCACTTGTAGCCAATGCAGCCTCAGTATTCGGCAAACTGAATCACCGAGTGTGGAAATTACATGATCTCAGACTACAAGCTGAAATTTGGAGGCTAGAAACCTCTCATATTCGCTGTCTGAGATCAATTCTCCGCATGAAATGGGAAGACCGTGTTCCAAACACGGAGATTTTGCGTCGCGTGAAACTGCCTGGCATTGAAGCTCTCTTAATGAAATACCAACTGAGATAGAGTGGCCATATCATACGCATGGACGACAGTAGACTTCCCAAAGCGGTGTTCTACTCAGAGCTCTCGTGTGGAAAGGGGCGGCAAGGTGGCCAACACCTGCGACATAAAGACATCGTCAAACGCCACCCCACAGCCTGTGGCATTCCGAGCAAACGGTGGGAGGAGCTTGCATTGCACCGATCAGAGTGGCGCTCAACTGTACACAGGAGTGTGGAACAATTCTAGCATATCCGCCTAAAGAACGTGGACGATAAACGAAAGCTCAGCAAATCTAAGCCCAAGCCTAAGTACATCTATACGTATAACTCCGCTCAGCAATTGTATTGCACTTCGTGCTCCCGTATCTTCAAAGCAAAGCTCGGCTTTGCAAGCCACAACCGAGCCCGCCACAGTACTGACTAAATGACTGACGGAGTCGCTGTCGCCAGACAGGGCGAGGAGGACATAATACTAAGTTCGATTGCACTGCTGTATTCCCGCAGTCATTTCACACGTACGTGAGGTTTTGGCGGTGTACTGTTGAAATTGGCTTCCATTTTCGGTTACAGTACTTTTTGTCTTTTTTAACGTCGTTCGCCTCCGTAGGAGGTGGTCAATACTATAGTCCTTTTTGCGTCAGACCCGGGATCGATCTCATATAGTGACATGGGACTTTCCTTGATGGGAGGACTGGGCTGCGGTGTACACAGCAGTGTGATGCCAACAGAGGACCTACTTAAGATAGCGGCTCCATAGGTCGAAACGTTGACAAGGGCCAGAAGTGCGTTGTGCTGACCCCATAGGGCGTCAGATAATGATTGACTAAGGATTACACGTCGGTCGGTTGATTATGGCATGGTTTCTTTTGTTTTTTTCCCTTTTCTCTCTGTACTACCGCACAATGCTTAGGCTTTAGACACTGAAATTTATAGCCTGGTGTTTTGCTTTACTAGGAGTGATTTTATTGTTATATCTTCCTAATGCTGGTCTTAACCACAATCTTTCTCGTTAAGGAGTCGTTTCTATTTTTAATTAACACGTTACTTAAAATGAGCTACTCAACTCTGTCATCAGTCTTTTCACTGGATTGAACCGTTTCCTTTCAGAGTAGCTCTTGCACCATACAACTTTAATTATTGACGGATGTGTTAGAATCTCTGTCTTTCTCTGCAATATTACCCGTCTTTGGCTGCCTCTAGTACGGTGAAAATAAGTCTCATATACTATATAGGGGTAGCGTCTGTGATTAATAAAACGTCGTCGGTCCCGGGTTCGAAACTCGCCACTACTTCAATTTTGATTAATACTTAACATTGTTGGCCCAAGACTTCCGGTATAAGAAGTCACCCTCATTCTGCCAACGGCCTTGTCAAAGAGGGTGGAGGAGTGGATAGAGGTTCAAGGCACTCTCTTGTCCTTGGGGTGGGAAACTAGCGCTAAATGCGGAAGAATCAGCAATGATCAACGGCATGAGGATGCAGAAGGCAATGGAAACCACTTAGTCCAGGCAAAATTAGTAAAAATCGAGGAAAAAATTTATAAACTTTTGAAACTTTGAGAAGACACTCTTAGGGGATGTAGAAGCAAAAAACAAAGAAGTTCACTCCCCTATCGGGGAGCTTCCCCGTCCCCTACCCCTTAATATAATTTATTTTCCTTTTTCCAAATTTGACGAGAAACGGTTCATTTAACGAAGTTATCTGTATCACAGAAAATATTCCTGGTTAAATTCTACACAGAGAACGCCAAATGCACGTTTAAGCAAAATAATTAGTTTATATGTGCTAAAATTTGAAGGTAGAAAAACCGAAATCTCTTTTAAAACAGTCTTTCCTTCATACACAATAATTTTGTTTTATAGTCTTTTACTTTAGATTTATGAAACTTAAATTATTGGACTGAAAGTCATTTTTCATAAAAATTAAGAATTACTCTAAGACTAATCAACAATTACTTTTGTTGTGATATATTTACAACCATATGTACAGCATGTACGCAATGAAAATACCATGGTATCTATCAAACAAATAAATTCTTGTAATTTTTTTACATAAAATCGTAACCCAGATCTTCTGACAAATTACTGCGAGGCTCATTAGTGTAGCTTTTTTCCACAACAGTTTTAGTACATTGTTGTGCAATGTAGGTCAGCCTTCACACATCCGCACATTCTTCCACAGCCTTGAGTGCAGCCGCATGGAATCAGTAGCAGTATTTTCTCTGGAGTAGGGAGCGGAGAGGGATGAGTTTGATTCCCTCCAGCCCCAGTTTCTGGGATCCAAGCTGAACAGCAATAGCTGGACTTGTAGATAAACTTGATAAGAGTGGAGGCGTCCTGAAACAGTAGTGACTGACAAACGAGATAGTATGACAGCATTGTTTGCTTGACCCACAACTACATTAAAACATTTAAAGCGAATGGCATTTAAGTAGTCATCATCAGGACTCTCTATTCTTTTTGTGTAGAGAGCGAGCATAAATTTCTCTCCTGCTTTTGCAATGGTATCAGGAGAGGAAGCAGGATCGTTGAACATCCGTGGAATGTTATGAAGTTGGGGATAGCGGTTGAATAGCTCGAAAGCTTGCAGCTTTCCTTTCCCAAGCAAGGCTGAAGTGCTGTCGCAACCAATTACTGCATTAAGAAACAGCACTGAATTCTAGCATTCATGAATGAGTGAGGGGTTACCTTTACCCTCCTTCATCAGAATTACGCGTGTGTCGTTTTGGGCAAGAGCGATAAGTAGCACGAGAAGATCTGCATCCTGACCCACTATAATGACTTGCAGGCAAAATTTTGAGGTGTTTATTGCTTTTGCTATAATTTAATCTGTATCGTTATCAGCAATCCTAGTTTCAATACCAAAACTGTCTCGTTTTTGCATAATCTGTGTAATAAAATTTCCTTATTGCTGAGGTTGCTAAGAAAGGCGGACTGTGATTCAACGCGTAACGTCTCGTCATTAAAGAAAATTTCTCGTGAGGTCCGCTACATCGTTCGTCTTTGGCGTTCAATACTTTTTACGTTCTGAGAACTTTCTGAATATCATTGAAATACAATAGTAACATTACCATTCTAAAGTCTCTGAATGTAGGGTATTGGGGTTTTATAAACGTCACTTTTATAAATGTCACCTAAAGTTCCATTCTCCGGCCACACGACATGGTGGATAAGAAACCTGAAGTGTTGGCAGAAGAGCCAACACCTTGTAGCTAGAGGAGGCCGAAAGGCACGCTAAGCTCACGCAGGATGGCGTGACGTCTGGAACAGGTCAATATAATTTAATGTAGCAAATAAAGTACGGAGTTGAAGTAATACTTAACTTTATTCCATAATTGGTGAACATCGCTCTTGTTGTTACATTATATAATCTCAATATACACTGGTAATGGCGCCTTGCTAGGTCGTAGCAATTGACGTAGCTGAAGGCTATGCTAACTATCGTCTCGGCAAATGAAAGCGCTATGTGTCAGTTCCATCTCTAGCAAAGTCGGCTGTACAACTGGGGCGAGTGCTAGGACGTCTCTCTAGACCTGCCGTGTGGCGGCGCTCGGTCTGCTATCACTGACAGTGGCGACACGCGGGTCCGACGTATACTAGCGGACCGCGGCCGATTTAAAAGCTACCACCTAGCAAGTGTGGTGTCTGGCGGTGACACCACAAAACCCTCCATCTATAACGAAGAACTTCGATTCATTACTATCAATATTCCTTTCAGGTACTTGATCGAAAAGATTGTAGAGCGACGAAATTTTTGCTTTCCTCATCAATCCACTGCTGTCAAATAGTCAATGGTACACTCGATAATTCGCACGTGAAGCAATCCTTTAATCATCAAGTGAATGGAATGTGCACAGTATTCTCTGAAATAACTGGGTCGTATCGACTTCAGTTATATATTTTTTCACGCCTAACAGTTGACATGCACATTGTCCTAACCACGCTCGATCGTTTAAGCTCCGGAGAACCAAATTTTGGCGAGACAGTAAGTATTGTTCGAAGAGATTCATCACCAACAGACACAGCTTTGTAGCAGTTTACTTCCTGAAAAGCTGATAATACAGATCATAATGCATACAATTGCTCTTTATCTACAAAATTAGTGTGTTGTTGCAACCATAGCTGAAGTGTTCTGCGAATTTTCTTGAAAAGCGTCATCAACGTTGATCTTGAGGGCTACCTCTTTTTCGAACAGAGAAGGAGCTTGACACTAATTTAGCACAACAATCTTGATGATAATGGTCTTCTGCAGCTACTAAGGACAAAACACTTGATGCGTTCGGCAACCTTTCTACCGAAATCATCTCTGCTTTCTCAAGCGGCGAATGTTTCGTGGTTAAAGAGCGAACTTCAAACACATCAATGCGTTTGTGAAGTGTTTCTTTGTTTTTTTTTTTTTTGTTTCCGCCTCTATGTCACACTTTTGAGAACATATGAAACAGTCTTTTTTTAAATTAAATGGATATGAGAAAGAGGATCTCAATCTTTTACTTTTATCATGCTTGTGAAACATTCTGATTAATAAGTTTCCTTACACTACGTTACTTTATATATTCACGTCGGCATACTTTATAGTCGCCATTGACAGTTCTCTCTCGGAGATCCGAATGGGGATATTACGCAGTCTTTTGGCAAGGGTAGATCATCACAACACTTTTTCAGTTCAGGCCACCTGTCCTGTGGATACTCGTTACATGCCTTTAATGCAGTGCTTTCTATTGCCGTCTGCATGCTCATGCCGTTGGTCATTGCTGATTCTTTTGCCTTTTAGGAGTAGAAAGTGCTGTTAATCTCTGTCCGCTCCGCCTCCCTCTTTGACTGGGCCGTTGGCAGAATGATGGTGACTTTTTATGCCGGAAGTCTTTGGACGTCAATGCTGATTATTAATTAAAATTTAAGCAGTGACGGATTTCGAACCCAGGACCGAAGATGTTTTGATTAGTAATCAAAGACGCTACACCTTTTGTTTTGAGTTCGCTTTTTGTTCGTTATTGTTCGTTGTATTTGTTCGGTGTGGAAGTCTCATGATAACCGTTCAGGTCCATGGTTCATCCATTACTCAGTTTATTTTATTACAGATAGTGGCTAACCTTATGATAGAACACGCTTATCTACCGTGCCGGCAAATGTAAATGGTGACGGGTTTCGAACGCGGGACCAGGGACGTTTTTGATAACTGATCAAATCCGCTACCCATAGACCATGGTCGCAAGGTAAGCCCTTCGCCACGGGTGATGAGACTGAAAAGGGTGTAAGACAGGGATGTAGTCTTTCGTCCCCACTGTTCAATCTGCACATGGGAGGAGGAATGATGGAAATACAGGGAAGGCTTAGGAGGGCAATTAGAACACAATGTGAGAGGATATCAATGATAACATTCGCTGATGACATTGCTATCCTGAGTGAAAGAGAAAAATAATTACATGATCTGCTGAATGGAATGAACAATCTAATGAGTACAGAGTATTTGAGAATCTTAACATCAGGACTGATGGTCACCTAGTAGATGAAGTTAAGGAATTCTAGTACCTATGTATCAAAATAACCAATGACGGATGGAGCAAGGAGGACACCAAATGCAGAATAGCGCTGGCAAAAAGGACAGTCGTTGCCAAGAGAAGTCTACTAGTGCCCTACATGGGTGTTAATCTGAGGAAGAAATTTCTGTGAATGTGAGTCTGCAGTACAGCATTGTGTTGTAGTTAAACATGCTCTCTGGAAAAACATGAAAGGAAGGAAGAATCGAAGCATTTGCGATGTAGTGCTACAGACGAATGTGGAAAATCAGGTGGACTGATACGATAAGGAATGAGGATGTCCTGCGCAGAATCAGACAGAAAAGTATTATGTAGAAAACACAGACAAGGAGAAGGGACAGGATGATAGGACATCTGTTAAGACATATGGGAATGCCGTCCATGGTACTAGAGAAAGCAGTAGAGAGCGAAAACTGTAGAGGAAGAAGGAGATTCGATTACATTCAGCAAATACATACAGGACATAGGTTGCACGTGTCACTATGAGGTGAAGAGGTTGGTACACAAGAGGAACTCGTGGCGGGCCACATCAAACCAGTCAGAAGACTGAAAAGATTAAAAAAAAGGAAGAAGAGAAAGAAGAAAATTCTACTATCCTTTGCGCTAGTTTGTCTTCTTTTCCTCACAGAACATCGAAGAAAATCTTCTGGTTACCTCGTCAGATTAACTTTCAACTGCATCTGTAACACAGCATCTCCAACAGTTCGATACCATTTCCCCCTGAGACACCTCATTTATTTAAAAGATTTCCCCAACTATTTAAATTTTTTAACTACTGAGCTCTTAATACAGATGGAACGTGTGATTAGTGTAGATGGAACGTGTGACGTTCTTCATTATACTATAGGAAAACACCTAGTATACATGATTTATTTCAGAATAAGAACAGTCTTAGTTGCGAAATTGTTCAGTGTCAGTGATGTGTTTCACCTCTTTGGGGCTCATCAAAATGTATAAAAGTGGCGGGATATGAAACCCATCCGTCATATAGCTAATTAAAATAGGAAATGGAAGCAACGGTAAATGCATATGTAATTCACCCGTCATAAAATCACAAAAAATGCACAGTGGACCTTGAACACACCAGCTGACACTGCCATAGTAGTACAAAACAGGGCCACACTTACAAAAGTAAACGCGGTATGAGCCGCACGCAGCACAATGTCGTTCTTTGTTCGACCGGTGCCGATTTATAACTGAAGTAGTGAATGACTTTGATGGCTAGTTGAGCAAACTTTTGTCTGCCCGAAGAAATCGTCAAGAATACACACTACGACCAGATGACGTGACGTCATGACTCATGTTCGAGTAGTGCGTCAACGATTCGACAGTCAGTTGCCGAACGCGGTGGTGGGAAATTTGGGATGGGTGGGTTTCAAATCTCTGACGTGCTCTCTCGATTTAGGTTTCTGTGGGTGTTACAAATCCATCAGTGGATCAATTAAAATGTGAACGGCTGATTTTCTTCGCCATCCTTGTCTACATCTACCAGTGGATTTCAAATGTTAGTTACACACATTATTATGGCAGCCCAAATATCTGTTACTGGATGCTCCACTGCACTTCGAAGAGACACACACACATATCAGTACTTTCCAACGTAGTCATCCAGTCTCTGTAAGTAACAGTCGGAACGAATCGTTCACTTCCTCGCCGCAGAAAACCGGTCTCTGGTTACGGAGCTATTCGAGAAACTCTGTGTGAACGTCCTTACTGGCGAATAATCTCCGATTGCTGAGAACCAGGTTTCCACTGCCTGGTCATTTACGTCTGTGGTAGATGTCGATGGCCTTTCTTCTCGATCGGTGTAGCCGTGCGGTCAGGGGCGCCTTGCCACGGTTCGCTCGGCTTCCCCCCACTCCCTACGGAGTGTATGTGTGTGTGTTGTCTTTAGCGTAAGTTGGTTTAAGTTAGATTAAGTAGTGAGTAAGCCTAGGGACCGATGATCCCAGCAGTTTGGTCTCATAGGAACTTACAACAAATTTCCAATTTTTCCTTCATCTGCGTAACAAGTCTGTGGAGACGACGGCCCATTATTCCGAAATACTCTGAACGAAATCCTGGACAAGCCACGAAATTTAGTTGACAGAGTTACGTGCTTGCAAATGGAACTGAAATTTCTAATGAGACCTTAATTTACCACCACCTATTCCAGCATTTAATATTATCGAGACCATTTTTTACCGTAACGCTGCATTTTATCCTTCCCATACTACAAGATTGCAGTTTTCGATGATTATTAGATTTTGGTCTCCCTTTACAAACTAAATTACGCTTTCAGTGTTCTCTTATACTTTCTGTGTTAGTTTACCTTTTTCTTGTGATGTGCACCTGAGTGGGACAGTGGACAGAAAATCCCTGCTGACTCTTCATGAGGGTGGACTGTAAATATTAATTCATAATAAGTTAAATGGAAGTGTGAAACGCGATAGTGCCTCCTTCCACGGCCATCACTAGATCCAAGCAATAGTTCCATGAGTGACAGGTAGGTCACGTGTACTATTAAATATTAAACAGCGTGTTAATCACTAAGTGAAAACTACATAAATAGGCTTAAATGACATGCTGCACGGAAAAAGGAAAGGTATATAATTGGAGTACTTCACTTACTTCTGAAAAATGCAATAACAGAAACACAGTGACACAACGAATTCTTACAAACCGATTACTTCAAGGATACCTCCGAGGCAGGTGCCCGGTAGCGTGCACTCCATTGACCGAAACTACCACCGTCAGTGGTGTCAGTCAAGGGCTTTCTGATGAAAGCCGTTCTGTCTCGGTGCCACTGATGGCCGTATGTTGCCTATACGGAGGCCAGCTGAACGAGTGCCACCAACCTGTCGGCAACCTAGACACACCTTGAGTTGTGATGATCAGGGGTGCGATTTCGTTATGACAGGTATGACAGGTACGTGCCAAGTAAAACTGTGAGGGACGGGAAAACCCATCGTGGTTAAACAACAAAGTTTGGAAACTACTGGGAAAGCAAAGAGAGATTACCAGCAAATTTAAACGCAGCCAAAACCTCTCAAAAAATGGAAGCTAAACGATGTCAAAGTTACCGTAAGGAGGGCTATGCGTGAAGCGTTCAGGGAATTCGAAAGTAAAATGCTATGTAACGACTTGCCAGAAAACCCTAGGAAGTTCTCGTCTTACGTTAAATCAGTAAGTGGCTCGAAACAGCATATGCAGACACTCTGGGATGATGATGGCATTGAAACAGAGAGTGGCACGCGTAAAGCTGAAATACTAAACACCTTTTTCCAAAGCTGTTTCACAGAAGAAGACCGCATTGCAGTTCCTTCTCTAAATCCTCGCACAAACGAAAAAATCGCTGACATCGAAATAAGTGTCCAAGGAATAGAAAACCGACTGAAATCACTCAACAGAGGAAAGTCCACTGGGCCTGACGGGATCCCAATTCGATCCTACACAGAGTACGCGAAAGAACTTGCCCCCCTTCTAAAAGCCGTGTGCCGCAAGCCTCTAGAGGTACGGAAGGTTCCAAATGATTGGAAAAGAGCACAAGTAGTCCCAGTCTTCAAGATGGGTCGTCGAGTAGATGCGAAAAACTATAGACCTGTATCTCTGACATCGATCTGTTGTAGAATTTTAGAACATGTTTTTTGCTCGCGTATCATGTCATTTATGGAAACCCAGAATCTATTCTGTAGGAATCAACATGGATTCCGGAAACAGCGATCGTGTGAGACCCAACCCGGTTTGTTTGTTCATGAGACCCAGAAAATATTAGATACAGGCTCCCAGGTAGATGCCATTTTCCTTGACTTCCGGAAGGCGTTCGATACAGTTCCGCACTGTCGCCTGATAAACAAAGTAAGAGGCTACGGAATATCAGACCAGCTGGATTGAAGAGTTCTTAGCAAACAGAACACAGCATGTTGTTCTCAGTGGAGAGACGTCTACACACGTTAAACTAACCTCTGGCGTGCCACAGTGGAGTGTTATGGGACCATTGCTTTTCACAATATATATAAATGACCTAGTAGATAGTGCCGGAAGTTTCATGCGGCTTTTCACGGATGATGCTGTAGTATACAGAGAAGTTGCAGCAATAGAAAATTGCAGCGAAATGCAGGAAGTTCTGCAGCGGATAGGCACTTGGTGCAGGGAGTGGCAACTGACCCTTAACATGGACAAATGTAATGTATTGCGAATACATAGAAAGAAGGATCCTTTATTTTATGATTATATGATAGCGGAACAAACACTGGTAACAGTTACTTGTGTAAAATATCTGGGAATATACGTGTGGAATGATCATATAAAATTAATTGTTGGTAAGGCGAGTGCCAGATTCAGATTCATTGGGAGAGTCCTTAGAAAATGTAGTCCATCAACAAAGGAGGTGGCTTACAAAATACTCGTTCGACCTATACTTGAGTATTGCTCATCAGTTTGGGATCCGTAACAGGTCGGGTTGACAGAGTAGATAGAGAAGATCCAAAGAAGAGCGGCGCGTTTCGTCATAGGGTTATTTGGTAAGCGTGATAGCGTTACGGAGATGTTTAGCAATCTCAAGTGGCAGAGTCTGCAGGAGAGGCGCTCTGCATCGCGGCGTAGCTTGCTGTCTAGACTTCGAGAGGGTGCGTTTGTGGATGAGGTATCGAATATATTGCTTCCCCCTACTTATGCCTCCCGAGGAAATGACGAATGTAAAATCAGAGAGATTCGAGCGCGCACGGAGGCTTTCCGGCAGTCGTTCTTCCCGCGTACCATACGCGACTGGAACAGGAAAGGAAGGTAATGACAAGGGCACGTAAAGTGCCCTCCGCCACACACCGTTGGGTGGCTTTCGGAGTATAAATGTAGATGTTGATGTAGACAGCAGGAGCACACTTGTGGTTGTCCCATGCATCTTCCGCAAATCTGTACCTCAGTCTGGTGATTCAGCCTATTGTGCTGCCCGTCATGAACAGCATCATAGTGGGTGGTTTTCAACAATATAACGCTCGTTTACGTACCGCTGTTGTAACTCAACATGCTCTAAAGAGTGTTGCAATGATTCCTTGGCTTGCTTGATACTCAGATCTCTCTCCAGTCGACCACATATGGAACAAAATCGGACTACAGCTGCAGTGTCATCCACAACTAGAATTATTCTCCCTGTTTTGACCGACCAAGTGCAACAGGCGTGGATCTCTGTCCCACAAACTTACGTCCAGCATCTATACGACACAATCCGTGCATGTTTGCACGTTTGCATACAACATTCTGGTGATTGCACCGATAGTTAACGTAACAGCATTTCGCATTTGCAGTGGCCTTTCCTTTGCTTATAATGATCTGGATCCGCAGCTCGTGGTCTAATGGCTAGCGTTGTTGCCTCTGGATCACGAGGTCCCGGGTACGATTCCCGGCGAGTTTGGGGATTTTCCTTGCCCGGGGACTGGGTGTTTGAGTTGTCCTCATAATTTCATCATCATCCATGAAAGTGGCGAGATTGGACTGAGTGAAAGTTGGGAATTTGTAAGGGCGCTCATACCGCTCATCACCATCATCATCATTATCATAATGATCTGTAAACTTGCAACGTTTATCACAAAAATATGTTACCTAAACAACAGAATTCGAGAAATTTCATTACGTCGCATCAATTATTTTTGGCACAGGGATTTTTTCCATTAGTTTAAGTACCATAGTTTAGTTTCCTTGACCGGTAAGCAATTAGCATATTGAGTAAATATGATTGGTAAGGAACTGAGAGGAGTCTTCCGTAATTTAATATCCACTCTTTCGACTGTATTTATGTAGAACTACGTAATAACTATGTAGAATGGCCCCTACTAAGTACTTAATGGTATTACCGCTTTACTCACTCACTGCACAGTGAATAAAAAATCAGAGGCATCACTATAGTTCGCTGTAGCGCTAAATTATTTTGTTTGTGAAATAAATGACCGTATGTCAATATCCGCGTAATTGTGGGAAAGGTCGACTCTTTTCCATTTCTTGCAAGGTTTCCGCCGGCGAGAGAGAAAACTATGATGAGAGAACTTCACTTCGTAGCTGTCAAGCCAGAGCTACTGCTTGAAATTTTTATTCTAACAGGTGGCGCGGAAACGTAAATTACTTCCTAACAGGATTTCTCCAAGCGTTCTCACGATATCAGGGAACTTTCGAGGTATTAACTTTATTTGTTCCATCTTATTTCTAATGAAATGGGCCCCATTTTATCACCAAACCACGTTGTGTCCAATAATGCATTCTGATTCCTCTTTATACCCTCTCAAAAGCTGCGGAAACTTTAGAATCGAAGAGTCACATTTTCGTAACTTTTGCACCAATCTGAAAATAATCCTTTCCTTCCTTCCTCAGTTGCTGATGAGATTAATGGGGCTTGCACGTAAGTATCAAAGTAGTCATTCTTATCTTGATAGGCAGAATCGAGCGCCATTGGGATCTTGAAGCACAGCCAACGGTCATTACTATTCAAATAACAACAGCGATGTTTGCCAATGTGAATCAGCTGAAGCAGTCTCCTAATGTAATTGAACGAATTTTGACTTCCTGTAAAACAACAACGAAATAAAATTGGAAACAGTGACATGATGCAGAGTAAGTACATGAATGTAATACATGGCACCGATGTGCCCTAAGAGGCTCGGTAATAAAACACTAATGAGCTGTAATTTATTTTCGCATGCTCCACAAGAAGTTTGGGGCTAAAGTAGATTGCCGGAAGGAGTAAGTTGTATACCGAAGTGTAAATAATAAAATCTGATGGTAAAAGAACTGGACAAATCATTGTTAAGTAAATGTAGGGTTGTAGCTTATCGCCAATGTTTTTCAACACTTACAACGAAGAGGGAATGGAGTAAGTGAACAGATATTTCACTAGATGACAAAAAGTGCAATTTATAAATAGACCATCGTTTAAAGTAACATTTATGACATAGTTCTTCTAGCCAGATGTGAACAAGACTTCAAAAGCTGCTGTAAAGAATGTGTGTATACGTAGCAAATAGTATGAGTTAATGATAAAGAAAGTAAAGACGAAGATGGTGAATCATAGTAGAAAGAAAAATTATGATTTATTTAAGATGAAAATAGGGAAGTTCACTGAAGTGGAAGAAATTAAATAATTGAGAGATTACATTTGCTGACACGAATAAGGAAGATACAAAAAGTGATTTTCTATTGGCGAAGGATGTGCAGAACTCTTAAATCACTGTTATGCGATTGTTGGGGACGTTCAGATTTTCTTAGTGGATGATAGTATACGCTGATTATTTGTAATTTCTTGATTACTCGTATTTACAACATGAGAGGTATAATTTCACGTGTAGAGGTTGCTAACAGTCTAGATTATTAGAAAGTATTTATTATTCCGTATGGGTCCATAAACAAAATTTCTTGTAATAGGCGAACATGAAAATTACTTAAGGAGATACATAGGACTGAGTTAGTAGTGACTAATTAGGGTGCTCATTATCGTGTTTCATTGTAATGGCACACTAAAGAGAATGAAGCATTTATTTCAGACTTTTCCACAAATAAAGTACAATGTTTTGTGTCAGAGTGTATATTACAGAGAGGAGGAAATTTGTCTACCTGAACAACAATAACAGTGTATAAGTACAGTTACTAGTTTTAAGATTGATTCTGATAGAACTGATTGTTCTGAAAAGTTATGCATTTGTATATTATCCCTGAAATTTCAACTAAGTTCCTAATAGAAGAATATTATCATTGAATTTTCCTGTAATAAATCACATAATCACATATCTACACAGGAATGGAGAAAATCATCGGACTCATCTGATTTAGTTCAGCATTGATATTTACATGCACAAACGAAAATAATATTAAATACAGAAGAATCTTAAAGACACGCCAGGGTAGCCGAGAGCGCTAACGCGCTGCTTCCTGGACTCGGGTAGGCGCGCCGGACACGGATCGAATCCGCCCGGCGGACTAACGACGACGACCCATGTGCCGGCCAGCCTGGATGTAGGTTTTAGGCGGTTTCCTCATCCCGCTAGGTGAATGCCGGGCTGGTCCCCATGTTCCGCCTCAGTTACATGGCTCGCAGACATCTGAACACGTTCACACTATCCCATGGCCCACACTCGACGCAGACATTTGGAGTACAGACATTTTGAGTACCCAGGGGGTACGGGGTTGCGGCAGGAAGGGCATCTGGTCCCCCTTAAACATTAACATGCCAAATCCGATTAACAATGGCCGACCCTGCGTAACTGCGAGACAAGGCTCAAGCGATAGATAGATAGATAGACAGAAGAATCTTAAAGTTCTTAACAAATTGTATTGCAAAAGAAATTAGTAATCCGGTCTTGTCCTAAAACTGCTGCGTGACAGGCATGGAACATGTATTCTCCTGAGTTATTCCACTCCTTGTACATTTGTAATTATTATTAACAGGAAGACGTGTTCGGTAGGAAGTTTCGATGTAACTTTACGTAAAACGGCTAATTTCGATAGCGTTAGGGGAGACCGGGGCATGTTGAGACAAATTTCAGATTTTATATTTTACATTTTTTGTTTTAATTTTCTTCTAATTGGGAAAATTGTGATATTATACTTCAATTAGTTGTGCACTTTTCTATTGTATTGACGCTTTGATTAACCACTTATATGTCCCAAAATTAAAATATTTGTTTAATGCTGCAAAGTCCATTAATGTTCCCCACATGGGGGCAAGTTGATGCTAGCGAGAGGCAAGTTGATACAAACGTATAAAAAATAAGTTAATTCACATTAAGGTAGCGAATAATCACTCAATAGATAATCGAAAACATTTATTAAGCAGAATATAGTACAAAGGTGACGTAAGACATATTATTACCTTATTTTAAACACACAGATCATTAGATTGTGTCCATAATCTACTCAGGATCACTGATTACAAAGTCAGATGTACAGTGAATAGAAGTGTACATCTTACAGTCATTACCACATTCTATATGGGCCGATTCTTTGCAAGAAATGCACTGTATCCAGTCCTGACCTGGCTTGGATTCGGAGAATGGCTCCAAACATATGAGACACAAGGCGTCGATCTCTTCCTCAGACTCTGATGCAACCTTCGTTTTATTCTTTGGGACGCATTTCTTTTTCTTCACCTTGTTCTTCTCCTTAGTCTGACTCTCTATCATTTTAAAAAGCCTTTATTTGGCGTTTTCTGACTTGGCTACTATTTTAGCTTGCTTTTCTTTGGCTTCCTCTTCCAGTCTCTCCTTTACTGGTGTGCTAGTAAGGATAGCGGAATTTAAAGGTTTCTTCCTTTTTTTGATATTTTTTCGCTCTCTAGCTTTAGGGTAGGGGCGGATGTCTTGAGGGCTTGCAGTGAATACACCTAGAGAACCATCCTTACTAGTAGATGGAATTGCAGTTGTTGGCTCAGTTCGGTTCACTTTAGAATGTAGACCATCAGAGTTGCTTGTCCCAGCCTGAGAAGTCTTGACAGTGCTGTCTTGTGAAGTCATCTCTCTATGCGTGACAGCGCTGGACAAGAAGTCATCATCAGTAAACACTTCACTGTTGTATGGCGCGATTCCTGTTGTTTGAAATCCAGATATAATATTTGTAGGATTTATTGCTCTAGGTAGTGACATCTTTACTATGCCAGGAATGTCGTAGATTGTTACAGTTTCCCCCAGATTGTTGGTCATCCAGTCATCGACTGAAGCGAAGTAAAATTTCTTGCAAGGCCCATAAACGGACCAGTCAAGCGGTTGCAGGCGGTGGGAAGTGTGCGGGGGAAACGACAACATGACGACACCATTTTCTTTGCAGAAGTTGAGCACTTCAGTAGATAAATATGATTCATGGTTATCCAAAACCAACAAGCAGGGATTGCCCCTGGTAGATCTTAAGTGGCCGTGAAAATGTTTAATGAACTTCAAAAACGATTCAGATGTGATCCACCCGGATGGGTAGGAAGTTCCAATAC
Source organism: Schistocerca cancellata (assembly GCF_023864275.1). NCBI lineage: Eukaryota > Metazoa > Arthropoda > Insecta > Orthoptera > Acrididae > Schistocerca > Schistocerca cancellata. Next base: position 248,358,409 of record NC_064626.1, read on the forward strand.
ATCCTGGTGGTCCGTTAATGATGAAGTGATCCTTGAAGAATACTGTTGGATATATGAACATCGGAGGAACCGAGTTGCCGATGGCACTGACATCCAATACCATAGTGACAGTCTGCCCCCTTCCCGCTGTCGTAGCTTTCCCTACTTGGCGTACTCCTTTCTGAGCAACGATTTTGTTTGGTCTCTGAACTGTTTGCACACCGGTCTCGTCGACATTCCAAATATCCTTAGATTCAAATTTGTATTTATCTAAAGTACTCCTCAAATTGTCAAAAAATAGATCAACTTTGGCTTTATTAAAACTGGTAGCGCGACTAAGGCTCGTAGCCTCAGGCTCCCTGATTGATAGTCGAGGGTGTCTTTTCATAAATAAGCTAAACCAGTCCTTTGTAGCCATTTTATGGTTATTCCACGAATCAGGCGATGTAATGATATTCCTATTAGCCACAGCAAGTTCCTAAGCTAAAACTTGGATGTTTTGTGGTGTATGTCCGTAGTAGATTTTAGAAGAATGTATTATATACTCTTCGAGTTGAGATTCTAATTCGTCTGGAAAAATTTCTCTTGGTTTAGCATACCCCATTGTAACCGTTTGACCTTGCGATTCATCTTTTTTTCTTATAAATCTAAACAATGTCATTTTGTCGATCTCGAAGGCTACAGCCGGTTCTCGTAGAAACATGGTTTTGGTCTTGACGGCTTCATAGGCTTTTTCAAAGCTCTCATTCAGGACTTTCCCGCGATCTGTCTTCCTGGTATAACTCCGCACCATGTTTCTGTAAGAAAAGACAAAACTCTAATTTTTACAATATTGGGGTACGTTGATACACTGTATCAATTTGCCCCAGCTATGCGTATCAACTTGCCCCATTGAATGTCTCTTAAGTCAAACATAAGTCTCTGAAATGTAAAGCCTAGAAAGATGAAGCTACCATGAAATTCTTACCAAGAGACAGTCGTTTGTGCCAACAGTGGAGTTCCTGAAGAATATCCTCTTGCTGGTACGCCAACGCAAACACACTAGCCAACAATTACTTTCTACTCATGAAAACACAATTTCAACAATAAAAACGCGTAGAGTACTCTGTTGACAGCTGGACGCCGTGTGGCACTGCGTCGCTGTAAACAACAGCCTCTACTCACTCATGTCCGCCCTGCGCATGCGTGTTTGCTCACGGTCTCATCTGTATCAACTTGCCCACGTATCAACGTGCCCCACCCTCCCCTATCATCTTCAGCTAGAAGGTAACTGAGTCACCTAAGTGTGACGAGCTATTGTCAACAAGATTCATGGAGCATGAAGGCAATGGCTCACCATACTTAGCCAGCACGACTCAGTTGCGCTGTCCTGTTGCTATTGGTACTAGAAGTAAAGTAATATGGTGGCGGTCTGGCCGCCATGTCTTCCTATATGAACAGTACATTTTTTACAAAATGTAATTTAAATACAAATGCCTAGAGTTGCCCTGCATCTGCTAAAACAGGGAAAACATCAAGCGGCGAGAATAGCTGGAAAAGTGACTTTTCATTGTAATATGGCACTGTGAACATGGGAACGCTGTCGAAGGCCATGAGACATGCTTGAATCTCTTATATTCTTTACAGTCTATGATACAGTTTGGAAACAGGGGCTCATGTACAAATTAATCCGTGCCGTCCCCTGCAAGAAGATAACCAACCTCATTGATGATATGTTGTCAAATAGAACCTTCCAAGTAATAATGGGGAATGAGAGAAGTAAACAGATGAAACTCAATAATGGACTCCCACAAGGCTCTGTCCTTGCGCCCCTTCTTTTCAGCCTTTACATCGCTGACATGCCTGCAACCAGATCGCGCAAATTTGGTTATGCTGACGACTGTTCTCTAGCAACAGCCCACAGAAATATAGAAACTGCCGAAGATATCGTCACGAGTGACCTAGGGATTCTCAGCGAGTACTTTAAAAAATGGAGGCTACAACCTAGTGCTACAAAGACGGAAGTATCTGCCTTCCATTTGAACAACAAAGTGGCCTACAGAGAACTACAAGTCTATCTAGACGGGAAATTACTAAATCACAACAAACACCCAAAGTACCTTGGGGTTACCCTAGATAGGACACTAACATTCAAAGAACACCTGACGAAAACTGCAGCGAAACTTAAAACACGCAACAACATATTGCAGAAGCTCTGTGGCACCACTTGGGGCTCCACAGCATTTACCTTAAGAACATCCGCACTTGGCTTGATGTATCCAGTGGCAGAATACTGTGCCCCAGTGTGGCTCAACAGCAAACACACACACATGGTAGATAGCCAACTTAATGCAACAATGCGTATTATATCAGGCACAATCAGGCCAACTCCTACAGTGTGGCTGCCCGTTCTCAGTAACATAGCCCCTCCTAACCTGCGCCGTGAACACGCTTTGGTTAGAGAATTTCAAAAAATCATGACCAACCCTCAATTACAAATCCATGAAGATACTCACGACATCCAAGGAAACCGACTCCGGTCTAGGCATCCTCCACTAAAGACCGCACAGGCTCTGTACCAAACCAACTTTAAAATAAATGACCGATGGAAAGAGGAATGGGAGAGCAGAACAGCAGTAAACTGCCACAGTATGCCATGCATCTATAGTAAACCAAAAGGATTTGATTGCCCTCGCAAAGTTTGGTCAACTCTTAATCGCATCAGAACCAACTGTGGGAGATGTGCCGACTCCTTACACAGATGGGGTAAACTTCCTTCGGCCGCTTGCGACTGTGGCGCTGAGAGACAGACGGTCAAACAAATCGTGCAGGAATGCCCACTAAGGGCATACGAGGGTGACCCACAAGATTTCCTAATGGCAATCGACTATTTACTATCTAAGCTGGACGTCTGCTTGTGACTGCTCTTCTGTGAGTGTAAATTTACAATTGGCGGTGTCCTTATATACAAACTGTTATTTATTGCTCTGTTTATACATATGTGATTTTTTTTAAATCGTGTTGTTTCTGTAATTTTTACTGTGATGTTATGAGCCATACGCTAAATAACTGAATAAAAATTCTTTACTTGTATCTCCAGTTTATTTTTGCGTCAAGAGCACAAGGAGTGTTGACAAATATATATGACTTGGTAAATCGAAGGTCCTTCCTATTGCTAATGCAGACTTAAAGGAATAATTTTAAATATACAGAGTTGTCACATATCTTTATAAAATGTAAATATTAAGGAGTGTACTAAGATAGGATTGACTCAGTATGCATTATTTCAAGAAAGTTACAGTTCCCCACTGTTCCCTAAAGAACAAATTACTAGCGTACTGGATATCAGGTCTGTTTTGCTAGTGGGTTGAGTAATTCCTAGGAAATAGGACACATCATGTCATTCTTAATGGAAAGAAACATTAAGTAACTTGTTATGTACCCCAGAGGACTATAGTTTATTACTGTAGGACCATTACTGTTCACAACACAAGCAAAGGACCTAGTACATAACATGGGAACTCCATGAGACTGCTCGCAGGCCGTGTTGTTGTATATAAAGAAGGCGCTACATATCTGTATCGAAATGCAGCAAAATCCGCACAAGACCGACATCGAGTCAAGGATTCGAATGTGGACTTATGCATAACCGGAGGGGGGGGGGATGCTTTGAAAAATGTAAATATTTTTTAAATAATTTTGGCAGATACAGCTATTAAGATAGAGATTTCAACTTTTGGATACGAAAAGCAAAAAAATCTTTATTTTACTGGCTAAATATAGGAAAACATCCAAGATTCGTATTTTTGACACAAATATGAATTCCAAAAAATTATTGTCTTGTTTTAGAAGCCATAACTAATCATGCAGACAATCTAAAAATATTATTGTAAGGTCCTAGTAGGGTTATACGTTGAGAGAACTACATTCATTATTTGCGATTCATTATTTACAATGTTAAAAAATTACACAATAAAAATTAATTTTTTTTTGCTAATGTGCAGTTCTATAAATCAGAATTTAACTGCTGTTATTATATTTCCTCAGTTCGAGCGGACATCAAAATGTTTTGGACAACTCCTGAAAATTTCACAGCATTAATTCACACACTTTTTGAGAAAAAGTGTCTAATAATGTGAAAAATGAAGAACTAATGAAAAGTATTTCACAGATTTAGTTCATATTTCAACAAGTAATAGGCTTTCCTGCATTTTAAAATCATCCACATTGATACTTCTCATCTTGCAGGTTTCTCCTCTCACCTCTTCTAATCCATCTGGTCTGTATTTGTAGATTAGACAGTTCTCTGCAAACTTTGTTGATACTGTTCTGATCGATGGTGTAAAATGCTTTTACAGTAAACACACCAGGACTTACGCCAGCTCTCTTCAATACTTCCATTCTGCTATTATTTCCCTCATTGAAATATGAAACATCATCATAGTGACTGATTTTCAGTACATCTAGTCCACAGAATGTCCTGTTTCAGCAGCTGTTCTAAATTAAATTATTTAGACTTTTATTCGCATTTTATGTTTTCCCATCCAGGCAATTCCTCAACAAACCAAGGTCTGCAGAAAACGTGAATGTGGGTTTAATTGCATTCGGAAAAGGTTGTGGTAGTGAATGGTTATGTGAATAGGTTTCATTTCTTGTACTTATACCAATCCTCCTTTGGGCGCAGGTTATGCATTGGTCATTGGTCGGTGGATGGTGAAAGTAAATTACCCGCACAGCATTCCTCATTGCCCCTAATCTGTTTGTATTATTTGTATGTAAATCATAATATAGCTAATGACAGTAAGTTTCCTTAAGAGTAAATCTACCCTTTCCCCGTTGTTTTTTTTCCACCCTCAAGCACTTCACTTTTCTTCTCCTTCTCCATTAACGAGCAACGAAGAGTATCGTTTGGATGTTGCCAAACATTCGAACTTTTCTCCTGAAGTATTGTGTGACATTTTACATGCTACACCTTTGAAGGAAGAAGAGACCCAATAACTATTTATAAAAATGTCTGGAAATGTGGGAGCGGCTGCGAAAGTAGAGATTAACATTTTAATATTTTAAGGCAATTCTAATTCTGATATGAAGATAAAATTTCTGCGTAACATATATTAAACTTTGTAGATTACAAAAAAGTATTTTTGAAGAACAGGTTTCTTCAACATAGATACGTAGCATTCCTCATGAATAATTGTAATGGTTTGCCGATAAAGAGGCGGAAATCAACGCTACTCTGTGATTTCGCGATTGCTACAGAATCACCAGAAGTAACTACATCCATTAGTTATCTGAGAGTATGCGAACGAAGAGATATCAAGTGGAGCGGTGACAAACCGATAATCGTATGAATAATACTCAGATAGTGTAATCCACTCACGAAGGAGTTCGTATCCAAAGCCCTCATTCGATTGACAATTTTGAATGGCTCGTCAGTCTCGGACCGTTATCAGATTCTGATAGGGGACACACGGTTTAAATTCTGAGTCGCTCATTCAGTAAGCACGAAAATGTAATGGAAAGGCTGATCAAACATTACTGTCAAAGTTCCTAGATCGTTGGCTCCTAGAAGGGGCAGCCAATGTACTGCTTCCTCCTATACAGTATCCATAGTGATTCAGCTGCCCCTACCACTGTCCTTCTATTTATTTTAGTCATTTGTCTTCTGTCTGGTTTGATGCGCCATGAATTGCTTTCCTGTGCCAACCGCTTCATCTCAGAGTTGCACTTGGAACCTACGTCTTCAGTTATCTGTGAATGAATTCCAATCTCTGTCTTCCTCCTATTCTTCGCAGAAACTCCACATTCCTTATGTTATCAGTCCACCTAATTTTCAACATTCGTCTGAAGCTCCACATCTCAAATGCTTCGATTCTCTTCTGTTCCGGTTTTCCCACAGTCCACGTTTCACTAACATAAAATCCTATACTCCAAACCTTCATCCTCTAAAATTTCTTCCGCAGACTAAGGTCCATGTTTGATACAAGTCGACATCTCTTGGATAGGAATGCCTTTTTACCTTGTGCTTTTGATGCCTTCCTTGCTCCGTCCGTCACTGGTTGTTTTGCTGCCTAGGTATGTTCAAATGTGTGTGAAATCTTATGGGACTTAACTGCTAAGATCATCAGTCCCTAAGCTTACACACTACTTAACCTAAATTATCCTAAGGACAAACACACACACCCATGCCCGAGGGAGGAGTCAAACCTCTGCCGGGACCAGCCTCACAGTCCATGACTGCAACGCCCTAGACCGCTCGGCTAATCCCACGCGGCGCTGCCTAGGTAGCAGAATTTCTTAATTTCGTCTACTCCCTGACCACCAACCCTGATGTTAAGTTTCTCGCTGATCTCATTTGTTCTACTTCTCATTACTTTCGTCTTTCTTCGATTTACTCTCAGTCGGAATCCTGTACTCATTACTCTGTCCATTCCGTTCAGCAGATCATGGAATTCTTCTTCACTTTCATTCGGGATAGCAATGTTATCACCGTATCGCATTATTGATATACTTTGACCTTGAATTTTAATTCCTCTACTGAACCTTCCTTTCATTTCCGTTATTGCTTCTTTGATGTACAGATTGAACAATAGGGGCATAAGACTACATCCCTGTTTTAAACCCCTTTTAATCCGAGCACTTCGTCGGCTCTCATTATTCTCAGGTTGTTCTTGTACATATTGTATATAACTCGTTCCTCCCTGTAGCTTATCCGTATTTTTCTGGGAATTTCGAACATCTTGCGCTATTTTACGTTGTCGCACGCTTTTTTCACATCGACAAATCCTATGAACGTTTCTTGATTTTTCTTTCGTCTTGATTCCATTATCAACCGTAACGTCATAATTGCCACTCTGGTGCCTTTACCTTGCCTAAAGCCAAACTGATCGTTACCCTTTTATCCAACCCGAATTTCTGTAGCCCTTCTACGCGGACGACGAGAGAGGTTTTCATATTCTCTCGCTAGCTACGTGGAAACTGTTAGTCCAACAGAAAAAATCAATGGGACCTTTTCGTAGGAAGTTAAATTTAGTACTGGGATACGGTTACACTGGAGACTACAGTTTTCGTGTTATTTAAGAAAACCGTACAAAAGTGACCTTCAAAAGTACCTCCACCTATACACTCATCCATCACCAGTAAGCATTTATAGTATGTTGTTGGTGGCACCCCGTCCTCAGACTGTACAAAAATTTCTGTCCTCACGAAGAAATTCTCGTGATTCGACCTTCTTTGGTGTCTATTGACTGGGCTATTACTCGACCAACATAGTCTGCTACTTCGTTACCGTTATTAATTTTAACGTATCTGTGTGGATAGTGAACGAAAAATGACTATTGTAAACATTACGCTTAAACTAAATACGATTCGCGATTGGATCCACACTTAACCCTTACAAGCACCGTAATTTTGTAGTGAGATGACCTTACGAACACAATTACGCAATTATTTTAGGATGTTAAAAATTCAAGAAATTATTAGGTAAACTATACAAAAACGTCAATTTTAGAATTTTTACGTGTTCAGCTAAGACGGTGGCGTAATAAGACCAGTCAATGAAGACCAGAAAAGAACGAATGTGAGAAATAATTCGTATAGTCGCAAATTTTTTTACAGTGGTAGGATTCAGTGCCACGAGAAACATACTAGAAATAATGACCGATGGGGGCTAAGTGTGGGTGTGTTTCCTGAATAACTCGGAAACTATGGCCGCTAGCAGAAACGTATCCCGATAAAAAATTAATCTGCATGACATTTACTACTAGAAGATGCTGTTGAGGATTAATAGTTTGCGCATAACGAGTGAGCGAATAAGAAAATCTAAAATCTCGTTCCTGGTTTACGGCCAGCTAAATCAGTGCGGATTGCATAAATCGACAACGGTAGGGGCAGATGAGTCGCTCGGCATTTCTCACGAATAGACAATGAAGGTAAAAGCTAGGGAAGCTCTAGCTGCACGGAACTTTAGCTAACATTCGTTCCCCCCGCGAACCATTTGCGATAGGAACAAGGAGAGAAGTGACGGTTACGCTCAAGGTTGCTTTTTCACCACAGGTGCTATAGGAGATGATTCAAATAACATATTTTCTGCGCTGTTCGCTTAAATATTTTGTCAGCGTTTCTGCATGCGTTTCGTTTGTAGTTTTTCACTCGCTACGCTGCAGACGTAAGCCGTGCAATGATCGTGGTAAAACTACATATGTTAACACCTTAGGAATATGAATGCCTTTGGCATAGCGTGCCGCTGAAATGCTTATATCTGCTTGCCTCCTTTGAGTCAAAGTGTTAGTGAACCCAAACAGTACTCGCCTGAATCGATAGATGTCAAATCCCCTTCCCTTTTACTTTTTCTCGCGTGAATGCAGAACAAGAGGAAGACTTAGCCTATGCACGACAGCCTGCTCAGCGGAAAACTTGCGAGAGGAAAGACGTGGAGAGAAAGCCGGCGACACCGGTCTGAAAGCAAGGGGGGTTAGGGCTTTCTTTTGTATGCAGGGAAAGCGCCACGATTCCCTCGTCTGGGAAGCGGGATGTTTTCGTGTCCCAGGCCTAGGGATGCTGGTTTACGTCTACTTGTCTGAAACTCAAACTATTGTCTCCCAGCTGAGAGTACGACTGATAAATCATTTCAAGGTAACTAACCTCGAGTTATGAATTCCACAACACTTACTGCATGGAAAGCTAATTATGAAATTTTTAGGCTAATGTAGCCTTGCTCTGCAAAATTCCCAAACATTTACAGATGACTATATGGTCTTCGGGCCAGAGGTCACAAATTCTGAATGGAAAAATAAGCGCAATAAGTCTGGTGTTAATTTTCCTTTCCTACAGATCCAAATTCAAACATACATTCTATAAAATTCTGTGGGGTGCACGGGCTATTGGCCACTTTTCCTTGTCTAGTCAAAACGTATGAGAAGAATGACTATTCTTATAAGTGCATGGAACAATGCGAAATGTGTTTGGTTTACTGTTTGTTATTGTAATAGGCTATTTGTTCGAAATATATTGCAGAACAAATATATGTGTTGTGTTGGCAGAAGAGCCAACACCGTGTTACGATTGGAGGCCGAAATGCACGCGTTTTAGCTCAAGCAGACTTATGTGAGGAGGGAAGAACTATACCGGCGTGAGGTTTGGAACAGGACAAGAAATGAGAATTCAGAAAGCGGACATAATTAGTTTTATACTTTAATCCATTAATGATGAACGTCGCTCTTGACGGTACATGATTCACAATATTATCAGTTCAGAATACATTCTTGAAGAATATGGTGCCTTGCTAGGTCGTAGCAAATGACGTTGCTGAAGGCTATGCTAAACTATCGTCTCTGTAAATGAGAGCGTTTGTAGTCAGTGAACCATCGCTAGCAAAGTCGGCTGTACAACTGGGGCGAGTGCTAGGGAGTCTCTCTAGACCTGCCGTGCGGCGGCGCTCGGTCTGCAATCACTGATAGTGGCGACACGCGGGTCCGACGAATACTAACGGACCGCGGCCGATTTAAAGGCTACCACCTAGCAAGTGTGGTGTCTGGCGGTGACACCACAGTATGTTACTATGTCGAGAACAGCTATATATGAAATGGAAGCTGAATATGGCTGCTGTTGTTTCTCAGAGTTCGTCAAAACAAAATGAAATCTGATGGTTTACAAACCGTTAACTGTCTCAAAGTGACCAAACTAAAGTCTTATTATGATGTCGGTATCAGGAGGTAACGACAGGAATGTAGCACCTAGAATATAGACAGACATTAAATACTAAATTTTCCTTATTTTTCCACAATAACATCACCTGGAATATTATTCTTTTGAACTATAGTCTACGGCACTTGAACGAATATCACCCATAAGGGAACTAACTTAACAGAAATGTGAATATTATTCTTTTTTACTTTTGAATGCATTACGGGAACAGCAGTGATCAATGTCTTGTAAATAATTACTATTAAAAACAGTCTTGATCACGATTTATTTAACAAGGTGACCGGTTTCGACCACTACTGTGGTCATCTTCAGACCTACAAGCATGTAGCCCTCTAATTAGAGCTTTGTATACATCTTGTAGGTCTGAAGATGACCACAGTAGTAGTCGAAACCGGTCACCTTGTTAAATAAATCGTGATCAAGACTGTTTTTAACAGTAATTATTCTTTTTATTCTCGAGTCGCTCGTGTTGTATGTACTTGCCATATAAAAGCAACATAACTACGAGGACGTGTTGGAAAGTGATGCTTCCGAATTTTGTATGTGAAAACAATAAATGATAGTAAATAAAAATTAAATAAATAAAAATAAAAAACTTTACTAACGTTTACTCTTTAATCTTCATATCCACGTATTTATTTCTCAAGGCAGTCCCCCTGCCTGTGTTTCTATCTAGGAGACACGGATCATTGCTAACGTCACTTCCGAATGTGTAATTTCGTTGGCGAAGCCACAGCCACACCTTTGCTTGCACCATTTTAGAGATCTGCAACTTGAGTTACGAATCGGGAGAGTAGACCAAGTCATATGCACGACATGTAATACCTCAACCGGAACTGAGAACAGAATAAAAAAAATTCAGATACATTACTTTTCAGCATGCCCTCGTAGCATTTCTTTCAGTCTCTACTTTTAGTATTCGTCTTTAAGACTTCCATGATGATTACTGATTCATAAATCGTTACTGATGGTTCGAACAGTTTACATATATCGGACTGGCTGTCTACTAGAATGGTTAGGTTAAATTATATCGTTAATTTTCATTAATCTCTGCTTACCTTTATTATGACTACTGCTATCCTTCGTTGAATTACCACATCACACAGAACATTTTTCCAGTCCTCATATGAGCTGATGGACTATTTTAATTATTGCTAAAGACAGACCACTTAGCAAAATTCCTATTCGATAAACCACCGAATATCAAGGCGAAACGAGGTCCCCCGTAGTAGACGACATCCCTCGGAATTATTGAGAACCTTGGTATAGCCACTCGGTACACAAGATATATAAGATAACCGAAGTCCATCGGACTGTAAAAACAATGTAATTAACTAAAACTCCAGCTGAGGTATAGGAACGCGCACGGTAATCGTAGGTGATTGATTGAAGAAAAACATATCTCTGTATATAGACTTATAGGTAGCTTTTGACGTTATATTCTGAAAAAAGAGCTTTCGTATCATCTAAGTTAGCAGTAATAAAATACAAGGGGAAAAACGTTATTTAAAACTCGTTCAAAAACGTGACGGCAGTTGTAAGAGAAAGAGTGGTAGTAGTTCAGAAAAAAGTGAGACTGATCTGTAGTCTATCCCCAAAGCTATTCCATCTCTCCGTGAGCAAGCGCAAAACGAAAATCTCATGGCAATTTATATAGAGGCGGAAAGTTTATAGAGAAGTAGTAAAAACTTTGTTTGTCGGTGATATCGTAATTCTATCCGAAACAGCAAAGGTCTTCACAAATCAGTGAACGGAACGGATAGCGTCTTGAAAATGCGTTATAATGAACATCAACAAAAGTAAAAGAAAGGTGGTGAAGTGCAGTAGAATGAGGACTGACGGACTGAGATTAGGGGTTGGGGCACTAAAAGCGGTAGATAGGCTGCTCTATATGGGGGTTTAGATAACAGGCAATGACATTTCTTTACTGAGTAAGTGAACTAAAGTGAAATGACATCAGAAGTAACTTATGATATACATACATGCCTTGTAGTTCCAATTAAGTTATTCACAGATAAAAATGTTACACGATCACAAGGTACAAGTTACATGCTACTTATCTAACAACTTCCAGAGGGAATAAAAGTCTCATTTTCTTAGTTTTATGTAAAATCGACCGTATTTAAAAAAAATTTAAAATTGTGTCATAATTTGCTACATGTTCATTACAGTAAGTCATCTCTCACAAGTTACATCCCTATACTTTGAGGTAGCTTAATTCCTTTCCTTTATATTCCTTTGACGTATTAGTCTTCTGTCGGGTTTTATGCGCTTCGCCACGAATTCCGCTCCTGCGCAAACCTCTTGATTTGAGAGTAGCAGTATGACCCTATGTCCTCAATTATTTGTTGTATTTGTTCCAGTATGGATCTTAATATACTGTTTCCACCCTCTATAGCTCCCTGCAGTACCATGGATATATTCCGTGATGTTTTGATACATGATCTATCATATTGTCCCAATTTCTTGCCAGTGTTTTCCATATATTCCTTCCCTCATCGATTATGCGGAGAATCTCCTCATTCATTACCTTATCAGTCAATCTAATTTTCAATATTCTTGAGTAGCATCATACTTCAAACGCTTCGATTCTTTTCTGTTCCAGTTTTCCCACAAACTGCGATTCACTACATACAATGCTGCCCTCCAAATGTAGATTCCTAGAAATTATTGCCTCAATCTTTTTCAAATTTAGGGCTATTTTTGATATTAGTAGACTTCTCTTACTTACTCTTGGTCTAGTGGTATGTCAAGACATCAGGGAATAACTTCAATGGTAGTAGAGGGAGCTGTAGAGAGGAAAAGCTGTAGACGAAGTCAGAGATTGGAATACATCTAGCAAATAATTGAGGACGTTGGTTTCAACAGATGAACCGGTGGGCACAGGAGAGGAATTCGTGGTGGGCAGCATCAAACCAGTCAAAAGACTGACAACTCAAGTAAAAAAGGGGGTAGAGTGATTATTAATCAGAGCGTCCTGAGTCATGGGTTCGAACTCCGTCACTACTTACATTTGGAATAAATGTCATCAGAATTGGCTGCTAAAGTCTTCGGCCCTATTAAGTCACCTTCATCCTGTCAACTGCCTTCTCAAAGAGGACGGAGGAGCGGACAGAGGTTTGCGGTGCTCTCTTGCCCCTCGGGTGGGAAACTGCCCCTAAAATGCGGAAGAATGAGCCATGATCAAGACCATAAGGGTTCAACGGCAACACAAACCACTGTATTAAAGACACATAACGTGTATCTGTAGGACGTGTGCCCAGTAATTGAAAAAGCGTGATGATGATCTCTCTATTGGAAAAAGATTCCGGAGTAGTCCCCCATTCGCAACTTCGTGAGGGGTCTGTCAAGCGGAAGATGACTGAGAAAAAGACTAAATAAACAACGAAAGGACTACGTTCTTCGAGACAGGGCGAGGATGGTCAGAAGTTTGAATCTGTTACAGAAGCTAATATATCTGAATAGGGAAATGGTAAGGCATTATCTAGGCATAGTCGCGGTCAGTGACGTGAAAAGGAAAGAAGACCAGGATATCTGGCCAGACGAGGATTCGTTATGAATAGGAAGGTAGGATAGGGAGTAGTTGAGTGATAGGGTTGCCCTCTTCAGATTCGACGGCAGACCAACTACTTCAATGATATTTCAGGTATATATGACGACGTCGCAAGCTGAGGATGAAGAGGTAAAGTACATGAGGATGCTGAATGGGTAATGTAATACGTTAAGGGAGATGAAAATCTAATAATTATGGAAGACTGGAATGCCGTTGTAGACACAGGAACAGAAGAAAGGTTTATGGGAGACTATGGGCTTGGTAGTAATAATGAGATAGGAGAAAGACTAATTGAGTTCAGTAATAAATTTCAGATAGTAATAACGTGTAGTATGTTCAAGAATCACAATCTAAGGAGGTATACTTGGGAAAGGCAGGGAGATACAGGAAGATTTCAGTTAGTTTACATCATGGTCAGTTAGAAATTCCGAAGTGAAACATTGGATTGTAAGGAAAACTCAGTGAGAGGTATAGACTCAAATCATAATTTGGTGACAATGAAGAGTAGACTGACGTTTAAGAGACTAGTCAAGAAGAATCAAAGTGCGAACAAGTGAGATACAGAAGAACTAAGGAATGAAGAGATAGGCTTCAAGTTCTCTGAGGCAGTAAATACTGCGATAGTGAATTGCTCAGTAGGCAGCTCAGTTCAAGAGGAATGGACATCTCTAAAAAGGGCAATCACAGAAGTTTGAATGAAAAGCATAGGTACAAAGAAGGTAACTGCGAAGAAACCATGGATAACAGAAGAAATACTTCGGCTGATCGATGAAAGAAGAAGTACAAAAATGTTGAGGGTAGTTTCGGAATACAGAAATTCAAGTCGCTAAGGAATGAAGTAAATAGGAAGTGCAGAGAAGCTGAGGCGAAATGGCTGTATGAATATTGAAAAGATATCGAAAAAATGATTGTCTGAAGGAAGTGATTCAGACTATCCAATAGTCAAAACAGTCTTCGGCGCAATTAAAAGCAAGAGTGGTAACATTAAAAGTTCACTGGTAAATGGTTCAAAGGGCTCTGAGCACTATGGGACTTAACTTCTGAGGTCATCAGTCCCCTAGAACTTAGAAATACTTAAACCTAACTAACCTAAGGACATCACACACATCCATGCCCGAGGCAGGATTCGAACCTGCGACCGTAGCGGTCGCGCGGTTCCAGACTGTAGCGCCTAGAACCTCTCGGCCACCCTGGCCGGCCACAACAGACCAGACAAGACCTAGGGAGAATTTCAAACAGTGTATTCCAGGCAACATTGTCAAAAGCTTCCTCTAAATCTTTCTTCAAACTATCTTCTAATTTGAGTCAAAAGCTACATTTTTTGGATACTTAAAGCGATCTTCACCTAGGTCAGCTTCGACCAGTGTTTTCATTCTTCCATAACCAATGTCAACGCTAACGTAGGATCTCCAGCTCCAGAGGGAAATACAGGTACTTAAGCTGGGAGGAACTTTTGCAAAGACCAACGACGTCAAACGTAATCATGCAAGAGTTATTCTCTAACACCCTAGACAAGAGAGGTTCCCACAGGCTATAGGCAAGTGCAGTACACAAAAGTATGAATCACCATGAGGGGGTCTCCACAACTAAAATGTGGGGTGTGGCTTATTATGGACTTAAATATCATGGTTGAGCCTACTATACGAAGACTACAGAAGAGGTAGATTCCCTCCAGGAGACGCTTATGGATGAAAGCCATGTCATGGGAGCCTCCTTGTTTTCATGAAGCTTATAAGAAAGGAGGTAGCCACCAAGAGTCGGTATACAATTGAGAAAAATGGAATTTTACATAAAGCTGAAGGGTTCAGTGCAAGGGGGCAGGTGGGCACCCATTAGCCAAAAACCCAAAGGAAATTTATGAAACAAGTAGCATCGCCAAGGTTGGTGAGAAGGTAATGGGTGGAACAGACCAAGGAGTGGTAGGAAGAACACCAAGTGATAGCCTGAAGGCCACTCATTATTGGGTCTGTGCATGACAAAAGTTGTGTGAGAGAGGATTGTTTAATAACGCAGAGGGCCAAATAGATAGCCGTCAGTTCCAAAGTAAACACCCCCACAGGAGGCAGGCAAGAGACAGGAAGACATATCCCACACGATCAGCAGATTTATAGCCATTGTGTGAAAATAATAGCATACTGAAGTTCCTGTAAGAGCAGACAGAACCAGCAATGGAAGATTATTGAATGAAGGAGAACCATCTGAATCTAAGGTTGAGGAACTAAGCAAGCGGAGGTAGTCGGTGGAGAACATGGGAAAGAGGGACATTGAGGGGTAATAATTGGCAGAGAGAAGCGAGGTAGAGTTCTACTAGTATCACTCAAGGGCTGCATATCGGCGAGTTTTTGAAGAACAAAAAGATAGAATAGGAGGGGACCGCAAGAGAAGTGATGGCATAGGGAACCAGGAGGTGGGCACCCGAACTGAAACGGGAGGAACGTCATCTTCAACTGGAAGACTATCGACAGGGCTGTGAAAGACACTGATGGCTAAATGGATGTCACAATGGCGAACTGGATCCAAGAGGAGCAGAATGGAAGAGGCAGCTGATCCAAACCCTGACAACCAAATGGGGCAGAACTAATGACCAATAAATGTTGAGAAGAGAGTAAAGATCCACATGCCAAGAGGTGCGTGCAGGAAAATGACGGACACTGAGTTTACAAAGACAAACTTTACACAGACAAACTTTACAAATACAGACTGCAGAAGACGGATGTGGGGCAACCAAGTAAGTTTGTGAAAACCAAGATCCAAGAAAAGTTACACAGTACCATGGTCAGTTGTTGGGTATCAAGGTAGAGCTCCAAATCAGTATCGACTGTGATATGGTGACAGAAATGCAGAAACCTCGATTTAAAGGAAGAGAATTGGAAACTGCGAGAGTGTCCACATACAAGAGCGCTACGTTGCATCCAGCAGCCGCTGCTCTGCAGAGGTAGACTAAATGCAGAAATCATACACATATAGAGCAGGAATGATGAACAGTCCGGTAGAGGCCACAAGTACATTAATAGCGATCAAGGACACTTAATACAGAGCCCTGTAGAACGCCATTCTCCTTATGTGCGGAGAGCTGAGAATGGTGCCAGCATGAACTTTGAACAACAGGTAGGACAGCGAGTGGCGAATAAAACTCGGGAGTGGGTCCCCCAAGACCTGACTAATAGTGTTTAAGTAGGATATAATGTGACCATGCTGTGTTGTAAGCCTTACAAAAATTGAAGGAAACTGCAACAAATGGCGGCTGCAAGAAAAGATTTGCTGAACTGCTGTTTCCTACTGAATCACATGAATAATCAGAGGCCGTCCCTCCAAAAAGCTACACTGGTGAGGAAATGAAAGGTCCTGATATTCGAGAACCCAACGGAGCCGATTAGCCACCATCCACTCAAATAACTTTCAGCGTACACTGATCACACTGAGTGGCCAGTAACTTCAAGGCACTGTGAATCTTTGCTAGGCTTAATGACAGTAATCACTATTCTGTCTCTCCATTGAGAGGGGAAAATGACTTGGACCCAAATATGGTTAAACACCTGGAGGAGACATTGTCGTTGTGAAGGATTGAGGTGTTGAAGCAATTGGTTATGAATAGAACTGGGACCAGTGGCTGAATAAGAGGAAGAAGAGCGGGGCAGAAGGATTTCGTATTCAATAAAAGGTTCATTTTAGGATTCCGCCAGACAAGTGGTAGAACATAAGTGACAAGCCTCAACCAGTTGCTTCCAGAGGAGGAAAGTGTCCGGATTGGAGGCTGATGATGATGCCATCATAAAATGGGTCGCAAGGTGTTCTGTAAGAACTGATGGATTTGTACAAAGGCCAGCAATGTGAAATTTGCTGACAGATCTGCACTAAAAGTTGAGCGGGAACTCGCAGACACCCTGGAAGAACTATACATAGAGTTAGTTGTTTATACAGAAAAAGCAAAGGAGTGACATGACATCACATACATATTTACAAATAAAAAAGATCATTATACAGATGGACAGATCGGTAGATAGTGGATGTTCGTCCTTAACATAACGAGTAGCAACGAGTACGACACCAAATATACTTTATTAGTGGAAAGGCATTACCTTCTTGAGAGACATGGTGATGAAACAAATTTGTCTTACTCAAACTAGTTCCGAGTGGTTTGATTCTAGAACCGAAAAGCGATACACATGTATCACACATTGATATTGATATTGATTAAATCGCTATAAGAAATTTGATTTCTGCACAAAATAAATTGCATACATTTTAACCACATGTCTTAGATTAGCACCTATTCTACTGCTTGACGGTTGTCTAATTTTTAAAGCCATGTAACCTGCATATAACCATTTTCTCGATTGTTGTCGCTGGCAGCATTAATTGTGGGAGATTTACTGCTTTCGACACATAGGACTGTGTGTTTTGGAGATGAGCAAAAGCTGGAGGGACATGGCCGAAGGTGCAGTTAGCGCCAATAGTGTGCATATCTCATCGTCATGACGTGGTACGTCATGTATCCCTATGTCCTGTTGCCATCCTCTGTTTAATGCTTTACCGTCATACAATACTATTACTTACACTATGAATCAAGCAGTTACTATAAAGTGGCCTGAGTGACTTTAAAATGAATTTTGTCCTATATTATAACTTTTGGCAACAGCGTACATCCAGATCACATCGACCATGCTCCTCGCCCTGGGGTATCCAAATCGCAGCACATACACAAAAATACACACACAGACACACACACACACACACACACAATCAAAATAGTTAATTAGATTGCAACTCCAATAGAATTTGGAAAGCATGAACAGAGTACCACTTGACTCATTGTGTTGTCATTATGCCATTTACCCGAAGGTTTTCTACTACTAAAATGAATAATCATCATTAGCATGATACTGTAATGTTAAGACGCATTCCAGTGTTTGTCCTAGACATTGTAGTGTAACGACGTAAGTTTTGTATGAATGATTTTCTTTTGACATATGACCATGTGCAGACTCCGTCACCTACGTCAGTTACAACACACTTCAAAATTATTTAAATCCTTTTTTAAATTTGTCTCTGAATGGTTCTTGAACGAAACTGTAATTAAAACATCATCATTTGAGTCGTATGCGCAGCATTTCGTCACTCAGGCCAATTGGTTTGCGCAAACATTTTTCAATTTAGATGTCGTTTGTTTCTCCTCAGAAATTATATTAATGCAAGTGATCTGCTTTAATAAATATTAGAACCACACTGAGTAAACTTTCGAGATTCAAAGTCGCGATGGATGTTGTCAAAAATTAATAATCTTGTCAAATAAATTACGTAACATAATTCTTCATAAATAAATTCCCGGAACACGTATTTCAACTTTAGTAGCATCCACTAGTTTATTATCTTCCTACATATAGACGTGAACCTGAGCCTTGACAAGACAGAACTGAACATTTACAACATGATTAAACATTCTATGACGTCATTGTTGTACAAAACATTACAAATTCCTATTTTTTCGATTTTTAGAAGCACGACGCAACAACTCGCTTTCAGGATCTTCTGTTGCTCTTTGGCTATCGACCCGCGACGTATAGTTGCCAGCAATTTTCTCTCTGGTCTCGGCAGCGAAGATGCTGTCTCCGTTCGTTGAGCCGCCCTCTCCGTACATGAAACATAAAAAATAAATACAAAACTTTAGACAATTCACAACCATTACAAATATTACAAAAATACATTAACAAAAAACTAAATTAAACTTATATTCACCTGCAAACTGGGCTGACACTGGTGGATGGGTGACGCTTCAATTTCGCGTCCCACTACAACATCTGCAAATACTAAGCAGATTGACGTGGGGGTCTAAACCAGCATCCCCTAGAGAATAACGTAAACACTGTTGACTTATGTGAATGTACTTAAATTGAAGGGAATCAGGGCCAATAATAGGTTATAAAGCTATATACCATAACGTCTGTAGTTTTAATTATTTAACCTGGAAATTTATCACACAGACTCATGCTGATGTTCTGCTCATATAAAGTAACGTTCTCTGAGATGGTTACTAATACCACTGAGGATTAATAAGTGCAGAACTGAGCAGCTAAGTCTAGATTGCGTGTATTATTTTACCAAAATGCACATCTTATTTCTGCTTGAAACGCTTGTTGAGCTTGGGAGAGGCATGTAGCCCTTATTTTTACAGACATCGACTGCAGTAAATATACACCGTTAAGTAAGAGATTCTAGTGTGCAGAGTAGTACTATGAACGTGGTTTTTGTTGCTGGGTCTCGCGCCCAATCCCTTGACTTTGGGTATTGACATCACAGCATACACAAATAATGGTATTTGGATTGCAAGTTCAATTACATTCAGAAGGCATGACAAGAAGATCATGTGACTCTAAGTTTTGTCATCGTGACTTTGCTGCTACAAAGCATAATGTTTACCAGCAAAAAATGCATTTGCTGTTGGTGATGCTTGTGCTCGTATTGCTATGCTAAGACGCATTCCAGTGTATGTTCTGAACAGTTATGATTACTAAGATGAAGTGATGTTTGATTTAAACAAGTATCTTCAGGAGAATTAAAATAAATACTGTTGCCTAGTATGGATATAAACTATATGATCAAAAGTATCCGGATACCCCCATAAACATATGTTTTTCATGTTAGGTGCACTGTGCTGCCACCTACTGCCAGGTACTTCATATCAGTAGTCATTAGACATCGTGAGATAGTAGAATGGGATACTACACATAACTCATGGACTTCGAACGTGGTGATCGGGTGTCACTTGCATCATACATCTGAATGTGAGATTTCTACTTTCCTAAACATTCCTAGGTCCACTGTTTCCGATGTGACAATAAAGTAAACGTGGAGGGACACGTACAGCACAAAAGAGTACAGCCCGACCTGGTCAGTTGACTGAAAGAGACCGCCAACAGTTGAAGAGGTTCGTAATGTGTAAAAGGCAGACATATATCCAGACCATCACACAGGAATTTCAAAGTGCATCAGGATCCACTGCAAGTACTATGACTATTACGAGTGAGGTGAGACAACTTGGAGTTCATGGTCGAGAAGCTGCTCATAAGCGACACATCGTGATGTAAATGCCAAACGATGCCTCACTTGGTGTAAGGAGCGTCAACATTGGACGATTGAACGGTGGAAAAACGTTGTGCGGAGTGACGAATCACGGTACACAATGTGGCGATCCGATGGCAGGGAGTGGGTATGGCGAATGCCCGGTGAACGTCATCTGCCTGCGTGTTTAGTGCCAACAGTAAAATTCGGAGGTGGTGTTATGGTGTGGTTGTGTTTTTCATGGAGGCGGCTTGCACCGCTTGTTGTTTTGGGTGGCACTATCACAGCACAGACCTACATTGATGTTTTAAGCCCCTTCTTGCTTCCCACTGTTGAACAGCAATTCGGGGATGGCGATTGCATCTTTCAACACAATCGAGCACATTTTCGTAGCGCACGGCCTGTGGCGGAGAGGTTGCACGACAGTAATATCCCTGTAATGGACTGGTCTGCACAGAGTCATGTTCTGAATCCTACAAAACACCTTTGGGATATTTTGGGACGCCGACTTCGGGCCAGGCCTCACCGACCGACATCGATAGCTCTCCTTAGGGCAGCACTCCGTGAAGAATGGGCTGCTATTCCCCAAGAAACCTTCCAGCACCTGATTGAACGTATGCCTGCGAGAGGGTAAGTTGTCATCAGGTTAAGGATGGGCCAACACAATATTGAATTGCAGCATTGCCGATGGAGAGCGCCACGAGTTTGTAAGTAATGTTCAGCCAGGTGTCCGGACATTTTTGATCACGTAGTGTACATACATTGCAGATAATCATGACCGATAATTGCAGTACTCTGTATGTTTATAGTTTTAATTACTTAACCACAAAATCGATTATATGAGTTACCGAACAAAGATTCTGACAGTTCTACCGTAGTCTCTTGCTGGATGACTGTCTATTCGTTATAAGCAAATAAGTATTGGATGTAATACCTTCACAGTTTGCTCATGTTAAGCAAATGGAAAACTGTAGTGACAGTAATTCTGAGAGTACAAAAATAAAATAAAAAGCTATACTTCTCTAGATGGCCTGGCTGTCGTCCTGGCACACATAAAGGACACATTATACCTTCCAGATACTTAAGGAGACATTGTCTATTGAGCAGATTTAGACCGGTACTTATCAAATTGTTTGTGTATGTAGTTTACAGATCATTTTGCAGTTCTGTCTACTGGAATTACTACTAGCTAATATGTCGTTAATCACATGATCATGAGGTCTTTTGAGGTTATAGTCCAAAACGTAGAAAACGTAAGTTCTAACAAGTGTAAGACTGGTTCTGATCTATCTTCCTACCATAGTTGCAGAATAGCACTCTGTGAGTGTTTTAGGTATTTGGTGCTCAACCTATGGCCTGCAAGGTAGGAAGATACCATCTCACACACGCAGAGTTCAGAAGAGTGCAGCAGTACAGACAGTGATAGAGAATGATCTCATTGACGGTTCCACTACACTCCCTGTAAAGGAAACGTTATTGCTAACAGATATTAGTGTATGTGTTCAGGCTTAACTAGACGTTAGCAAAAATACAAATCTTAGGTTTTCGTTATTAAGGTTTATTTTTACTCTGAATATGACTTCATAAAATAGCAATGTTAGCAAACTTATATACAGGATGGTAAAATATTGATATTGGGTGTTCACAACTGTGAAGCGAAATTCCTGACTATTATAAGATTCTTTAAGAGTGAGATGGTGGATGACAATTTATAGGGGTCGATAGAAAGCCAAGTTAAATAAAATTTGGGCCAGAGATATTAATTACGCTAAAATTACAATGAAAATACCCAAAATTTAATCGAGGTCGATAAGGAGCAACGAAAGAAGTACACACTTAAAACAATATCACAACTTAAGAGTATAAAGCACTCTACAGTGGCTGATCAATTCCTTTCATTAAATCGGATATCTCAAGTTTCTGCTTCATTTAAACCCGAATCGTGAATATATTTAACTACAGGTCATGTTTGTATGTACGAAAGAAAATAGGAGTGATGGAGAAGACTGCAGTTCTGAGAGTCAACTGAATATCACTTGCCGACATAGTGTAAGTGTGCATGTTTATCTTTGGTTGGCGGAGGCAATGGCTGCTGTCAGTATGAGCTGTGAACCTGAGAATCTATTCTATATTTCTGTCGACTGTTAAACACCAATCGGATACATTTCCTACATCTTCGATTAAGCTGAGCCTCCTAGTTATTCTCTAGCTAACTGGCATGGTAGACGCTATTTGGCTGGAATAGCGCATATGTCATTGCCCTCAAATCACTCCCAAGCATTAACTGTCAGTGCTCTGTGTGATTCTCTGTACTAGGAGATTTTGCAGTTTAATTCCTTATGAGTTAAAATGAGCCTGCGAACAAGTGTTCACATGATGACTCTTGAAATCATCCCAGCATGGCGCGAGTCGCCTTGCTCAAACACTTGACGATTTTCTGCATGAAAAAGCGAAATACTCTCTGCAATTAGCCTGTATCCAAGCTGGCCAATCAGAATGTTTGTACTTGTTATAGCTCCATGCAGTGGGGTTTTTGTAGGCTATCACTGGCATCGTTTCCTTTGTAGGGCAGAATTTAACTTCTGCTACGTAATACTGAGACAAACAGCTCATCTTTCATGAGAGTTTTAACACTCATGTCTACAGTGAGTCACCAATGTTCTGAGTTGGGTTTCTCTGGACATTTATCTGGCATCTGTCTCTGTGTTCCTGTAGAAAGGCTTTTGGAAGTTTCATCATTAAAAGCAAGGTAAGGGGGGGGGGGGCGGCACTAGCCGATGGCCTATGCAGGGCTCCAGCATCTTATTGAGTCCACTAGGTGTCCTGCTGTGAGGTTTCAGTAAAATGTGGGGTGGCTGTGCCATTATAAAATTCTCCTTCCCTCAGGAGTGCGTCTCATAGCTCAGGTCTTGGAAATCAGTTGCATGTAATTACTTGTGTGAGTGTTAGTGGTTTATATTCATGAGATGTTGGTCTGTTTGTTCGATGTGCATATTGTAAGTAGGCTGTTTATATTTTCTTATTGGCAACGTTACGTAGCGCTCTGTATGAAAATCACTGGCTGTGCTGTGTGCAGCCTGTGGCTAGTTTGCATTGTTATCTGCCATTGTAGTGTTGGGCAGCGGCAGCTGGATGTGAACAGCGCTTAGCGTTGCGCAGTTGGAGGTGAGCCGCCAGCAGTGGTGGATGTGGGGAGAGAGATGGCGGAGTTTTGTAATTTGTCATGAACTGCTATATATATTATGACTATTAAGGTAAATACATTGTTTGTTCTCTATTAATATCTTTCATTTGCTAACTATCCCTATCAGTAGTTAGTGCCTTCTGTAGTTTGAATCTTTTATTTAGCTGGCAGTAGTGGCGCTCGCTGTATTGCAGTAGTTCGAGTAATGAAGATTTTTGTGAGGTAAGTGATTTCTGAAAGGTATAGTTTAATGTTACTCAGGGCCATTCTTTTGCAGGGATCTTTGATGGTCAGATTGCGTTGCGCTAAATAATATTGTGTGTCAGGTTAAGCACAGTCTTGTACAATTGTTATAAGGGGACGTTTCATATGTCGACCCTTAGCCTAGGAGACCTCACTGGAATCTTCTGATTTTTTCTTGTAGTTTGTGTATTTAGTGTAGCTTTTGTTTATTGCTAGCGCGTAATTATAGAGAGAATTTCCTTGGTAGTTGTGGTTTTTCATTGTTGCACAGTAAAACAGTTGTGGCATGCATGTAAATTTGCACCAAGTATTTCGCAGCTGCGCTTGCAATTAACTAGATTTATTTTCAGTTCTATGTTAATGTGTTCTCTTATTTTTGCTCTTCAAATTGTGTTTTTTTTTTTTGTGTTGTCGTGTGAAATATTGTGACAATAATGGCGTGTGAAAAACGTAATACTAGGCTCCAAAGTAAACTGAGAAATGACAGTGAAGACGAAAGCAGTGTGTTAGCGCCGCCGAGTAATGAATTAACTAATGTTGAAAGTAGTAATTTGGTAATTGTGCATAGGGAAATGGAGCGGGCGGCAAATAATGCTGTAGACAGTCAAACAGGTAGTGAACAGGGAAGCATTATCGATCGATCGGTTGGCAACAGCTCCCCTCAGGAATCCGAAATGATAGGACACAATTTTGCAAATACTGTAGATTCAGGTTTTGCGTCCTCACCGTTTTCTCAAATGAGTCAAGACACATTTTCTGCTTGTCAAAATGTGAATGTTGCTGGTGCAAATGCACTGTCGAAAAGCGTAGAGGAACAGATTCCAGACACTAATGCAATGTTATTACAATTAATGCAACAAATGGGACAAAATCTTCAAAAGATAGACACAATGGAACAAAATCAGAGACAAACACAGCAAAAGCTTCAAAAGTTAGACACAATGGAACAATACCAGAGACAAACACAGCAACAATTAGACACAGTGGAACAAAATCTTAAAAAGTTAGACACAATGGAACAAAATCTTCAAAAGTTAGACACCACACTTGAACAAACACGTGAAGATTTAACCACTGAGTTACATAACATCGAATCGAAATTTTCAAAAAATCTGTAATGACGTAAAAACACAAATTTGTGAGCATTTCCAACCTATTTTTTCGCGTCATGAAAATGCATTACAGAATCACGAAGCAGCCATAAAAGAACTGCAAACTATTGTTCATGAAAATCATGAGACCTTGCAAGCTAAAATTGACTCAGTTGCATCTACCGATTCGGTTACGCAACTTGCAAAAACTCAGGAAAATTTAAAGGACACAGTAGCTACCCTGAAAATTGGTTCAGAAAGACACATGGAGGAAATAAGTACACTATCGGAGAAAGTAGCCGAACTTTCGTATCAGGTCACTAACTTATCTACAAAGGTAGATGATGATCTGAATGACACAAGACTCGTAGCCTTCACTGACACAGAAGAGTATGAATAAATAAGAAAATTCAAACAAAATCAAAATCAAATCAATACACAGTACAAAAGAGAAATCCAGGAAGTACAAGATCAGTTGACGCAGGTGATACAAGAATTACATATTTCAGAGGACACTCGCGCTCCAACACGGGAAGAGGAACTTAGAAATACGGAAAAGCCACAAAATAATAACACAGGGCATTTCGGTAATTATGAAAGGAATTGGCAAGGTGGACCGAATTTTGAGATGGAACAGCCGACACGACGTAACAATGACCGATATGCTACTCGCCGACACGATGACTTTGACTATAAGCTGTTCATTACTACACGTAAATTCAAAACATTTAAGAATTCTGCCAACGACATTCATCCACAATTCTCTCATTGTTTTCCTCCCAACTGGTCATTAGAACACAGATTAGAATTTATGTGTGGCTACTTGGAGAATGAACCAGCTGTAAGAATGCGATCGGTCATTCACGATTGTCACAGTGAAGGAGAATTTTACCATGCGTTCCTCTTAGCATATTGGTCACAAGCTACACAAGACCGGGTAAAACATAGCATCATGATGATGAAACACTTTGAACAATCTGAATTTTCCAGTCTTGTCAAATATTTTGAAGACATGTTGCACAAGAATCAGTACCTGTCAAACCCATACAGCCCCTCAGAACTCATCCGCATTTGCTTAATCAAACTGCCTGAACATTTACGGCATATTATTTTAGCAGGACGTTGCAAAGACGACATTGAAGCTTTTCAGGGACTGTTACAAGAATTAGAAATTGACACAGACAGTCGCGGGATGCGAAAACAGGAAAAAAATCACTACAGGTCACATCCGTCACAATTCCATGACGATAGAAACAATAACTGGACACGACAATTCTATTCTTACAACGTAAAGCGTGACCAAAAGAGACACCACCCGTATGACAACCACTGGCAGAGTAATAGTTACAGAGGGAGATCGCATTTCCGTAGTAATGAATATGATAGAGACACTCATAGAAACAGACAATTTGGCAACCAGTACAATTATTATCACGGGAGACAGAATAACTTCAGACGCAACGGTCCACCATGTAGTGATAATTCAGGGAGAAATTCTCCACCACTTAACTGACAAGAAAGAAACTACAGGAATTACCGACATGACGACAGACGATATAACCATAACAACAGACCTGAATTTCATCAGAACTGGCGGGAATTAAATAGAGCAGGGCACTTTCGACAACGTGAATTTGTAGAAGCTAGGTCTCCTAATCCCAGTAACGACGCGCGCCAACAAAGAGATAGACAATGATTCGCACCGCAGGCATACACGTGCGCCGGCTGGCTCTGAGAAAAATAACATTATATCTGGTACTGCTAATGAGATTTTAATACAACATTTTGGTTCACTTGAAAATACATTCCGGATTTAAAGTACTTTCTGTGAAATACCGGATGACGCAGTGGTTGGTTTATGTGACAGCTACACGATTATATCACGACGTTACTAATGAGTGACAATTTACAATGTTGCTTTTGCGGTGTATCTGTTTTATATCGGCACAGCTTTTTCTGAATCCTTCTGGAAAGCAAAACATGTTTTAGTAGTAACTTTTGTGGTATAGCTACAATGAGACAGCCTTTTCCGTAGCACAACAATACGTTACAGCACAGTAATTTCTTCATCACAACAGTAAGCATAATAACTAAGAAATCTATACGCAAAGCATTTCACTTTTGTTTATCATGAGGTAAGTACATTGGCTTCTGCTGAACTTAGCTTTAGGAAGACGATAACTACGACACTCCCACAGAGATTATCTTACAGCAAGACGCACATTTAGCGCTACAGGATATGTATTTGAGTGATTAATTTTGTACTTAAAACATTTATTTTTAAAGATTTTTGAATTACAAAGAAAGTTTTCCGTGATACATTTCATTCCATTGCTGTAATCTGTAACACCTGAGGGTATAATTACATTAATCCTCAGGGGGGTACATGCTTACTTTGTGTACCATGTGTTTGGCAAGCACAAGGAACCCTAGCTAATATGGTATTTGCTTATACAACTTTACACATCGGTACCATATTCCTCTAACACACAAATTACACAGCTATCTGATCATTTAACTGAGAGATAAACATGTTTTTTATTACGTCAGTGACACATGTTTACGCAATTACAGAGTTGGATTGCTTCACACTTACGAAATTGTATTTTGTCTGTACTGTGTGAACTGTTCATGTATTTTTGGACCCATTGTGATACTATGAGAGCTTTGAATGATGTATTTGGTATGAGATCATGATTTTTAAAGTACGTTTGAGGCAGATGACACTATTGAAATGAGCAGAGAATATTTTTTATGGTTTGAAATTATTGCAGAAAGCTACGACTTTTTTGAGATTTGACTGAGGTGTTATGATGTTCTTTTACGACGACGATGTGTATTATGCTGTTGATGTATGTGAGGAATGTGATTACGTGTTTATATGTATATGAATAAAGGGACTCTTGACTTGTGAAAAAGGATGTTGGAAACCAAGAATCGTACTTTAAGAGTTATGAAATGTGTGTAAATGCGTAAATGTATCACAATGCCGGCGAAAATTTTTTTGGACACTGTTATATTCATAGGATTTTGTTTCTACACATTTGCAACGCAAATTCTTGACCTGTGAAATATTTTTATATGAGGCTGTCACTGTAGCGGAAGCTGCTGTCGTAAATATTTCCGTAAGAAAGTTAAGTGACCACCTGCACGTGCGTCGTCGGCACACAGCTGTGTCAGACACCTGGAGAACAGGCCATTAGGGTGTGCCTTTCCGGAAGCACAGGTAGAAAAAAAAGGGAGGCCATTATCCTCGCTATTGACATTTCCTTGTTGAAAGCATACTGTGGAGCTCGTAATTTATGATATTTACTGAAATGCCTAAGGAAATGACGAGAAATATTTTTATGTCTATACACCTGATTATGACTACTGTCTCTCAGAGAGATTTTTCTACTAACTTATGAAATGCCTCATGACTACTGAATGATGTTCTTATGCTTTACTTTGTACATAGTTGTTATTTCATTTGATATCTGGTTTCCAGCTGTGTTGCAGCATTGCTTTTATAAAGTAAAATGCATTTGCTAATGTGAACACTTTCTGTCAACAGATTTTGTAATCCACATTCTTTAAAAAAGGAGCACTTGGAAAGGAAAGAACAATAAGAAGGGACTAGTAACAGTAACTGGAAACATAATATTCTTTTCAAGTGCATGGTAATATTTCTTTTTACAATAAGTTGTTGTGGTGCACCACTTTAATTACATAGACATTAAGATGTGAATATACATTTTCCTTGTCTGCATTGTTGTTTTTACTGTAATATTTTTTCTGCTTGAGCTATGTCATGTTTAGGTATAAGTTACTGGTGTTTGCCAGGCATTGTGTTACTGAATTTGACTTTGTGTTACTCTTCTAAGCTAGTTTTACTACTGTTTTAATTTTCTTGTTTGCTGCACAGTGCCTTATATTAGTTGCAGTACTGCAATTGCTTTGCCAATTTGAATTTTTTGTCATTGATGTTTGTGTTAATTATTTTATGCTGCTGCATTGCCTCGTCCCTTAGTTTAGCATCTGAGCTCAGTAGATTTAAGTTAGCTTAAGAAGGGTAGACTATATAAGAAACCGACTATGGACAGTAGGGAAAGAATGCATTAAGAAGTTATATGAAAAAGATTTGGGCCAAAATGAGTATTGTACAATCAGAAATACTTATTTTGAAAGAGATATGAATAGAATACATGAAGGAGGTATAGATAGGACTTTTTGGGAATAATGATGAATGAAGGGAGATCTCCAAGAAGCAAAGAAAGTTTTGTTTGCCAAATACTGCAGTAAAACAAACCCTGTCCTTTCCTTGTGTTATCCCACTATGTGTTTGTGTACCCTTGTGTATTTGTTTTCTTCCTGTCTCTGTGTAGTTTCATAGAATTTTTTCTTCTAATACTAAGCTATATTCACTATGATGAGGAATACTGTTATCCTCAAATATAATTGGCATTAATAATATGTTATTTACCTTATAAATATGCTTAGACATTATTTATTCTGTTTTGTTTTAATGCTCATGTGTGAAGTTGATGTTTCGAAAGTTATTCTGATCTTTTATGTATCTACTTATCTCATAATTCCTGTAACATTGATGTATATGTTTATTTCTGTTCTGTTGTAAAGCCTGTACTACAAATGTTATCTGTAATGTTATGTTTTTAATTATGTATTTTGTACCCTTGTTATTGTATTCTTATGTTATAAAATTGTAATTGACACCAGTTCATCAAATTAAGTAACCTGTAAGTTACATTTCACTGCACACATTTCTGTTGGTCATAGTATATGGACAATATGTGAGAAGCCGAGACTCTTAGTGTTTACATGTGTGTTAATAATTCAGCAAGGGACTGGATAACAGCACTGCTGGTTCTAAGGACAATTCCAAAAACTTTGTTAGTGCACAAGTGGTGGTTATGGACTTGCTATATTCTCGGCAAGACTCTTCGATGGTGAATGTGCACCTGCACAGTCGCAACAGATGGCTGCTGGCCATCTCTACAAGGACTACAGTGGGTCTGCATCTTTGATGAATCACAAATACCATTATTTCTACAAGGATTACCGTGGGTCTGCTCCTCTGGTGGCCCACCAACACCAATACCGTAATCTCTACTAGGACTACAGTGGGTCTGCTCTGTGATGACCTACCTACCAATATTCATCAACTTCGACTGACTCTGCTGTGGGTTTGCTCTGTTGCGGCCCATTACCTGTCAGCATGTCAAGAGTCAGCACTGTCTTTCCGTTGGAAGGACACCACTACTTCTTCAAGACTGCATGGAAATCCACTACTTCTGTGTGCAATTTTTTTTACTAATGAGCGTTTGTGAAAAAAAACTGTAATTACTATTATGATGAATGATCAGGACTGTCTTTAAGGACTGTGAGAAAATTTTAGCTTTTGACCAACATTGTATCAATAAGTGTGTGCATTGGATATCTTTGTTAGTGTAATTATGAAAAATTTTATCAAATCATTATTGGCCACTGGCCAAAACAATTTGTAAAATTTTTTTGTGGGGAGCATGGGGCTATGTAAGTAGGCTGTTTATATTTTCTTATTGGCAACGTTACGTAGCGCTCTGTATGAAAATCACTGGCTGTGCTGTGTGCAGCCTGTGGCTAGTTTGCATTGTTGTCTGCCATTGTAGTGTTGGGCAGCGGCAGCTGGATGTGAACAGCGCTTAGCGTTGCACAGTTGGAGGTGAGCCGCCAGCAGTGGTGGATGTGGGGAGAGAGATGGCGGAGTTTTGTAATTTGTCATGAACTGCTATATATATTATGACTATTAAGGTAAATACATTGTTTGTTCTCTATTAATATCTTTCATTTGCTAACTATCCCTATCAGTAGTTAGTGCCTTCTGTAGTTTGAATCTTTTATTTAGCTGGCAGTAGTGGCGCTCGCTGTATTGCAGTAGTTCGAGTAATGAAGATTTTTGTGAGGTAAGTGATTTCTGAAAGGTATAGTTTAATGTTACTCAGGGCCATTCTTTTGCAGGGATCTTTGATAGTCAGATTGCGTTGCGCTAAATAATATTGTGTGTCAGGTTAAGCACAGTCTTGTACAATTGTTATAAGGGGACGTTTCAATATCAATAAAATTCGTACACTTTCACTTCAATATGCTATGTGAGATATCGATTTAATTGGAACTGTTTCAGGAATCCAATATAAGGTGATTATTTGTTTGACACCTTACAAAGTGTTATATTTTTTCTGGATTTGTACATGTTGTGGAAGACTGTAGTTTCAACGGATTATTCAGGAATACTAGGAACCAATAAACTTGACACTGTACTTGAAAAAGACAGTCAGTACCTATAATGAGCTGTGTTCTATGCACTGTGTGTCTATACTTTTAATTACATAATGTGGAAATTGATTACACATCCAGTGATACTAACAGCTGTTTTGCACACTATATAATTTTGAAATTCAATGTTTCCTTGCTGGAAGATGGAACTAAGATTTTCTGCCACATTGTCGACACACATAATAATAATGGATGTTCCTACGTACATTTGTTTGTTCCATACCTTCTCCTAAAACACAGGACCGAATTCCACCAAATTTGGTACAGATATCATTTATTGTTTGGAAAAAAATCGCTGTGGTGATAAGATCCACCTGACCAGTGAAGTGGTGGGGGTGGGTGTGAAAAAGAAGTGTAGCCCATGATGCTCAAATACCCAGACTTCATTCATCCATTATTTGAGAATGAGAGCACTTAGTGACTTGTAACAAACTCCTCGTGTATCTTCAAACCTTTACGAAATTGATTCTCCATGACATCCTCCACAAAATGATGGAAGGGAAAAAAGTTTGCCGTTTACTACATTTTCCCTACTTCTTCACTATAACTGACACATCAGGTATAACATTTTAAATTATTAGCATTTTACCATTTACTATATTTGTGACACATTTTGCAGACATTGGACACACCTGCAAAACTATATCATTGTATGGCACATATATCAGGAGATCTGATGTCATAAATGATACTACGTTGTTGCAGTGACAGCTGCATCTCTCTGAGCAGTCTTGTGCCATGCAGTGGTGGAGGCAACCTTCAGTTGAGGTGGTTGCAGGAATCATAAATAAATGGTGATGATTCTGTTATCAGGTATGTGCAGACCGCTATGTAGCAGCCATTGTGCGTGTTTTTCTCGTAGGCTCAATTACATTATTACAGATGCATTTTTGGAGAATCGCTTTTTCGACAGACTATGAACGATGTCTGCAGTTCTGTAAGGTCATATTTGATCGTATAGCTAGAGGGTTGGCGCGATCTCTGTGAGTTTACTAATACGTATGTAGAAAAAGTTTATTTTTGCCTCACTATTGCTGTTCCTCTGCCTCACTTGGGTTGCAGGGACGTTTATATAGGCTCTGCAACTACAGGGTGATTTCTTCCACCATATAAGGACTGTAGGGGCTGATCGATGACAGGATACAGAACAGAAAAGGTGTAATGAACTTATGTCTGGAAAAGTATGGTTTCCATGCTAGAGACCATTCATTCAATCATACACTGTTACACAGACAGTGGTCTAATACGCACTGTACTATGCATCCACAGCTACAGTATGTGTTCAAAATAGTTTCCATGTGCCTCAACGCATCTGTGTATGCATACACAGATGTTCTGTCTCACACATTCACATTGGCCAGGCTGCATCCGAACAAAATCAAAGGCAGCATGAATACGCTGCTCCAGTGTCTTCCCATCTGGAATGGGCTCTGCATGCACGATATTTTTAAGATGGCCCCATAACTGCAAATTGCACAGGTTGAGATTCGGTGTACAAGCAGGCCATGCAACTCTGACCAGGAAGAGACGATTGAGATGCGTCCGGATGTTAATGGTGAAGTAGGCTGAAACATCATCAATGGCGCTTTTTCCAGTAGAGGAGACAAAGTCACCTGTAATAAATGCCCATAGTTCCATTGTTGTGTACATAGTTCTTCGTAGTCAGCGCGTACACAACAGGTGCAGCGCTCGTCCGTCTCCGCACTTCAAGATGGCGCTGCCTCAGAGATGGACCAAATTCTGCTTCCGCCGATCCGCGTATTAATATGTAACGCAGCCAGTGAGATTGCTGCTAACGTAAAAGCTTTTCTCTTCGCGGATCACACTCACGCAGTGATACATGAACGCGTGAGGTATTATAACGAGTGTACAGATCTCCAATTAGTCAGTCTGCATTTGTCTGCACTAGTCTGCACCGGTCTGCATTTATCTGCACCAGTCTATACCAGTCTACATTTATCTCCACCAGTCTGTACCAGTCTACATTTGTCTGTGCCAGTCTATAGTCAAGTTTCAGTCTGCGCCTAATAAGATTACCGTATTCCTATACATAGCCATGAAGATAAATGTATAGACACTTTGTCAAGTATCAGAGATATGTGAGAATAAGATTAATGTACCAAGACCAAAGGAACTTCAGATTGTCAATTGTAAATAGCATCCAGAATCAAGTTAAGTAAAGTTTATGCTTGTTATTATTTTAATAAATGTTTGTGAAAATTAATCAAGTGTTGTTTAAAGTTGGTCACCCTCAATCTGTTACTCTAAGCGTGCAGGTGGCATTTCTATAGTCTGAACTAACGGCAGAAGATAAACACGCCACAATAAGACCACGAGACATGTTGCTGACACTCGCCTACTTCGTTAGAGCGACAAGTCAAATAATCTGATGGTGTGTGTCTTACAGTACGCACACCACATCCATCCTGGTAGGCGATATGAACGGAAGACTGGTCCCAAAATATGGTCGCCAATTATTCCGGCCCACACATTCCGACTGCACAGATGCTGATGATTCGCTGTCATCATACCATGGGGGTTCTGCATACTACCCCACATGTCACATGAGAGTTGGAGGTACCATTGTCTGCAAAGATGGTCGCATCTGTGAATAGGATTAAATCCCAGAATCGTGGTTGCCTGGTGAAGAAACCGGTGATAACATGGAGAATGTCCCACATGGTTGTGTGACTTACCCTATATTGGCGGGCCAGGTGCCTGGTATTGACACATTTGTCACCTTCCACAGTGTTAATCACATTTTCCTCCAAGTCTAGCATCCAAACCCTGTCTCAGACAAATGTGGAAATACTGTTGCAAACACTGAATGCTGCGTTTGTTGTTGGTGGCTGTAGGTCTCCTGGTACAACCTTTCTGACCGCCGCCCAGAGGCATTTGCCTTTCTGTGTTTTCACACCATGTCGGCAAGCTTTTAATTTGAATAGGAACCATTGTGTACAACACTGCATCAAAACCACTACACGGTGAGTCAGCAAGAGAAGTAAATCGGACACATTACTGCAGTAGCAAGGCGTTATGGATTACATATGAGGAACAGTACGGCAGTCTAGGAGGAAACCGTGCATACTGTGACTGTGGCTGCATTGTACAGTCTTTGTAATAAAGTATGATTGAATAAATGGTCTGTAGCATAGAAACAATGTATTTTCGGACGTAATTTCATTAGAAATTTTCTTGTTTTGTACCCTCACATCTATCAATCCCTACAGTTTGTCCACGGTACAAAAAAATCAGCCAATATATACAGGTCATATAGTGATGCAAGACCACTCATATAGCCAGATATTCATTCGTGTTATGTCTTTTTATTCTGTCTGGTAAAAAAAAATGGTTCAAATGGCTCTGAGCACTATGGGACTTAACTGCTGCGGTCATCAGTCCCCTATAATTTAGAACTACTTAAACCTAACTAACCTAAGGACATCACACACATCCATGCCCGAGGCAGGATTCGAACCTGCGACCGCATCGGTCGCGCGGTTCCAGACTGCAGCGCCTAGAACCGCTCGGCCACTCCGGCCGGCTCTGTCTGGTAACACTGGCAGACTCCTATTGGAATCTTATAGCAATGTCATGCACTCCCTAATAAAAAAGCGATCACTTGTGTCGGGTTACTGGTCTTTTAATCCTCCCTGTTAGTTTTGAAAGCCTGTGAGCCTTGCATGGCTCATGATTGTGGCCTGCCCTTCCTGCATTTCTGAAACGGTGAGAATTTTTTTTTTTTTTTTTTTTAGTTTTGTGTCAATGTCTTCTGGCGCCACTATCCTTGCTCACCT
The DNA here is from genome assembly GCF_023864275.1 of Schistocerca cancellata. Classification (NCBI taxonomy): domain Eukaryota; kingdom Metazoa; phylum Arthropoda; class Insecta; order Orthoptera; family Acrididae; genus Schistocerca; species Schistocerca cancellata. The sequence continues at coordinate 248,393,311 of NC_064626.1, forward strand.
TCGCAGTCCGTGAGTGGCAGCACCAGCGTTATCGATAGCAGGTTCGTGTTACTATCTGTGGAACGGCCGCTAGTATTTCCGGATTCTGCTCTGACAGGAGTCGGTGGAGTGAGTCGGTGCAGTGATTCGGAAAGCAGACAGTCGCATGTTTGTCAGTCGGCTCTGAGTCTCAGTCCCCTTTGGGTTGTGGACTGAGTCGGATACGTCGTTACTCCGCTGCTGGACGTGTTGGTAGTCAGTAGCAGGCAGGTCCGCACGGCGCAAGTATGAGGCCGGAACCGTGGTCGACGCAGACGGATGGCCGTTGGTCGGTCGGTCAGCTGGTCGTCGGATGGTGACGTGTGTTCTGCTGAACACTGACGCCAGTATCAGTCGGGGAAGAGTTGTCAACCAGCAATGGTCCGGTCCCTATGGTGTTAGTATTTGTCGGGACCGCTGTTGGCGAAAGTGGGCTGCATTTGGTCGTGTCCTCGGCCGGTCGTCTCTCTCGACGACGTCTTGGATCCTCAGGACGAGCACCATTTACCGAGTCGGGCTGTGGTTGGGCCTTGTTGGTTCGTTGGAACCGAGCACCGACGTAGTCTCCACAGCTCGAAGCCAGGCCGGGGCTTTTGGCGGCGGGCAGGCGCTGTTGCGTTTGCAGGCGCTAGCTACGTGAGCGACTTTTCGCTTTCCTCCGAAGCACGATCCTCAAGTTGAGTAATTATTTGCCTTTTCTTAAAACTCGACTGTTACGATTTCTTCGTTTTGGTGGGTTGTTCTTTCCTCCGCTGTTGACACGCTTGATGACAAGTGGTGTGTGTGTTGTTGCCCAGAACCCGCAGCCTTCTTCCGTAGTGATTTGACATTTGTGACTTGTGCTTTCTGTATTCCTTTAAACTTGTCTTCAGTGGCGTGTGATGCCTTAATCTTGGTGATGCCGTGTCCGAAGTATAGATATTTTGGTTTACTCGTCATCGGACGATATTATCTATTATTTGTGGAGTTCGATCTGAAGGTTGGAAATCGGTCAGCTTTTCGGTCGGTCGTGAACCGTCCCTAGGATCTGCTGCCTTCTCTTACCTGATTTTAAGCCTTAGCTGCCTGTCCCACTTCACTACACACGTAACGGACCTTCTCAGACTGATCCTGGAGTATTTTCTGAACACCTCTTGTCATGGTTTTAATTTGTGTATTGGAGTATTTCTGAACACCACTGGTCATGGTTTTAATTTGTGTACTCTCCTTTTGTATTTTGTTAAGTATTGTGCTTGGACTTCTCTAGTGTATTAATGCTGCTTTAATGATTAAGATTAGGCCTTCAGCCGTGTTTCATGTAAAATTTTTGTTGCTGTGTATTTAGGCCTTCAGCCGAAGAATTAACTTGAATTTTCCTTAATATGGCCTTTATCCGGAATTTGTAAATGGTTGGCTTTTAAATAATTTCCTTAGCTGATCTGAAATATTATTTCGGCCTTTAGCCGAGAAGATATTGTAATTTTGCTTAAGGCCTTCGGCCGTAATTTTAAATCCTGGTGTGCTAAAACCAAGCATTCAAACTTATTCTGTAGAAGTTACTTGGGCCCTCTGTCGTGAATTGATCTTGTTATTTTAAAGAGAAAACTGTGCATTGGTTTGAGCAGTAAAGTTGTGTGTGTTGTAACAGTAATCGATCTTTCCATAACCTGATCCCCTCTGTCCTGCGAAACCTGATTCAACCTGGGTTATTGTTTTTTTTATGATTTGTTCTGATACATAGAAAGAGGGAGGGACGTTCCTAGTATTTACTTGCAATGCGAGGCCCATATATTTCCATCAAAGTGTTTGGAACTATTTGACTTCACTACCTGTGGTGGGAGGCGTCTCGATTCATACAGTAGCAGTGCCTTTTGCGCCAACAACCAGGTTGGAGAAAATTACATCTCAAATAATGCTAGCGCAATGTTCGTGGCTATACCCCACACGTCAGCATTAGAGGAGTCAACCCAGCAAGCGGCACGTTGTTCTTCCGTTGCTTGGAGTTATCTGCCTCGAATGACCGGCGATGGTTGACGATATTGGTAACCTCTCTTGGTACATATTTTGTAGCACTGTGCTAACTATTGTATATACCGTATTTATACCTGTACTTGGGTGAAAGTCTTGCAAATCGGTAAAAATATGGTGGTAAAATAATAAATGATATGATTTATTCTTCCAACTTACCGAACAACTTTTTTCCGCCATTTCTGCTTTATATATCGAGACGTCATTAATTTAGCAACACAGTACATTGTCATAGTGCCGTGCACCATAAATTATGTTATTACATACCATCACTTTGCCAAATACACTCCTGGAAATGGAAAAAAGAACACATTGACACCGGTGCGTCAGACTCACCATACTTGTTCCGGACACTGCGAGAGGGCTGTACAAGCAATGATCACACGCACGGCACAGTGGACACACCAGGAACCGCGGTGTTGGCCGTAGAATGGCGCTAGCTGCGCAGCATTTGTGCACCGCCGCCGTCAGTGTCAGCCAGTTTGCCGTGGCATACGGAGCTCCATCGCAGTCTTTAACACTGGTAGCATGCCGCGACAGCGTGGACGTGAACCGTATGTGCAGTTGACGGACTTTGAGCGAGGGCGTATAGCGGGCATGCGGGAGGCCGGGTGGACGTACCGCCGAATTGCTCAACACGTGGGGCGTGAGGTCTCCACAGTACGTCGATGTTGTCGCCAGTGGTCGGCGGAAGGTGCACGTGCCCGTCGACCTGGGACCGGACCGCAGCGACGCACGGATGCACGCCAAGACCGTAGGATCCTACGCAGTGCCGTAGGGGACCGCACCGCCACTTCCCAGCAAATTAGGGACACTGTTGCTCCTGGGGTATTGGCGAAGACCATTCGCAACCGTCTCCATGAAGCTGGGCTACGGTCCCGCACACCGTTAGGCCGTCTTCCGCTCACGCCCTAACATCGTGCAGCCCGCCTCCAGTGGTGTCGCGACAGGCGTGAATGGAGGGACGAATGGAGACGTGTCGTCTTCAGCGATGAGAGTCGCTTCTGCCTTGGTGCCAATGATGGTCGTATGCGTGTTTGGCGCCGTGCAGGTGAGCGCCACAATCAGGACTGCATACGACCGAGGCACACAGGGCCAACACCCGGCATCATGGTGTGGGGAGCGATCTCCTACACGGTCCGTACACCACTGGTGATCGTCGAGGGGACACTGAATAGTGCACGGTACATCCAAACCGTCATCGAACCCATCGTTCTACCATTCCTAGACCGGCAAGGGAACTTGCTGTTCCAACAGGACAATGCACGTCCGCATGTATCCCGTGCCACCCAACGTGCTCTAGAAGGTGTAAGTCAACTACCCTGGCCAGCAAGATTTCCGGATCTGTCCCCCATTGAGCATGTTTGGGAATGGATGAAGCGTCGTCTCACGCGGTCTGCACGTCCAGCACGAACGATGGTTCAACTGAGGCGCCAGGTGGAAATGGCATGGCAAGCCGTTCCACAGGACTACATCCAGCATCTCTACGATCGTCTCCATGGGAGAATAGCAGCCTGCATTGCTGCGAAAGGTGGATATACACTGTACTAGTGCCGACATTGTGCATGCTCTGTTGCCTGTGTCTATGTGCCTGTGGTTCTGTCAGTGTGATCATGTGATGTATCTGACCCCAGGAATGTGTCAATAAAGTTTCCCCTTCCTGGGACAATGAATTCACGGTGTTCTTATTTCAATTTCCAGGAGTGTAGCTGCCAGTGGCACTATCTTTCTATAGCGACCGTTGTTACACAGTACATATCATCTAATTTCACAATATTTGATAATTTTAAGTGTATATTTGTTTTCCATGATCGCTCACGGTAAAACATATTCCACCATATGGCATACTGAAAGCACTGCATTATCTATGGAGCTAACTATAATTGATTTTAATAAGATTAAGTGTGGTTTTGAATTAAAAGTGGTTTTGAACTGGTAGGTTTTATCTTGCTGGTTTATTCAGTTTTTTCTTTTATTATTATTATTATTGAACGTGTTACTCATACTGACATGCTGTCAGCTATGCCGGGTTTTAAGTTTAGTTTTACGCTGACACATATTTTACCACGAGTGATCTGAAGATGGCCGCTTAGTCAGCTGAAACTAGTAATCACATTTTACCGTTTTACGCTGTACGCAACCTAGGCAATAACAAAGGAATTTAAAAGGTTTATTTTCGCTGCAGTGTGTAAGGTAATAAAATATCTTCTTAACTTGCGAATTCCTGTCACGTGATAGTGTTTCCGATTTCCATTGGAGGCAATGTTGTCGGCATTCACAGCGAAGCCTCTGAAATAAATTTGTCTCTGCTAGGTGATTGACAGTTTACCTTGAATTGAAGATATCCACTGAAACTCTTCCATCGAAGTAGAAGTCAGGAAACTAGAAACGTCACTCAAATAAATGTGAGAAAAATATCCTTTTTATAATAACTTATCTTCATATAAAAATTTCAGTGTTTTCTAATAAATTAGTGCTGAAATGTTTGGAATTGTCACTAACGTATGTTGGCCTCATTCTATAAATTAGAATGACTAGTGGTTTAAGATACGTGATTTTCATAATTTATTACATCGACGATAATATTAATATATTAATATAATTTCTCCAAAATGAGAGTTGGCGGATGTAGGATGATATTGTCCGCCAACGTTGCGACAAAACATGAATGTACGTTTATTGTTTAGATGGCAAACATGAGACACTGTAAGGGGTCCGCAGGCCCTTACTACTAGGTTTGCACTCACACAGGTCGACAGGGCAACTATCGACAGTGTGTCGGGTCGCGAGAGCAAGAGTTGGGTCAAAGTAAGTGCGTGTTGTAGGTTCCCGCGAGGCGGGCAGAGCTGAGCAGAAGCCAGCATTTTGATAGAAGTTACCGACAAAGGGAGTGGCCATCGCCGCGGTTCAACCCCTTTGTATTAGTATTATACGGGAAAGTGAGAAAATATACTTAGCAGAGTGATTCAGTGATATTTATGTGCCGTTATTGAGATTCCGCGTCTACCGCGCCGGCATTATTTGGATTGCAGTGTTGGATTGCAGTGATTGGATTTGCGTGTGACGATTATGAATAGCGAGGAAGCCTGTGCTGAGATTAGCCGTTATTAACAGTGTATTGACGAAGGCAGTGGCTGTCTCCTTATCCTTGTGGTTTTTGGTAAGAATGTAGGTTTGGTTTAGTGAAACTGTGTTGTTGTTCTTCTTGCCACCAAACAGTACATTATTACAGCATTGAGAAGGACAATATGGAATGTAACATCTCCTGAGCAGTCCAACCCGATTGCCAGCCCATTAGGTACACGGTCACATTAATTAATTATTATTTGGGCTGCTATCGGATCCCGATCGAGCGGGAACGTAAAAATCAAAATTAAATTAATAGGACGTGTTACAACACATAGAACGTAAGTGAAAAAAGGAAAACTCATTGGTATATTGAGAGGAAGCTCTAACAGTTATTATTTTCTTAGTGCATTTGGATATACTTTCAAATCTGCGAGTTTCTGTCCCAAATTTATACGAGGAGAGATAAGACCGAGAAAGCCACTGTTTAACCAGTATGTAATGTTGAAAAACTCAATCAATTCTCTTGGGAGAGGTGTGTCGTTGTCTTGTGTTTTATGTTCCCGTTCTGTCCTGCCCCACCCATTTCCTCAAAATACGGCAATGCTATCAATTACTTACAAGAAATTTAAAAAGAAAATAATTCTACACTTGTTCATCTGATTGCAGCTCATGCCAGTGTTAACTGTAAAAAGCTTGAAAAATCTTACAAGAAACATATTCCCGGCATACTGCCAGTGGAACAGGGACGAATACGACGCAGAAATGTTTGTTTTAATCTATAGTAGCAGCATATCTATTTTTGCCTACTGGATACCGGTTTCGGTGCACGGTACCATTGTCATGCCATCCTATGCTAAAAAATTCGATAAAATGGTTAGAACAATAATGCAAGAAAAGTTAACAATATCGGATGGGGTACACCACGCGTGGGCACGAGGGGGGGGGGGGGTAGAAGGATGGCGTGAAAGGAGATCAGAAATGAGGAGGTAAAAAGGTGGACCGAAGTGATAGGAGAAGAGGGAGGAGAAACAGAAAATTTCACAAGCGTAGTCAAGGGTTAAAACTGTGAGGGATGGGGAGGGGCTGCGTGGGGGATGATTTGAGCTTAGTAGTGAAGTCCGTAAATTATGTATCGAACGAGGCAACTTTATATCCACTTTACGAACGGCTCTTCAGATTGCTTTTCCCGCTGCTCAGTTTGGTCATTTAATAACCTATCAGCTCTTCTATTCATGTGAGTGTAAATTTCCACTTCTTCCACGGTGTTCATCAGTGGGCTCCTTTGGGAAATATGCAAAATTTCAATGGTGTTCTCTACGTCTTTTATCGTACGTTTATTTTGAAGAGGATAATTAACAAAGCTATATCTTTCTTTCGTTGCGTCAGTAGTATGTTCTTTAAACCCAGTCAGAAATTTAAGTCCTGTTTGTCCAATGTAAAAATAATTATTACGCTCTCATCACGTCACGCCTTTCTTCTGCCTCTCCTCTTCTGGCCCCCGCCCGGCCCCCTCTCGCCCTTCCCCCCCCCCCCCCCCCCCGCCCCCAGTGACCAACCTACACAGTATTTCTATGTACAGCTGCCCTGCATTTAGTATGATGTACCCCAAAGTTTACTATGTTTTAAATAATTAATGTAAACAAATGATTTGTAGGTGATAGGGGGCCTATCTCCATGACATTTTAGTGCATGTGGCTTATCGCTTTTAGTTGTAGGTGCACAACTATGCACTTGAAATCGTCCTACCATTTATGCAGAATATTTGTTTGTGGTCGTTTGTGGTAACCTAATATCAAACCCCGTTGATACAGTCTTTCATAACCGCACGTTACCTGTGTGGAGCGGGTACCGTGGCTGCGGCTACTCGACGAGCTGCGACACAGCACCGAGTAACAGCGAAACAGCGCCGCTGAGAGTCCTAGCTTACACGTGGTCAGAACTTGGACAAACATGAAACTGGAGAAGCGGCCAAAGAACATCAGGTGACTGATGCGTAGTACATTCTCACAGTGAGTCACTATACCCTCTGGCCACTTGATTTCTTTGAAATAAATATAATTTTGTACTTTTAATATATAATGGTGCGATTCATGGTCAGATCGATGTTTTCTAGTGGTAAGAAATGGATATAACTGTAAAATGTAAACGGCTAAATATATTTGTTATTTTACTTTTCATGTTTTATTGAAGTGAGGACTATTTTATTAGGTAATTTCTTAATTTTAAATTTTATGATCGTAACATACTCAAGAAAGAAACACAAAGAATACGAAAAAAGAACTCTGTAAGCAGGAGGCAATCGTATCACGGCTGTCTGCAGTTTGCATCTATTTAAAACTCAACATTGACCTTTTCCTTTAATATTTGGCACATCTACTTGGGAAGCGAGCGTGCCAGAGATAAGTGGCTATTTACACACTTTGAGATTCGCTTCACACTAAAGTAACAAAAGCCATGGGATATCTCCTAATATCTCCTTTTGCCTGGCGCATTGCAAGAGCTCAATATGGAAAAGACTCGACGAGGTGTTGAAATATTGGATCATGCAGTCTCTATAACAGTCCATAGTTGCGAAAATGTTGCCAGTGCAACATTGGTACACGAACTGACCTCTCGATCATATCCCATAAATGTCCTACAGGACCCATGCCGGGCGATCTGGGTGGCCAAATCATTCGCTCGAATTGTCCAGAATGTTTCACAAACTAGCCGCGAACAATTTTGCTCCAGTGACCTGTTCGGGAACATGAACTCCATGAATGGCTGCAACGTAATCATCGGCAATCAATGATCGGTTCAGTTGGACCCGAGGAACCAGTCTGTTCCACGTAGAAACAGCCCCACACCATTATGCGGCCACCACCAACTTACACACTGTGTTGTTGACAACTTGGGTTCACGGCCTGAACAACTCTCGAAACATCCAATTAGCCGTTAACAACTGACGTCAGGACTCGTCTGACCAGTCTACGGTTTTCCAGTGGTCTAAAGTCCAACCCATAGGGTCACGAGCACACCACAGTCGCTGCAGGCGGCGTCTTGCTGGTAGCAGACACTCGCATCGGTCGTCTGCTTCCACAGCCCAGTAACGCCAAATTTCATCACTCTGTGCTAATGGATACGTTCGTCGTAAGCCCCACATTGATTTCTGTGGTTGTTTCACCCTTGTCTGTAGGCACTGGCAACATTACGCCAAAGCCGCTGCTCTCGGTCGTTCAGTGAAGTGCGTCGGCCACTGGGATGTCCGTGGGGAGAGGTAGTGTCTTACATTTGGTATTCTCGGCACACCCCTGACATTGTGGATCTCGAAATATTGACTTCCCTAACGATTTCAGAAGTGAAGTGTGCCGTGCGTCTGGGCTCCGACTACCATTCCACTTTCAAAATCTGTTAATTCCCGTCGTATGCCATAATCACGTCGGAAGCTTATTCTCATAAATCACATGACTATAAATGACAGCTCCGCCAATGCACTGGCCTTTATTCCTTATGTACGTGATACCACTGCCATCTGCATATGTGCATATTGCTATGTCATGATTGTTTTTACCTCAGTGTACACCATGCATTTGGTGTCACGGAGGACAGTATTTTGTAAATTGCTCTTGCATTACTGTTCTGACTACGTTATCGAAACGTTTGATCATAGGAAGGTCTAAGGACAGAACTGTGTACTGAAACAGGTAGCCAGAAGCAAAATAAATAAAATGTGACAGTAGACTAAAACCATTTTTTTCAACCTAACGATCGTTAACGTGTTTTTATCTCCTAAGAACTAGATTTATCAGAATGTCCCCTGTCTCGTAATTTTTTCACTTTCATGTAATGAAGAACTAGGGACGGGATTTAAGCAAGGATACTGACTGTAAGGTGAGAAATAAAAAAGTTTGAAGTATTTCTGCTTAGACTGTAAATTCTGTAGATGAACTAGAAGTAACACGGAGACCTGGAATTTCTCACTAATTACTCTGAGTGCCTTGAGTACGTTGCAAAGCTACTTGTTATATCAGCTCCAAATGACGTAGCGGAACTAAATACAGAAGAAGTGAAACAGTTCGTGGATTTAACTATCGTACTAGAATGAACTGAAATGTTCTAAGAGCTACCATTTTTTTCACCTAGTAAAATTTGAGTTCGGCTACTACTGGACACGAGACGTTACATTTGAAACACCCATTATGCAAACTACAAAATGACAGGCAACTACATGGGTTGTAAGCCCCACTACTAAAAATGGCGAAAAACGTTTATCTAGTTTTATTTATTATCTTTCTCATTTCTCCTTCAATAACTTTGATGAATTATTTTCATTCTTTAATTTGTAAGCTGCATTTTGTGGAGCCTTTTTGTCGCTAAAACGGTGCACTGTAACGTTCTCCATATCGAAGAACCTCTTATTTCTGCCCAAAGATGCCACCTTAGAAGGTTTGGCACTACCCTGAGCTGCAGGAGTACAGCGATATTGAAAAGTCTTACACGCTTCCAGTGAGAAGTGCAATGCACTCTGCCATTCTTAAACCTACTTTCTGTTATTCTTGTACTGTTACAAATGATCTTTATTCTCTTTTAGTAAAATATTATTGGTGATGATATGAATCCTGCTGCACAACCTTTTAACAACAGCCTGTCTTTACAACATTTCACATTCGTTAGAGCCAGTATCTGTGTATTCACACTGGAAACTAATTTCTTTTCCGTATTTTCACTGCATTTTTTATCGAGTGCTATCATTTTTCTCATCGTATACTTCAACTGACTACCTTCTAGTCAATTTTGCTTCATATTTTACAGTTTCAAACCTGATAAGTATAACTGGTACCACTACGTCAATATCCCAATTGTCCAACTTACGTTCAACAAAGACACTGAATTTTTTACGATGTGTAATACACAAAAAAGACGGGTAAACTCGTGTAGTAGCAAGTAGAACACGACCTCTGAAGGTTCCACACAATCTTAATAAAGTAATTATTTAATTGATTGGTGACTCCATGTTGTCCTGTGCACTACGACCAGATAACAGGTATACTTGAAAAAAGAGACAGCATTGGTCGTATATTTTTTACTATCGCAAAATCGATTTTCTGTCACTGAGTGCTATATTGTATAACTTAAATTAGGATGCACTGTTGTCACTAAGCTTACGGCAATCACACTGAGTCTATGTGATTGCCGTAAGCTTAGTGACAACAGTGCATCCTAATTTAAGTTATACAATATAGCACTGAAGATGGTCACTCAGTGACAGAAAATCGATTTTGCGATAGTAAATAATATACGACCAATGCTGTCTCTTTTTTTAAGTATAATTATTTAATAATAATAATAATAATAATAATAATAATAATAATAATAATAATAATAATAATAATTACTTCGTGTGGAGAAATGGCATGGTGCAAGTCTTTCTGATGTACGTTACTTCGGCTACTTGCATGTATCGAAACTACTCGAGTTATCTAACTGGTGAATTGGGACTTCCAGTTTAACTTGGAATCCAAACAAAATGTTGTTTCTTGCGAGTCCTCACATCGTTGCTAGGTGAAGACTAAGTTAAGACGAAGACGAAGACTGAAAAATCCGTGACCTCACCAAGAATCATTGCACTACCTTTCAATTACCAAGCAAGCGCTTTACAGGTAGGCCGTCAGTAATGTTTTTGTTACTGTGTTCTTCAGCCAAAAAAATGGTCTAATGCAGCTGTCCGGGCAAGTGTATCTTCTGCAAGACTCTTCATCTCGGCGTAACTATTGTATCCCAGATCCGTTGGACCCTGCTTATTGTAACCAAACCTTGGCCTCCATCTAGAGTTTTTTATATACAACTCTTCCCTCATTTACCGAACAGAAGATTATTTGATGCCTCAGGAAGTGCCCTATTAGTTCATCCCTTCTTATAATGAATTTGTACCATAAATTTCTTTTCTCCCAATTCTATTCAAATCGTTCTCAAGACATACAATCTTTAAGATAATCTTGTCTCTGATTAAAGAAGGAGAAACTAGGCTGGTGTTGAATGATTTACAGGAGAGTACAGCAAGAGCAGGATTTATATTTAGCAATTTCTTAACCGCGTATACACTCCAGGTATCTGGATGGATTTTTGCTAGTGTTTGAGTTTATAATTGGCAAGTTCATGGTTAGTGTTCCCAATACACAAGCTATTTTTTTCTTGTGATCTGGACTCTGTTTCATGCAGGGTGCAGAGTGGCCTGATCACTGTCAGAGAAAGGACGGTCAGGGTCTATGTTTTATTACTTTATTGTTTATGTATTTTAGTTATGACAGTATGGCACGTTTCAGCAATGTGTTGTGTTAATTTTGTCTGATGTTATGTTTGCAATGTTATGAGGCGGGAGGGGAGGACTTCGTGCTATGAATCTAAAAGTGCAGCTGTGGTGCAGTTCCTATGGTGCTTGTATTTGGCCAGTGGGCTTGGTAGTAACCGTGCCACAGCAAGAGCCCTGTGGAGGTGAGGTATCACAGCGGACTAGATCAACTGCAAGTCACCTGCTGCGCTCAGTATGAGAAAACTTCTTCCAAAGGCTAGTGCCATGATCATCGAGGAGGGATTGGGAAGACCGAGTGGCTGGTAGACAACTTGGGGTGTAATCGAGTTTTGGTGGCAGCTGTGGTAAAGAGTGCAAGTAGTGTGTACTGACTGTGATGCTTCTGACAGTTTATTCCAGACAGGAGGACTGTGTGCAGTGTTGTGTGTTGTGGCTTAATGTGTTTTCCTCCACATTGGGTGTACACTTGTTATCTCGAAACGATAGCTTTGTAAACCTCATTTGTATGTGAGTGCAAGAAACATTGACTACATATTTGTTCAGACAATTGTAATTGCTGATATTATATAGGTAGTATTTTAATTTATTGGCAGTAGTGTTTGTGTAGTGTGGTGTAGTGTTGTACCTCCCCCCATGAACCATGGACCTTGTCGTTGGTGGGGAGGCTTGTGTGCCTCAACGATACAGATAGCCGTACCATAGGTGCAATCACAACGGAGGGTTATCTGTTGAGAGGCCAGACAAACGTGTGGTTCCAGAAGAGGGGCAGCAGCCTTTTCAGTAGTTGCAGGGGCAATAGTCTGGATAATTCACTGATCTGGCCTTGTAACATTAACCAAAACGGCCTTGCTGTTGTGGTACTGCGAACGGCTGAAAGCAAGGGGAAACTACGGCCGTAATTTTTCCCGAGGGCATTCAGCTTTACTGTATGGTTAAATGATGATGGCGTCCTCTTGGGTAAAATATTCCGGAGGTAAAATAGTCCCCCATTCGGATCTTCGGGCGGGAACTACTCAAGAGGACGTCGTTATCAGGGGAAAGAAAACTGGCATTCTGCAGATCGGAGCGTGGAATGTCAGATCCCTTAATCGGGCAGGTAGGTTAGAAAATTTAAAAAGGAAAATGGATAGGTTAAAGTTAGATATAGTGGGAATTAGTGAAGTTCGGTGGCAGGAGAAACAAGACTTCTGGTCAGGTAAATATAGGGTTATATATACAAAATCAAATAGGGGTAATGCAGGAGTAGGTTTAATAATGAAAAAAAGTAGGAGTGCGGTTAAGCTACTACAAACAGCATAGCGAACGTATTATAGTGGCCAAGATACACACGAAGCCCATGCCTATTACAGGGGTACAAGTTTATATGCCAACTAGCTCTGCAGTTGACGAAGAAATTGAAGAAATGTATGATGAGATAAGAGAAATTATTCAGCTAATGAAGGGAGACGACAATTTAATAGTCATGGGTGACTGGAATTCGACAGTAGGAAAAGGGAGAGAAGGAAACATAGTAGGTGAATATGGATTGGGGCTAAGAAATGAAAGAGGAAGCCGTCTGTTAGAATTTTGCACAGATCATAACTTAATCATAGCTAACACTTGGTTCTAGAATCATAAAAGAAGGTTGCATACATGGAAGAATCCGGGAGATACTAAAAGGTATCAGATAGATTATATAATGGTGAGACAGAGATTTAGAAACGAGGTTTTAAATTGTAGGACATTTCCAGGGGCAGATGTGGACTCTAACCACAATCTATTGGTTATGCATTGTAGATTAAAACTGAAGAAATTGCAAAAAGGTGGGAATTTAAGAGATGGGACCTGATAAACTGACTAAACCAGAGGTTGTACAGAGTTTCAGGGACAGCATAAGGGAACAATTGACAGGAATGGGGGAAAGAAATGCAGTAGAAGACGAATGGGTAGCTCTGAGAGATGAAGTAGTGAAGGCAGCAGAGGATCAGGTAGGTAAAAAGACGATGGCTAGTAGAAATCCTTGGGTAACAGAAGAAATATTGAATTTAATTGATGAAAGGAGAAAATATAAAATTGCAGTAAATGAAGCAGGCAAAAAGGAATACAAACGTCTCAAAAATGAGATCGACAGGAAGGGCAAAATGGCTAAGCAGGGATGGCTAGAGGACAAATTTAAGGATGTAGAGGATTATCTCACTGAGGGTAAGGTAGATACAGCCTACAGGAAAACTAAAGAGACCTTTGGAGAAAAGAGAGCCACTTCTATAAATATCAAGAGATCAGATGGAAACCCAGTTGTAAGGAAAGAGGAGAACGCAGAAAGGTGGAAGGACTATATAGAGAGCTATGCAAGGGCGATGTACTTGAGGACAATATTATGGAAATGGAAGAGGAAGTGAGGACAATATTATGGACATGGAAGCGGATGTAGATGAAGATGAAATGGGAGATACGATACTGCGTGAAGAGTTTGACAGAGCACTGAAAGACCTGAGTCGAAACAAGGCCCCGGGAGTAGACAACATTCCATTAGAACTACTGACGGCCTGACAAAACTCTACCATCTGGTGAGCAAGATGTACGAGACAGGCGAAATGCCCTCAGACTTCAAGAAGAATATAAAAATTCCAATCCCAAAGAAAGCAGGTGTTGACAGATGCGAAAATTACCAAACTATCAGTTTAATAAGTCACAGCCTCAAAATACTAACGCGAATTATTTACAGACGATTGGAAAAACTGGTAAAAGCCGACCTTGGGGAAGTTCAGTTTGGATTCCGTAGAAATGTTGGAACACGTGAGGCAATACTGATCTTACGATTTATCTTAGAAGAAAGATTAAGGAAAGGCAAACCCACGTTTCTAGCATTTGTAGACTTAGAGAAAGCTTTTGACAATGTTGACTGGAATACTCTCTTTCGAATTCTAAAGGTGGCAGGGGTAAAATACAGAGAACGAAAGGCTATTTACAATTTGTACAGAAACCAGATGGCAGTTATAAGAGTCGAGGGGCATGAAAGGGAAGCAGTGGTTTGGAAGGGAGTGAGACAGGGTTGTAGCCTCTCCCTGATGTTATTCAATCTGTATATTGAGCAAGCAGTAAAGGAAACAAAAGAAAAATTTGAAGTAGGTATTAAAATCCAGGGAGAAGAAATAAAAGCTTTGAGGCTCACCGATGACATTGTAATTCTGTCAGAGACAGCAAAGGACTTGGAAGAGCAGTTGAACGGAATGGACATTCTCTTGAAAGGAGGATATAAGATGAACATCAACAAAAGCAAAACGAGGATAATGGAATGTGGTCGAATTAAGTCGGTGATGCTGAGGGAATTAGATTAGGAAATGAGACACTTAAAGTAGTAAATGAGTTTTGCTATTTGGGGAGCAAAATAACTGATGGTGGTCGAAGTGGGGAGGATTTAAAATGTAGACTGGCAATGGCAAGGAAAGCGTTTCTGAAGAAGAGAAATTTGTTAACATCGAGTATAGATTTAAGTGTCAGGAAGTCGTTTCTGAAAGTATTTGTATGGAGTGTAGCCATGTATGGAAGTGAAACATGGACAATAAATAGTTTGGACAAGAAGAGAATAGAAGCTTTCGAAATTTGGTGCTACAGAAGAATGTTGAAGATTAGGTGGGTAGATCACCTAACTAAAGAGGAGGTATTGAATAGGATTGGGGAGAAGAGAAGTTTGTGGCACAACTTGACTAAAAGAAGGGATCGGTTGGTAGGACATGTCCTGAGGCATCAGGGGATCACAAATTTAGCATTGGAGGGCAGCGTGGAGGGTAAAAATCGTAGAGGGAGACCAAGAGATGAATACACTAAGCAGATTCAGAAGGATGTAGGTTGCAGTAGGTACTGGGAGATGAAGAAGCTTGCACGGGATAGATTAGCATGGAGAGCTGCATCAAACCAGTCTCAGGACTGAAGACCACAACAACAACTTGTGTTTATAGTAGTTAGTAGTTGGTGGAGGAAATGGTTAGTAGATATAGCACTTGGTTTTATTGTAAATGAATCGTGAAGGCTAAGGAATGGAGTTTAGCTTTTATTGTCTGTATTAAGCTGATTTCACTGAAAACTATTTTGCCATTTTTGTAGATTTTTTCTGTCTGTTCATTGCAGTTGCTTTCAAATAAATTTCTCTATGAGCTATAGACTTGAAATTTTAGACTTTTCTTTCAGTCTGTTTGGTAGGGGTGAGGGTGAGAGTGACAAACATTTGTAACATCGGATTTCCAGGTTTCCTCATACAACTGCCATATTGTGCATGTAGTACTGAAATGCATTTCAGGGATAAAGGAGGAGGATGCAATGAATAGAAATTGGTAGGTAGATGAGCTGGATAGATAGTGGTGGGAGGATTTGATCGACAGAGAGGGAGTGGAGGTAGGAGGAGATGGAGAGGAGGAAATTGGCAGAGAGAGCGAAGAAAAGATGGACAGAGAGTGGACAGTGAGTGAGGAACAGAGATTGATGGGACGGGAGGCTGGTGAGAGAACGGGGAGTAGGAGATGGTCAGACATAGGGTGGAGGAGATGGTGGGGATAGAGAGTGAAAACGAAATGTCCGAGAGTGTGAGAAGGGTATAAAGGCAAATAGAGGAAGGAGGAGGTCATGGGCGAAGAGAGTAGGAAGAAGACTGACAGAGTGTAGGGGAGGAGAAGATGGACTGAGAGTGGGAAGGATGTGTGGAGAAGAGATGGCTAGAGTGTACAAGAGAAGGAAATAGGCAGAGAAATAGGGGAGAGCGGATAGACAGGGAGTGGGGGAGGAGCAGTAGAAGTGTGCAATAAATGTGAGAGGCGATGCGGTAAGTTTAAAGCCGGTATTGTAACAGAAGTCTGATAAAAACTATATAAAATTAATTTTGTTTGCTTCTTTACTTTCATTTTTAGGAAAATAACAATTAAAAATTTTGATATGTTATTAGTACACAGAAAGAACTATTCCATTTCAGATACGATCACAAGAAATTTAACACATGCCTCTTTGGGTGAAATCTGATTGAAATGTTTAAAATCCACTGAGAAAATTTATGCACACAAGATTTATACGCTAAGAATAATTGCTTAAATAAGATAGTTGTTAATGAAATAAGCTTGCAATGAACAAGTGTCCCAGTTTCCAGTCTATATTGTGAGTGTGAAGTTTCCAGTCTATGTGTTTATTTTTGTAGTAAAATCATTGCTGTAGTAAGAGCATTACTTTGTTTCTGTCCTGTTCATTTTCAATTACCCAATATCTGTACAGAAAACTGTAATTGATGATTTTGCGTGAGTAGTACGAAGGGTATTCAATAAATAAAGCAACACTTTTCTTCTTGGTCAATTTCTGTTGAAAAAATGAGGAATTTATTGTGAGACATTCCCACTTCAGCTCCTATTGTTTCATGTAGCCTTCAAAATAGCGTCCGCAATATAAGATTTTTCGAAAGAGAGAACTGTCATTGTGCTTCTTTAGGTGGAAAAGGATAGCATCGTAGATATTCATAGGCAGTTGCTGAATGTCTACGGAGATCTGGCAGTGAACAAAAGCACGACAAGTTGTTGGGCAAGGTCGCCCAAACCTGTCTGATCTCTCACGTTCCGGGTGTCGCACCTTCCGACTTCCGTCTGTTTGGCGCAATGAAAAATGTAGTCCATGGGAAGCAGTACGTGGATGATGGGGAGGTTATTGATGCAGCTGAATGTTGGCTCGGACGTCGAGCATTTGAGTGGTACCATGTGGGCATACAGGCTCTCACGGTAAGGTGGCCTAAGACCGTAGCATTGAACGGAGATTATGTTGGAAAACAGGGTCTTGCTGCCAAGAGTGGGGTGAGGCAACACAGTGTGTTCGAATCGTAAAACAAGAGAATCTGCTTATTGAAAATGTGTTGATTCACTTAATGAGCACCCCACCTCCCTCCCCCCTCCCGCGTATTTTAGTTGGTTGACAATTTTGTAATTGGCGGGGCAGCGATCAGCAAAGGTAAACCACTTTGTAACTATGTTGGAGAAACTTAATCCATATATTGTGTTGTTCCAGTGCTCAGTGAGCCTTTTATTTGGATTCAGGTCGTTAAACTGCTTGTTTGTTAATGTAGAGGCAGACGCTTTTGTTTAACAAGGATTCTTTGTGAAGCTAAGCAGACGGCTGCACGACCCGGAGGATCCCCACTCCACCGAAATCCTACACTACCTCATCCATGTTGATGTTCACGCTAACAGTAACGAAAGCAACGAAGTCACAGTACGAAAACGCCCCCAAAAATTCTCTTTGATGTAGGTTCTCTACAAACTACCGGTTGATTGCCTCATTGGACAGCCCGTACACTCGATACTTCGCATCATTTTGAAAGAGATGACATCGTGACTCGTCGGTCTACACTACAGCCCTCCAGTCAGCTTCTGCCACGCTCTGATGTTATCAGGGCCAATGAGGACGCCCTTTTTTATGCCACTTTAAGTAATGGACTGCTCAGCGGTAACAAGTTTAAAATCACCAGTCGATGCAGGCGCGTTCGCAGTGTTACTTTCATAAGTGATTATATGTATGTGCATTCACCGACAGCTGAAATTGCTGTCGAGTTTGAAACCAATTGTCATTGAAAAGTCTTAACATTGTGTCTTGTCTCAGTCACTTAGGGCCCTTTTGCGATCACTGTTTTTACACGTCGTTACAAGGCAGCGTGTGATGTAACATTTCTTGTAGACATTCCAGCTGGATAGCCTGAGTTGGTACACCATCTAACTAGGTGACTTCATACAAAGTGTGGCCAGGGCCACTTCCATCTACAATAGCCCTTTTCTGACATTATGTCACGTCTTAATATCGACTCATGTCACTACGTTCATACCAGCTACCGATCTCCCAAATTATTATCCCTCCTCCACACCGCAGTTTAGATACATCGTCTCACATGGAAAACAAGAAGTCCCCAAACAGAAGCTCTTCATGATCAGTTTTCCGAATCGTTAGCGGCAGTGTTAGTATAAGTTAAAGAACGGCAACAGTCCAGAAATATGAACATGTTTTTACCAATTTTGGAAATATCTTTTACAACAAAAATCAAACAAAGCGGGCAACACAGTGAGTACGTGCTGTTACTACTATTTAGTGATACTCTTTTGACAGGTACATACCACCACAAATCTGCTATGGAACATTAGTTCACTGCACATGGTTCCCATTAACTCGTCAAAATCAACAAGATTTTTAGGGTTCAAAGGGTACACGATATCTTTTGTAACATGGCGAAATTCCTAATATGCAATAGTATGGGGATCCAAATTAGCGACAGAGTCGCATATTACGATACCTATCGCATTTTGAGGGAACTCCTTCTCCCACGATTTGTTATATGTAGTTCACGCTATGCTATCATGAGGTAACAATATTTTATCATTTATTGGAGTAAAATTTTGGCAACTGCGTATATTTTAATAAGATTAAATTATCATAAATAAGGATTACTTTGACTAGTCTTATGATCAGAAATTGGAGTTTTTTCTGGAACTTTCCTGCAAGGCAATATTTTTCTCAGAAGTTGATCAATATTACTCCAAATTCAAAGTACTCCGTTCACAGTACTTATAAAAAATAATCTAACAAATAAAATCATAGAAGTTGATGTCCTTCAAGAAGTATGTCTGATTATTGTATTTATTCTTTGTAGATGGCATTGGCATCTAAAAGGAAAACGTGGGCTACAGACACCATGGTTCGTGCCATTACATGTGTGAGAAATGACGAGATGGGGGTACTTAAAAGCCTCAAAAGTTTTTCTGTAACAAAATGTAGTTTGGAAAGGTATGTGAAGGATAAAACTCGTACACCCGAGAAGCTAGTTGGTGTTAATCTTGGTAGAAGGTCTGTTCTCTCATCTCAGCTGGAAGATGAACTAATGAAATACTGCCTTGCAATGGAAGAGCGATTTTATGCTCTTAATTTTAAGGACATACGAAGCATGGCCTTCCAGTTATCTGTCAGGAATAGGCTGAAGAAAACGCTTCAGTAGGAAAGAAATGGCTCCGAGCTTTCCTTAAGAGATTTCCCATTTTATCAATGACTCCTCAGGGTCTTGCAGCAGCAAGAGTGAAAGCTTTCACTCCAGAAAATGTGGGGAGATTTTTTTGGTATTTACAAATCTATGCTATCTAAAGTCAACCATAATCCGCATCGAGTCTTCAACGTTGACGAAACTGGGGTGACGTCTGTTCAGCACAAACACAGCAAGGTTATTGGTATGAAAGGGATGAGACAAGTTGCTGCCTTGACTTCAGCAGAAAGGGGAAATCTCATCACAGTTGTAACGAGTATGATCGCAGCTGGCACTTATGTTCCACCACTAATCGTCTTCCCAAGGAAGAATATCAAGGAGGAATTGGTGGATGGAGCACCTGCAGGATCAATATCAGCTTGTCATCCAAGTGGCTGAATACAAATTCATATTTTTATTCAGTGGTTTGATCATTCTGTGAGTCATGTAAAGCCATCTTCAAATGACCCTGTCATTTTGATTCTTGATGGGCATTATTCCACACAAAGCATCTCGATGTGTTAGATAAAGCACGTGAAAACAATGTTCATATTGTATGTTTGCCACCTCACTCAACGCATAAAATGCAGCCACTTGACGTTGGATTTATTGGACCTTTGAAAACCTACTGTGCCCAAGAGAGAGAAACGTGGTTGGCAAGTAACCCAGGTCGTGTTATTACCCCATTATTAACAGCCAGGTTATTTCGGCAGCTTACAGCCGAACAACAACAATGGAAGCATCTGCGAATGTCTTCAGAAAAACAGGTCTCATCCCATGCAAGAGAAACATCTTTAGGGAACATGAAATTTCAGTTCATCGCCATGCTGACGCTCTTCAAGAAAGAGATGCCAAAAACGAAAATGAAACTACTGACGGTGGTGGTCAAGCTGTCAGTCCGGCAGACATAAGACCTCTCCCACACATCGCAAAACTACCTGGTGATAGTCAAATAGGTCAAACATCGCGTTCGTGCTCTGCTACGTTACTAACTTCAACTCCTTATGTGAAGCAATTGCAAGACTCTAAACAGAAGAAATCAGAGGCTGAAACCAAGAAAGCAGTCAGAAACTTATTTGGGGAGAAGAGTGGAAAATCTTCAAATCGTAGACCTAAAGCAGAAGAATCGTCTAGTAACCCGGCATCCGATGTCCATCTTGATGACAGTGGGGATTCAGACAGCAGTGATGACGATGACGCAGAGCGTCTGTTTGTACTAGGCACTTTTCTGAAGACAAACTCTGGGAGAAATGGGCACAGTGTAATAAATGTTATCGCTGGGCTCATGAAGATTGCAGTGTCACAGAAGACAATTTTGTTTGCCCCAGATGTCGTTAATATAAACCTAAGTAGTGTGAAATGAGTGAAGAATAACATAAATGAATGAACATGTAAAAATTGTATACTCATATGTCATTATTCTGTAATAAAATAATTAAAGCAAAATATTATTACTGTCTCATATTACGAAACCTTGATGTCATTCCTACGAAATGCCTTCTTTGTGAAGATTTAATAACTGCTCTGAAAGATTGTTTATTATTGCAAATACTATAATTGTATGATAAAATTACATAATGCGAGATATTATTATCATCATAAAAATACAATTGCACTTACTTTTAGGTCTTTCTATTGGGTTTACAAAAGTGTCTCATATCAGGCACCTTTCCTCTACCTATTATTTGGTTCATGAAAACTGCTGCGGTTTGAGGACTGCCTTTCACATGGTAGGCACTTCTCTTGGATCACACGGGACGTGAGATAAAGCAACCCGTAACACGAGGAGCACTGACCACTGGCTACCGTTGGGTGGTCTCACTTAAGGTGTGTTCACACCTGTGGGCCTTGCGCCTATTCGCCGTTCGACTATGCTTGGCCCACACGCAAGCAGAGGCACACTTGATGGGGCATGCCTCTATCTCAGCATGTGCGTGCTCGTGATTCCATTCACACCCGTACTCACATTGGGTGCCTCTACTTCCATGTTTGGCAAGCTACAGTCGCGCAGCGACTAGACACAAAACGTACAGGAGCCAGCAACCGTCTGCCGCCATCTGTAAGTAGCCCTTGTAAACGTTCCTCCAATCCTTCTGCTGCCTACACGCGCTTCATTTCTATACGGTTCCGCAGGAGATCAATAAACTGCGCTGCACACTATGCTGAGGTCGATCCGCATAGCATCGCCAGATTTAACACGGTTGTATATGGACAGGTTGCACATGATGCCACAAGACATGAAAGTGACATCTCTGACCTATAGAAGCATGAAAGCAACACAAAATATTCTTTCATCCTAATTTCATGAACCTCGCTTTGGTAGTGTGCCACAACCTGCGAGAAACCTGTAAAGGTTCCCACTGTGGTAACTTATTTCTTACACTACACTTTTCACATGATCTTTCGAGTGTAAATAATGGCGATTAGCAGCTAAATGATGAGACTCTAAACAACTCTCAGGAATTTGGAGAAATGAATGTTTCCCATCAGCTGTACAAGTTTATTATTTATTTCCTATCGGTCTCGGTACCAATTCCCTCACTGTTTGGCTCTGAATTGAACTTTTGGGAACGGGCGCTGATAACCTCGCTGTTGTGCGCCCTCAAACACCAATCATCATCATCATCATCATCGGTCTCGGTCGTAAAGATCGTCTTCGCAGGAAGGAAGAAAGTTTCTTGTGAAGATTGTCGCTACGACCGAAACCTGTAGAAAATAAACAATAAATTTTTACAGCTAATGGGAAACATGCAAGTCTTCGAAGTCGATTAAGATCAGGTTAAGGAACAGGGAAAAGAACTAGACATTCTCACCCTACTCAGCTTCAGCAGAATTTCTGATCTTGCTGTTAACGAGCGTGATGTATAAAAGGAGTTTCGTCTCCATGTACGTGAAATCACACAGCTGCATGGAGGTAGAATTGTACATCTTCCAACAACGGGGTCGTAAGATTCTTCGAAACACTGGATGTAAAGGTTCAGTGAAGAGTGGAATCGGGAGAGATCGGCCTGTTTGACATCGGAGGAAATCGATAACGGTATAAATTGAACAATAAAAGTACAGCAGTAACGGAATATTTGCAGAGTGGAATTATGTTATTCACATAGACTAAAATGTGAAAATACCTTCTCAGTCATTGTCTAAAATCATTTAGTAATAATTCATCTTTGTTTCTGATAGGTCTTTATTATTACAATATTCGTGCCAGAATTTACAGAGTTAGGGTCAAGTGGGAATAAATCAGATTTGAATTATTGAAACGATTTGCTTTTCGACACTAAAAGCGTAGGCCAGTAGCAAAGAAAGAACAGACACTCCTTAATCGTGAAAATATTCAACTGATGGTGGTCTACCTACTTAAACTTCGATTATTAATTCTGTTCGCTGAGAAAATTGCAGCATACTGCCACAAAAGTAACTGCGAAACAATCGACATATAATGACTTAACAGAATTGTAAAAAGCAACAAAGAACTGCCGTCTATTGCATGTGGCAAATTAGTTTTTCTGTTTGAGCAACATAATAATCCAAGACGACCGAATTAAAAATGAATTAAAATACGAACTGCAAATAGCTTGTTTTTTCAGAAAAAGGATAATTTTATTTTTCATCGATATAAAACTACTGTAACGTGTTTGGCTCGAATATATGACTAGTAACAAGTAAAACAAAGGGGAGAGTAGTAGTTCTTGGAACGTAGTATCACAGGAAAGTGGTGAAATTTGGGTAGACCGTATTTCGAAAGGAGGGACGGCACGTCGATTGGGGAGAAAAACACATTTTGGAAGAACCAGAGTGAAGGAGGGACACATCTTGAAAAATGAAGGTGCAGTTAATAAGATAACAGTAAGTTTTGGTAGTGATGGAGTGTGGAAGAGGTAATTTTAGAGGCGGATCAGCGCTTTACTATGCTAAGTGGGTTCAGGTAAAAGTATCTTGCAGTAGCTGTACAGAAATGAAGACATTTACGCAGGATAGATTAACATGCAGAGCTGCATTACATCAGTCTTCGGACTGAAGACTACATACAGGGTGTTTCAAAAATGACCGGTGTATTTGAAACGGCAATAAAAACTAAACGAGCAGCGATAGAAATACACCGTTTGTTGCAATATGCTTGGGACAACAGTACATTTTCAGGCAGACAAACTTTCGAAATTACAGTAGTTACAATTTTCAACAACAGATGGCGCTGCGGTCTGGGAAACTCTATAGTACGATATTTTCCACATATCCACCATGCGTAGCAATAATATGGCGTAGTCTCTGAATGAAATTACCCTAAACCTTTGACAACGTGTCTGGCGGAATGGCTTCACATGCAGATGAGATGTACTGCTTCAGCTGTTCAATTGTTTCTGGGTTCTGGCGGTACACCTGGTCTTTCAAGTGTCCCCACAGAAAGAAGTCACAAGGGTTCATGTCTGGCGAATAGGGAGGCCAATCCACGCCGCCTCCTGTATGTTTCGGATAGCCCAAAGCAATCACACGATCATCGAAATATTCATTCAGGAAATTAAAGACGTCGGCCGTGCGATGTGGCCGGGCACCATCTTGCATAAACCACGAGGTGTTCGCAGTGTCGTCTAAGGCAGTTTGTACCGCCACAAATTCACGAAGAATGTCCAGATAGCGTGATGCAGTAATCGTTTCGGATCTGAAAAATGGGCCAATGATTCCTTTGGAAGAAATGGCGGCCCAGACCAGTACTTTTTGAGGATGCAGGGACGATGGGACTGCAACTAGAGGCTTTTCGGTTCCCCATATGCGCCAGTTCTGTTTATTGACGAAGCCGTCCAGGTAAAAATAAGCTTCGTCAGTAAACCAAATGCTGCCCACATGCATATCGCCGTCATCAATCCTGTGCACTATATCGTTAGCGAATGTCTCTCGTGCAGCAATGGTAGCGGCGCTGAGGGGTTGCCGAGTTTGAATTTTGTATGGATAGAGGTGTAAACTCTGGCGCATGAGACGATACGTGGACGTTGGCGTCATTTGGACCACAGCTGCAACACGGCGAACGGAAACCCGAGGCCGCTGTTGGATCACCTGCTCCACTAGCTGCGCGTTGCCCTCTGTGGTTGCCGTACACGGTCGCCCTACCTTTCTAGCACGTTCATCCGTCACGTTCCCAGTCCGTTGAAATTTTTCAAACAGATCCTTTATTGTATCGCTTTTCGGTCCTTTGGTTACATTAAACCTCCGTTGAAAACTTCGTCTTGTTGCAACAACACTGTGTTCTAGGCGGTGGAATTCCAACACCAGAAAAATCCTCTGTTCTAAGGAATAAACCATGTTGTCTACAGCACACGTGCACGTTGTGAACAGCACACGCTTACAGCAGAAAGACGACGTACAGAATGGCGCACCCACATACTGCGTTGTCTTCTATATCTTTCACATCACTTGCAGCGCCATCTGTTGTTGAAAATTGTAACTACTGTAATTTCGAAAGTTTGTCTGCCTGAAAATGTACTGTTGTCCCAAGCATATTGCAACAAACGGTGTATTTCTATCGCTGCTCGTTTAGTTTTTATTGCCGTTTCAAATATACCGGTCATTTTTGAAACACCCTGTATTAACCACGACAACATGAAATAATTACCAAAGAATATCTGTTATTTTTTTCATCTACAACTTATGACATAGTTGCGGTCTGAGGCGCCTTGTCACGGTCCGCGCGGCTCCCCTCGCCGGAGGTTCGAGTCCTCCCTCGGGCGTGGGTGTGTGTGTCGTCCTTAGCGTAAGTCAGTTTAAGTTAGATTAAGTAGTGGGAAAGTCTAGGGACCGATGACCTCGGCAGTTTTGTCCCATAAGACCTTACCATCAATTTTCAATTTATGAGATAGTTATTTCCGGTTTCAGGGTTACGTATCTCTGTTCGATACATTCAGAATAACGTCCACACACACACACACACACACACACACACACACACACACACACACACACAGAGAGAGAGAGAGAGAGAGAGAGAGAGAGAGAGAGAGAGAGAGAGATGGAGAAATTTTTGTTAGTACTTGTTACTTGAAACAGGAAGCTATCCCTCAGACATAATAACACCTTTCTGTATTTTCAAATTAGTAAAACTCCTGCTCGTCGTAATAGTTGTAGTCCTCATTAGTTGACCCAATTTTCCGTCGTGTTCTTCTCTTTCCTCTCTGGGGCACGACATAACTTCCTCAAACGGTTCTCCGGCTGGAGTTTCTGGTTTCCGCGTTTACTGTCCGTGACGGTTGCGCTGCGCTCCACTGCCCTGACAGACTGCCACGTTTCACCTCTTCCCCTTTATTCTGCATGCCCTAAATTGTCCAAACCCTCGTCCACGTCCTCGTTGCGTACAGCACATTCGCTCTGTAACTACTTCGTTTATTTAAGCGTCCTGCGAAACGCGCTATTTGCTACTGCGCCTCTCTGCTAGCGTAATGTAGGTTACATGTTGCGCCCCAAATACATTTTCACACAAAGGTTAGTCAATAAAACTACTATAGAGTGTTGAAGTACTTCATTTTGTTTTCTTCACTCTTTTCAGAACCTAACATAAAATGGGCACAAAATGTGAAAAAGTGATCCTTCTGTTCTTTTTCGCGTTTGCACTGTTAGCAACTATGACATAAGTAAACTGATTTACCTCCGTATTAGGAGATCAGTATTAATCGCGTTTTTTATTTATTTAGTACCGACCGGTTTCAGCCCATCGCAGGGGCCATCTTCAGGGCGAACATATGGTCGACTGCTCGTGGCGTCACGTCTACCAAGCTGTGGCAGGATACTGTCGCGATTAAGACTGCTCTCTTAATACAAAGTTAATTACATTAATCGCTGTTACTCCATAACCATGTTGACCAAACATCTTAACTGATTTAGTTGTTGCCTCCTTTGGACTTAATGTTTATGTGTATGCAGTAGGTATTTTTCAGAAATAACACGATGTTATTTCTAACCAAATTTTGTTTAAAGGGATAAAATAATCATAATAAGAAAAGAGTAAGTATTTGAACAAAAATGAAAAAGTCTGTTCACTATGGAAGCATATGGGAGTTGCGCAGATACCAATTCAACGCTGCGAACGAAGAGCGGTTACGCAGTCGCACAGATCTGTCTGTGAAAACAAGACCAATGATGTACTGTAAAGTAAATGCTTAAGCAAGCATAAAATATCGTTGTTTTCAACCGTGAAGTCAACAACGTATCATTCGCGCCAAAAACTTCTTTCTTGTCTACCACACAGGCGGCATAAAATTTTGCAAATGAGCAATAAGTTAGTAATGCCATCTATTAGTCGTAATTAAACGTAATTATATTTCAAGTAGTGTATCTACTATCTGTAGTATACAGCAATTATTTGTACAGTTTTAAACATCAGAAGAATCGCTGTTTCCGTTGTTATGGTATATTACGTATATCTGATTGACCAGAATGCAAAATCCTTCTATCGGAACACGAAAAAAGGCCAATACGTCCTGGGCAGTGTTGGGAAAGTGGAAGAAGGGAACTAGCTTGTCAACTTACCTGGCAGCTACAAAGACATTTCAATGAAAACATATTGAAATATTCGCACTTTCTGATGCAATACAATGCATCACGTCAAATTAAGTAAAATGATACATGATGTCATGTGTTCCAATATGGCATTTGTCATGTCGTCCAATATCATACAACTTGTCATTAAAGCTTAGGATCCATGCATCCCCACTCCGGCATAGTTCTTATTATTGATGCAACCCCACCCTCGGATACTTTGTACTTTAAATGTATCCACCCTGTAAACTCACATAAATATGTGACTATTTGTTCGTACACCTCTCACCGTATGTATAACAGTGGGTATGCCTAAGAGAGTTCATTGCACTCGGAAAGCAGGATTAACTCTTCAGAAAGCGCGAATATTTCTAGCTGTTTCGATTTAAATGTCCGCGAAGCTGTCAGGTAAGTCTAAGAGCTAGTTCGCTCCTCTAACTCTGCCCTGGACTTATTAGCCTATTTTTCTATTACAGTAGGTGCATTTTTCATTTTGTTCCTCAATTTCTAGTATACCATAATTTTGACATTAGATCGCTGTAGCTTGGCAACCGATGTTGATTTTTGTTGACTCGGGCGACGAATGATCCGGTATACGTTCTTTATTGTCTTTCGGATCTTAATGCTTATATAGTGGCAACGGGTAAACTTTCAGAATACAACAGGACGAAAATTAATTACATATATTTGTCGACCTTACGAAATTTTAACTGAACCGCAAAGGTGTGAAACACAGAAGTGGCACGTGTAAAAATCTCACGAAAAACGTGCTTTTTTGCACGTAATATGCGAATTAATGGAGATTTCTGAATGCGGGTTTTCAATTTTATCATTCAAATCTATTTTTTATTTATCTGATTCACTTTAATTCGGTTTACGTAACAATGCATTTTACGTCCTACATTTAACTCTACTTCGTATCTCGACAATCATAAAGTCTCTTAGATAAAAAATGTATCATTTTGACTTCATCCATTTATCTACCTTCGTGCGACGTTTGAGATACACAAGTGATGCGTTTCCTAAATGTTCGCACGTATAGTTAAACGAAACAAGACTTTTTTCAGATGGTCAGAACTTGTCTTAGGCTAAGGTCCGATACACGTAGGGATAAAATTAGAACCATCAGAATTGCTCCAGTCCGGAGTTATTTAAGGGTGGCTGTTTTTGCACGTAAAATACGAAGTAGGATGACATTGAAACGATTTCACTAACTGAGCATTAATTTCAGCACAAATAAAATTTTTTGCAAAAGGAATTAATGGATTCGAACAATGTGCTTCGGCGCCAGCTTTGGTTTGTCGTTCAAACCTTGTTTATATGCTGTGACATAGCGACAGTTAGACAGATGTTCGAACTTCTATGCAAATGGCCAAGGGTCTGGGCTAAAGCAAAAACGTTTTACCCAATGTTCCTAGCTCGAACTGGAACCCAACAACCAGACACCAAGCCCCATAAAATAGTGATTCCAAGCATTTTCATATTTTCAACGTTTGAAGTTGAATCACAAGTGTGAGAATTTGCAGTGTGGGCCAGTAGAACACGAGGTGACGAAATATCTGTTTTTACAACAGTGCTCTTAAAGTGCTGTTAATGTGACGTACTACAGAAAAGTGCCTCTGATACATCTGCGAAATTTGTTAAACTATCAGTGGGAAGTGGATCTTCATCTTTGTCAAAATAAGCAATAATTGTAACGATCACGATCGCATTAAGTGAATCAAAGATTCATTTTCTTTTGAAAAGGCAATTTTTTCTTGTTAGAGTACAGGTGGACACGTAGGTGGATTACGAAGTATGTTTCTTTCATTACATACTTCTTTTCCTGTCAGTAAGCTAGTAATGTAATGCACATATAGCATATGCCGTGGCACAGCTGTAATATGTATTTTCACAGTTGTACTTGCAGAGGTGCAGGCACAAGCAGTGCTCAGTGCCGAAATCTGTGCACTTGCTGATCCCAGATGGATCAGCACTAACGTCATGCAAGCATCTTCGCAGATGGGCTTTGGGCAGTGGACCAATAACCATCGTTGCAAGACATATCGACGGTACTGTTGGGCCGCTACTTGATCTCAACCGCAACAAGACGTCCCATGCGTAAACACTTGTTGTCCGGCTAGATTATGCATGTCAATACAGGTTTCGAACTGCGAGGCCGCCAACTTCTGTGCGCCATCTCGCCTGGCAGGCAGTGCCCAGCGGCGGCCTGGATTTGCTCCGAGTCGAGCTAACATCCCTTGGGGCTCGGTCTGCGTCTACCGCTTTCTCTGAATCATCGGTCCCTGTTCCAACACTGGGCTACCACCATCCACTGCTGGAGCTATGAAACAACCTTTTCCAACGACGCTTCAGAGACTAGAAGTGTTCCTCCAGTCACTACACAACACTAAACGCAGCTACCAAGTTTACCGGCGTGCCGCATTTGCGATAGCACTGTCAATGGCACCTCTTCACCAGTCACCTCGAATGGGTCACAGGCCTCCAGAGCTGCCTGACTCCTGTGGACACGGTATCTACGCCTGTCCCACCCAGAAGTCAATAAATTACTTGTCACTACCGGATGCCTACCCATCATCTTCACCAGAGAACTACTTGTCGACGTCCATTACCCCACTACAAGTGGTGCCACAAGTTTTGTTGAAGGCCTGGATTTGCTGGGAGTTCAACTAACGTCCTCTCAGTTCCGAACTACCGCAGTCTGTCAGCGTTTGCCATTGACGATGACGATGACGATGACGTAGTAGCGTTCTACGAAAATGTACAAGTAAGTGTCGCCCTTAAGTTTTTTCTATTGGCCAGTACCATGAATTCCCTCATTTCCTTATTCTTTCTTTAGGTGTAACTTATGCTTTTGATAGCAACAGATAAGCGAAAAGGCAGTAAGTGAGAAATAGTTGGCTAAGAAAACAATTCATTGCGTGATGGATCATTTAGCCCAAGTGCGAAACGCTAATGAGTATTCTCGTAGGGAAGTAGACAAGATAAGGGAGGACAGACGGGAACAGTCAGTGCTTAATGTATTCTCACATGTCCTAGATGTAAGCACCGCCTCATTAGGGACTTCATTTTTTTCGTAGCATCTGGAGAAGGTGTTTTGTTTTTCCATAGCGTAAGTACAGCCGCAAATGGTACGAATTAAATTGGCAGGTGATGCCACATTATGCGTGACGGGTTGCGAAATGTTTAGTCCTTCCAGGATTTACATGAGGAACAAATGAAACGTTATGAAAGGAAGAACACATCTTGATGTTGTCGAGAAGAAAGGCATAATTCATAGACAGGGAGAGTCTGTGGAGAGTTTTGTGGATCGCATAAGGAAAATAAATATTCGTACGTATGAATGGACAGTTGACAACAACACCAGTAAAGCTATTTTACAGAATAAACCATAAATGGTTCTTAATGTGTTTCTTGTGAGGGTTGTCAGTTGAGATATTGTGCAAAGAATACTTGGAGTTTTCACGTTCAGTAAATGAAGCTGTAAGAGCAGCGATCGGCGCACTGTCGAAGCCTGGGGAGGGAAAAGTGGTTTATAATACTGAAACGGTGTTCATTCATGTGCACAGGTGGGCTACATTCGACGCCATTTTAGGAAGTAGCAGTGCGATTGCTGGCCCTAGGATAATCGAACTCAAGAATGGAAGTAAATTCACATCGAAATGTTAAATAAAAGGGGAATGTCGCAGTCACTATGCAGCGAACAAAGTGAATGTTACCTTTAGTGACCCCCATGTGGACGCCGTGGGAGACTAACTTTTAACCCTTTGTATGTCCATCCTTGTATTAAACAGTTATAAGGAGTTCGGTTGATCAATATGAAATTAAAATTAAAACACTTGCAGCCGTCTCTTTTGTATTTAATTCATTGGCGCAATTAGTTTGGTGTTCCATTCAACCATCTTCAGGCCCCTTGTTCAAAGTAAATTGGGAGGAATCCGGTCTCGTGTGCAGTCATATCAGGAGCCAATATTAAATAACAACTGTTCAATAATCTCTGGTTTACACGACATTATCACTTCCTTCATCGACCGAAGACTGTCAGGAACAGCATTCCAACCAGACTGTCCAAAGGCGAAAGTTGGATAGTGCCCATCAATGTGGACAATTTTGATTCACAGGAGAAGGAGCTACCATGACGTGAACTCGAAAGGTTTGGAAAAGTATGAATTGATCAGAGAAGCCTGGGACGTCAGTCGACTTAGCTGCACTGCAGAAACAGATGTTGCATTTGGAATGACGTGACAGGTTGAAGATGGGAAGATTATTAAAAGATTAAACTGAGTTGTTTAACTCTCGTAGACCATTGCCAGCTGTGTCGCTAATGCAATATAGGATTCCCACTGCGAATGAACCAGTGCATGGAAGAAATTATCGAATTTAACATTATCTACAACCAGTTCTGTCGGGGGATTATAAAAGAGAGTGGTAGTGCAATGTCAGCACCAATGTTAATTGTAACGAGAAAGACCCCCGACGGAATAAGACTTATAGATTATTTTGCAGTTGTAAGTATTTAAATCAAAAAGACAGTTATAAATGTACATATATATATTCAAAGTTGCGAATATGGACAACCATCAGCTGTATAATGGCATGACGACAATGAAAATTTGTGCCAACTTCAACCCCGATTTCTCGCTTATAGCGAGTGGTTACCTTATCATTAGACATCCAAGCACGAGTCACAGCCAGACCCAAACTTCCATGTGTCGTCAACCATGTGTCTGTAATTTGTACTCATACATCCGTGCATGTCCAAAGGAGCTTCACATTGTACTTTGGAACAACACAGGCTCTGCAATGTCATATTTGTCAGCCAACACCGGGCAAGAGACATTAAAATCTGTCTCCCGGATGGAAATATACATTACTGATGTACGGGAACAGGTTGTAGACACGTGGTTGATGTCATGTAGAAGTTTGGGAGTGGCTGTGAGTCTTGCTCGGATAGCCTAATGGGAAGGCGACTGCTCACGAAAAGTGGGATATTCTGGTTTGAGAAGTGGTTTGGCACTCATTTTCATTCTTGTCATTCCATTATACACCTGATGGTTGTGCACATTCGCGACTGCAAATACATTTCAAGTATTTCATAATGGCTGTAGTCGCACCAGTGCCTATTCTTTCAGATATGCATGAAGGTCTGAAGGAAATTTGAATTGTTCTTCTGAAGAACACAGGACCTGCAATATCGTAGTTACTGGTGTGTATCCAGTGCCCAATAATGTGGGTAAAAGCAGTTACTTTATGATCATAAATTTGTGGATTGGGCACTACCTTGTAGAGGTACTCCCAGGATGTCGAACTAAGATGGCGTTTACAGTCCCATCCAGTCATCTTCAGTACCAGGAAATGCTATTCGTATTGAGTAACGTGCTGTTGACACTCCGGTGCCTACTGGACAGTATACTAATTGATTTTAAACCAAAACGGTGATCGATATACTTGAACGATATTTCAAATGGCGTCCAGGAACATGTGATGCAATTAAATGTTGACCTCAGTCAATTACAAGCAGCATAACTAATGCTTCGTTTAGCAGAGAGTCATTTTGTACTAACATAAGTTGACTATTTCGACCTTGTTATTGTCCAGGATAAAGCGTGAACCGACCCTCAGCTTATGCAACCTATGTGGGATTTTTTTATAAAAGATGAAAGAGTTACAGTTCTGTCTAATGATACATAATTATTACACAAATTTTAACTAAAATTTCCAAAAATAGCAAGACCTCTGACACATTTTATGAAGACTGGGATGAAGTTACAATGCACTCCGCTGCGTAAATTAACCCTGCTGTTCTGTTCGGGTCTATATGACCCGAAACGAATATGAACGTTATTTTACATTATGTAAATACCAATATATATTTATGAAACTTTGTGACTTTGTCTGAAAATGGATGAGCAGCATGTGTTTTAAAAGGTTTTAAAAAAGTTTAAGAAGTTTGGGCTTCAACTGTAATAGTTGCATATGTAATGTTCGGGTCATAATGACCCGACACAAATATGTTTAGTGTAACTCGTATTTATTTCTAAAATCTGGAAATGGCGAAAATTATTTTTGTTGTGTTGTGTGGGAATAGTGACTGCATCATTCCAACTTACTCTCAACAATCACCTAAAGCTCCATGCGTTCACAACAATGGGCTTGTTTGTTGCTTTCCCCAGGAAATAATAATTGGCAGTTCTCAATAATTGGAATGCTTTGTTTCTGCCCAGTTTGACTTGTGACACCATGGCGATGAGACCATTGAATGATCGTGAGTTGGAAGAAATAGTAAATGCCTCACCAGATGAAGGATCACTTTCTGAGTTTGAAGATCACATCAGCAATGCATCTGAAAGCGAGTGTTCCGATGACAGTTACGACAGTCCACAGCCCATACAAAATAGTGTAGAGACTTTTCTTTCTAAAAATGGGAATATAGAATGGCAGTTGCATCCACCAGCACAACATGGTCGCCTACCAGCTTCGAACATCATCAAGAGTACCCCAGGAGTTACCAGGTATGCAGTCAGCAGAATATCTGATGTAAAATGTTCATTTGAAGCAGTATTTCACACAGCGCTTCAAAATGAAATAATAGAGATGACAAATATTGAAGGGCAGCGAGTTTATGGTGAACAGTGGACAGATATTGATGGTTCTGTTTTCCATGCATACTTAGGACTCTTACTCCTAGCGGGTGTATATCGATCTCATGGGGAGTCTACAAAAAGTTTGTGGGATAAAGATACTGGGCGAAACATATTTCGAGCAACCATGTCTCATGAAACATTCTGTAAGATATCACGTGTCCTGCGATTTGACAAGAAATCTACTAGAGAGGAAAGACGACGTACTGACAAACTTGCCGCAATTCGTAGTATTTGGGAGAAGTGGGTAGAGGTCCTTCCTAAACTGTATAATCCAGGAGAAAATGTTACTGTTGACGAGCAGTTAGTAGCATTTAGAGGTCGCTGTCCATTCAAGCAGTATATCCCAAGTAAACCGGCAAAATATGGGATCAAAATATGGACCATGTGTGACAGCAAAACTTCATACGTACTGAAAGCCCAAATTTATACAGGAAAGGTGAGTGGAGCGGCACCAGAAAGAAATCAGGGAATGAGGGTGGTATCTGATCTCACTTCTGAGTTACGTGGTCAGAATATCACGTGTGACAACTTTTTTACGTCGTACAATTTGGGGCAGCTGCTTCTGAAAAGGAAATTGACTATGTTGGGAACTATACGGAAAAATAAGCCGGAGCTTCCACACAAAATGACCAACAAGGAGGTACACAGCTCTTCATTTTACTTCACAAATGACACTACTGTGGTTAATTATATTCCTAAGAGACACAAGAATGTTGTACTTATGAGCACTCTCCACCATGATGCGGAAATCAGTGACAGGGCTGATAAGAAGCCAAAAATGATTTTGGACTATAATTCAACCAAAGGTGCTGTAGACACGCTTGATCAGTTATTAGGTACATATACATGCAAACGAAAAAGTAATAGGTGGCCAATGATAGTTTTCTACAATATTCTTGATGTTTCTGCTTATAATGCATACGTTTTGTGGATTTCGGTTGACCCTAATTGGAATGCAAGCAAATTGACTAGAAGGAGAATATTCTTGGAGGAACTTGGAAAGTCACTGATAAAAGAACATATTGCATCAAGAACGCATTTCCCAAGAACAGAAGATTCTTTGAGAATGGTCACAAGCATCCAAAACCCGAATGATGTGGGTGGTGTGTCAGAATCGGTAACAACAAGAAAATCTACAAAACGTGCACGCTGTAAGTTCTGTCCATCAAGTAATGACAATAAAACAAACATGGTGTGTGGAAAATGTAGTAAACATATTTGCAAGAAACATGTAACCTACTTGTGTCCACAGTGCAAGCAGTAAGAAAAGAACTGTAGTATTTTATAAGATGATTGTATTGAAAATTCTGTTGTTTCAAATTTATGTGAATACTTGTGCCTAAACTACAATCAGTAAGAAGAGAGGATTCTAAAGTTGTAGTGCTTTCTATGTTGGAATGTAATAAAAAAACTGTAGTGTGTTCTGTACTGTAGTGTGCTCTAAGATGAATATCTGTAATGACAACTGTCTGTTGTTAGAAAATGTCAATACTTACGTCTAAACTGTCAACAATAAGAATAGAAGTATGGAAAAACTGTAGTGCTTTCTAAGTTGAATGCCTGTAATGGAAACTGTCTGTTGTTTCAAATTTATGTGCATATTTAAATGAAAAATATCCCTCAATAAAGTTGTATGCATTGTTATTATTATTATTATTACCATTATTATTATTATTATTATTATTATTATTATTACTAACAAGGTACTGGAATAGAACAACAATGTCGATAGCTAAAACTGTACCAAAATTTATGTTTCTAAAGCATTTTGATATGTCGGGTCATATTGACCCGAACAGTATATATGTCAAGTAAAAGTGAACAGAACAGCAGGGTTAAAGGATTTGTTGACCACTGGTCTCATTTTTATATTCTAAAATCATCACGAAATTGATGGAAAAGAGTACTCAATAGCTTATGCTTCTAGACAGACAAATAAGCCAGAGAAACAATACCCAACTAGAGAGGAATGGATGTTCAGCTTATTCTGCAGAATCACTTTTTTACTGCTACTTGCTTGAAGGAAGTTTTAAAATGTGTGCAGACCATGCAGTAATGGTCTGAAGTTGTCAAGCAGCCTGATACAAAGAACTATAAGTTCGATTTTAAGTCCATAGCTTACTGGATAGAATCATAGTAAGGTGGGCTAACTCACAAATATGCACAACTCAGCATATTGGTACAAAAGAGATGAATGGCAAAAGGCTCAATCAACTGACCAAGACTGTCAACCATTTATGATGAAGTCCTGTTGTCAGCTGACGGTGGGGTATTATACGAACAAACAAGATGTCAGTGGTGCATAATCATGATGGATAAAAAAACGGTTCAAATGGCTCTGAGCACTATGGGACTTAACTTCTGAGGTCATTAGTCCCCTAGAACTACTTAAACCTAACTAACCTAAGGACATCACACACATCCATGCCCGAGGCAGGATTCGAACCTGCTACCGTAGCGGTCACTTGGTTCCAAACTGAAGCACCTAGAACAGCATGGCCACACCGGCCGGCCCATGATGGGTAGCTCACACAATCAAGTGTCAAAGCGGGCTTATGACTATCTTAGCAGAGCATGGAGCCTGATGAACATTTCAGAGACTTATTGGTGGAAAACATGGAAACAAGATGAGGTATAGTATCTCGAAACTGCATACTCTTGTTTGACCCCTGGGTTTTCACATATTGAGAGTGAAATGAGACATCAGGACGACTGTAGATTTGTTTAAGTAACTTCTTTATTCTGGCCCTCGGCCGTAGGACATCAGTAACAGCTTGTGGAGGCGTCCAGTTGCCTCTCATGTAAAACAGTAGATGCCCAGCATTGCTGACAGTGCAAAGAGCGGGGCTGAGTATGGTATCACTCGAATACCACTGTCAGCAACGTCTCCGATTACAACTGTAATGACAACGTAGCAGGGCAGCTGACATAACCGCGGAGGCTCCTGCGACCTGCCCCAAGCGAGTGGGCGGCTCTCTGCCCCGTCAGTGCCTCTCTTGTGATTCAGTGCAGGCTGCCCCGTCCCGTGGTCGAACAGTGGAACCCTTGCTGCATTCCAAGATGTTCATCCATGTATCACAAGATCGAGGTTACGCTGTGATAGTAAGATGGAAATATTTTACTAAATGGCTGAGTACTTACTGCAGACTACGTTCGTTTAGGGCTTAAGGCAGGTAGTCTAAAACTTCTGTGGTGGAAAGTGAGAAACAGCTTCCGTCCTCCTGCTAGCTAACTGCAGTGTCGGCTGTTGCTGTACTGTGCCCAGATGGCTCTGCTTTGCAACGCCTGTTGGCCGTGTTTTTCTTTGAAAATCACAACACGCTTGCCTTCCAGCAGCTGGCTCTGTTGTAACTCACTTCCGCGCTGGCGTACTTGCCATCCTTTATATTCAGACCTCATCCCTACAGTCGACCAAACTAGATTATCCTTTACATCAGAGCTCCCGATGACTGGCCCTTCTGGCCCCGTTTCGCCTGTTACGAATTATTGTAACGATTGGTTTCCCTAACTCTATCATTTAATCTTATACATTTCTACAGGGTCCCTTGCGCCACTCCTCAACTCACACCTCGTGGAATTTATTTCATTACAACGCTTCTACCACAGTTAACTCTAACTCTTTAATCCAAACACACAAGCTAAAGTAAACCAGTTATCCTTAATACCATCACCTTGTCCATGCATCTTCCTTTTGATGCTTTTATGCTCTGGGTATCTGATCCACTTGAACCCGAATGGCGGCTGGGTCTGAACTCAGTCTTGTGCATCGTCTCCTACATACCATAACAAGGACTATACTCAACAGAATAAGTGTCGTTGCAGTGGCTGGTATCACAATAGTAAATGTTGACTCTTTCTGGTACTGATTTACCCAACACAAATTGACATGATGTAATAAGGTTTCCAGGGAGACTCATCCCTCCCACTGATTCAGAAGCGTGTTTATAGACTGCATTATAAACCAGTTATCCTTAATACCATCACCTTGTCCATGCATCTTCCTTTTGATGCTTTTATGCTCTGGGTAT
Organism: Schistocerca cancellata; assembly: GCF_023864275.1. Classification (NCBI taxonomy): domain Eukaryota; kingdom Metazoa; phylum Arthropoda; class Insecta; order Orthoptera; family Acrididae; genus Schistocerca; species Schistocerca cancellata. The sequence continues at coordinate 248,430,892 of NC_064626.1, forward strand.
CTGATCCACTTGAACCCGAATGGCGGCTGGGTCTGAACTGTCTTGTGCATCGTCTCCTACATACCATAACAAGGACTATACTCAACAGAATAAGTGTCGTTGCAGTGGCTGGTATCACAATAGTAAATGTTGACTCTTTCTGGTACTGATTTACCCAACACAAATTGACATGATGTAATAAGGTTTCCAGGGAGACTCATCCCTCCCACTGATTCAGAAGCGTGTTTATAGACTGCATTAATTCCGGCCCTAGAGTTTGATTTAACTTGGTTATATCTGTGGCAGGTAACACTTTCATGGGCTCCTCTGGGTCATATAAATGAGGCTATGAAATATTCAGTTGAGTTACCCCAAATCGTAGTGGTCAGATGAAAAGTAGGCCCCATTATCTTACACGCTGTTCTATTTAATAACAGAACACTCCCGTTTAATTCTAGCCTCTTTGCTGACACAAGCTTCTCTTGCTGGAAACAACTAACCGTTACTACCAGCTTGTAAGAGGTAGAGTACAACCAATGCGCCTCGACCAACTGAAATTACACTTCCGGCTCAGTCACATCTTTATTGGATTCTCTTACTTCCTTTTGTCTCATTAGCAATTTCCCCGTTTTCAAGAAGGGACGTCGAACAGATGTGCAGAACTATAGACCAATATCTCTAACGTCTATCAGTTGTAGAATTTTGGAACACATATTATGTTCGAATGTAATGACTTTTCAGGAGACTAGAAATCTACTCTGTAGGAATCAGCATGGATTTCGAAAAAGACGATCGTGTGAAATCCAGATCGCGCTATTCGTCCACGAGACTCAGAGGGCCATAGACACGGGTTCCCAGGTAGATGCCGTGTTTCTTGACTTCCGTAAGGCGTTCGATACAGTTCCCCACAGTCGTTTAATGAAAAAAGTAAGAGCATATGGACTATCAGACCAATTGTGTGACTGGATGGAAGAATTCCTAGATAACAGAATGCAGCATGTCATTCTCAATGGAGAGAAGTCTTCCGAAGTAAGAGTGATTTCAGGCGTGCCGCAGGGGAGTGTCGTAAGACCGTTGCTATTCACAATATTCATAAATGACCTTGTGGATGACATCGTAAGTTCACTGAGGCTTTTTGCGGATGATACTGTGGTATATCGAGAGGTTGTGACAATGGAAAATTGTACTGAAATGCAGGAGGATCTGCAGCGAATTGACGCATGGTGCAGGGAATGGCAATTGAATCTCAATGTAGACAAGTGTAATATGCTGCGAATACATAGAAATAAAGATCCCTTATCATTTAGCTACAATGTAGCAAGTCAGCAACTGGAAACAGTTAATTCCATAAATCTTCTGGGAGTACGCATTAGGAGTGATTTAAAATGGAATGATCATATAAAGTTGATCGTCGGTAAAGCAGATGCCAGACTGAGATTCATTGGAAGAATCCTAAGGAAATGCAATCCGAAAACAAAGGAAGTAGGTTACAGTACACTTGTTCGCCCACTGCTTGAATACTGCTCAGCAGTGTGGGATCCGTAGGGTTGATAGAAGAGATAGTGAAGATCCAACGGAGAGCAGCGCGCTTCGTTACAGGTTCATTTAGTAATCGCGAAAGCGTTACGGAGATGATAGATAAACTCCAGTGGAAGACTCTGCAGGAGAGACGATCGGTAGTTCGGTACGGGATTTTGTTGAAGTTTCGAGAACATACCTTCACCGAGGAATCAAGCAGTATATTTCTCCCTCCTACGTATATCTCGCGAAGAGACCATGAGCATAAAATCAGTGAGATTAGAGCCCCCACAGAGGCATACCGACAAACCTTCTTTCCACGAACAATACGAGACTGGAATAGAAGGGAGAACCGATAGAAGTACTCATAGTACCCTCCGCCACACACCGTCAGGTGGCTTGCGGAGTATGGATGTAGATGTAGATGTAGATGCAGAATCCTGTACCTCTCTTATCACCATATTTGGACAGGTTGTGATTTCCCCTTGGTAGCCTTTTTGTAATTTTGATTTCTTCATTTCTACATATCTTCCCTTGTGTCTTGCAGTTAACAATAGTCGCTGCATTTTTACTCTTACAAATTTCTTCTGCACCTGACAAAATACGCATTAACTACGTAGCCCTCGTAACGAGCTTATTTCCCTGCTACTGCAATAGGAACGGAAATGTAAACTTTCGCTCCATCAGTTCTCACCAATACCGTGGCTATCTTGAAATAGAAAGGTAAGCTTTTCTTGGGTTATAGAACCAACCCCAATTCCGGCGGTAGTTCATTTCCCTAGAACCCGTAAAAGCTTCTCTGACAACAAGTTCACCCGTAACTGATCTCTTACAGCTTGGTGCATAATCACTTCCTGTGGTACTGTAACTTTTCCTCGAGCTTCCCAAATGCTATCTTCCACGGACTGCAACCATTTTGTCATTACCACTTCCATATCTATGACTTCTACCTTGGTGTGTAGTTCCCTGATATTCCGATTAACTGCCTCTTTTAACTCCCTCTTCTGTAGCTCTGGTATACCACGTTACTTCTCCAGTCAATTAATGTATTATTCAATACGTTCTTCTCCAAACTTGCAATCTGAAAAATGTACCTAGAATGTTGTGGCCGTCAGAATGCGTTCTGAGCTGCCGTCATTTCACTGCTGCGGATGAGTTATTTCCGTATCTGGGTGAATAATACACTCATGCTCATAAATGAAGGATAATTGCAGAATGTGGTGCCACACAACGTGGCACTACACAAAGCTGGCACTACTAGCATAGGCACATAGGGAACACACACGACACAGATCTGTAAGTCCAGGGTATTGGTGATAAGTTGAGAAAACCGTCCTGAAACACATGTGCCACAAAACGCCACTGTTTCCTGCGAATGTACCGCGACATCAATATGGGATATGATGACCATGCACACATACACAGGCCGCACAACGGGTTGGCATACTTTGGATCAGGTGGTCGAGCAGCTGCTGGGGTATAGCCTCCCATTATTGCACCAGTGCCTGTCGGGGCTCCTGAAATGTCGTAGGGGTTTGAAGAAGTGCAACGATGCGTCGACCGAGGGCATCCCAGACATGCTCGATGGAGTCTAGGTCTGCAGAACAGGCAGACCACTCAGTTCGCCTGATATCTTCTGTTTCAAGGTACTCCTCCACGATGGCAGCTCGGTGGGGCCGTGCATTATCATCCATCAGGAGGAAGGTGGGACCCTCTACACCACTGAAAAGGCTGACATACTGGTGCAAAATGAGGTCCTGATACACCTGACCTGTTACAGTTCCTCTGTCAAAAACGTGCAGGGGTGTAAGTGCACCAATCATAATCCCACCCCACACCATCAAACCACGACCTCCGTACAGTCCTTTTCCAGGACATTAAGGGGTTGGTACCTGGTTCCTGGTTCACGCCAGATGGAAACCCGGCGAGAGTCACTATTCAGATTATACCTGGACTCGTCCGTTAACATAACCTTGGACCACTGTTCCAATGACAATGTACTGTGCTCATGACACCAGTCTTTACGGAATCTCCTGTGGCCAAGGGTCAGTGGAATGCTCCTTGTTGGTCTCGAGGCGAATAAACCATATCTGTTTAGTCGTCTGTAGACTGTGTGTCTGGAGACAACTGTTCAAATGACTGCCGTAGGGTCCCGAGCAAGGCTACCTGCAGTACTTCATGGCCGTCTGCAGGCACCGATGGTGAGATATCGGTCTTCTTGTGGCGTTGTATACTGTGGACGTCCCGTACTGGAGCGCCTGGACACGCTTCTAGTCTGCTGGAATCGTTGCCATGATCTTGAGATCACATTTTGTAGCACACGAAGGCCTCGTGCTACGACCTGCTGTGTTTGACCAGCCTCCAGTCGCCCTAGTATTGTAACCCTCATAACGTCATCAATATGTGTTCTCTGAGCCATTTTCAACACACAGTCATCATTAGCACGTCTGCAAACCTCTCGCTGCACCGTACTCTGACGTGCATCAACACATCTCTGCGTGTGTCAACTCACCTCGAGGTGATTTAAATACGCAAACCGACCATCAAAGCGTTGTTTCACCATGTATCAGCATTATCCTTAATTTATGAGCACGAGTGTAGACTTTCGAGTATGTATCATGCAGCATATGTGCCTTACTGCGTGTTATCATTTGCATAAAAACCCATTGGTAAACTTTTCATATGGTTAATTTTAGTTGCTAGATTGCTATGAATGAAATGAAGATGAGATGTCGAAATTTTATTTAAAATTGAGAGTGGAACGATTTTTACCTCTGTGATAGTGAGTATCACAACCAGCAGTTTAGTGAAAGAGGTATGGACATCACTAAGAAGGTATCTCACAGAAGTTGTACAGACAAGTGTATATGTATAATAGCAGGTAACTGCAAAGAAACCTTAGGTCACAGAAGAAACACTTGAGTAATGATAGAAGAAAGTATAAAAATGGTCAAGATGAGGCAGGAGTATAGTAGTCTATGACTTAGGAATAGTCTTATGACTTAGGAATGGAAGCAAAGGAGAATCGGCTGCATCAAAAATGCAAAGAAAATGAAAAGGAAATACTGATTCAGCATACACAAAAGTCAAAATAGCATATGAGTAACTTAAAACGAAGGGTTTGAACATCAAGCGTTTAGTGGGAATTAGGAATTACAGTGTTAAACACACGGGAAGGAGCAAATAGAGAGAAAAATACGCTGAAGTTATCTATAATGGGAAGGTTATGTGTGAAGATGCAATATAAGAAAGGATTGCAGTAGATATGGAAGACATTTAGAATACTGTATTAGAGTCCGAGTTCAGTAGGGATTTACAATTACAAAAAATATGAACACTTCTTTACCAGATGATAGTCACACACACACACACACACACACGCGTACTCATATGTGTAGTGTTCTGACTGTCTAATGATGCACCTCTCTCTCTTCATCTGTTTTCGTACTTCGCAAAAACTAATTCAAATGCTGTACTAACTTGTCATTAAATTTCACCTCTCTATTTTAAATTCAGCTAGAAAGATGTTTATGTCATAAACTGTACTGCACCATCAGTAATTCCATATCAATATTTTATGCTCAACAGGAAATGCTGAAGTCCATTACTGTACTGCTTTGCCAGTAAATTCTACTTCTCTCTAATTTATACTTGAATAGTAATTTTCTACTTTTTTCTTAAAATGATAGTCACCTAAGCCTGTTAGTAAATGACTTAGAATCCTATTAATACTTCTAGATGTCATCATAAGTACATCTGCAATGGTGGTACCAGTTTTAGTTTTAAGAGTGGGAACTCATGCATCTTGGGAGTTCATGTCAATTACATTCTGATTACGTTAATAATGTATATTACAAAGGGAATGGGGGAGGATCACACAAGACAAACAAAATACTGTACAAACACCTTTCTTCACACAGTACATTACATTTCACTGTTTGTTCATCATACATCAGACGTTTAGTTTCCTTCAACAATTTTTGCAGTATACAGATATCGCCATCAGGTAGCACAGTTTTGACTGCTGCATCTGCCTTCATAAAATTAAACTGATACTAAATTGCATTTTGTGGTTAATTACCATACACAATGAAAAATATATCGTGAATACAACCAGTTTGTTGTACTGACAGTACAGTGCTATTAATATTCATGATACACTTCAAAAGTAACAAATTGTTCAGGTTCTGTAAAGCAGTCTTTTCTGGGCGACTGCATTATTTTCATATTTACTGTCTCCGAAGACTGTATGGCATTCTTCCTTCTACACTTCCGAGATTCTACTGGTGTGTACTGCGCCCTTGCTGTCACCAAGATGCTTCAAAGTCTCTATTATAACTAGTAACTGACAGGGAAAAATGCAACTTTTATTATTTCCAGTAGTGGTAGTGCAATTCAGACTTACGTATTTGTCATTCAATGATGCACACAAAGACAGCAGCACCGGCATCAGCATTAATTACTTGCTTCTGCTAGTAGTTTCTCAAATTTATACTATTTTCCTGCTAAGACATCAATTGACAACTTGTCTGAGAAGTTACAATAACTTCAAACTTGTTCAAATAAGGAAGAGCAATTTACAAGGAACTCAACACTTTCTCTATCTCCAAACTTGTCATACTTTGCTGACTCAACAAGAAATGCATGTGTGCTTTATTCCACAGGCAATCCAGGACATGCAACATTGGATGACAGAAAATGGCATTTATAAAGTTGTCAGACATAGTATTTTTCCTATAGAAATCAAATGTGTTGTGATTATTATTTTTGTCAATTGTGAAATCCCCTTATGTAATGGTATTGTCTTTTCTCATGTACATTGTGAAATTCTTTTTAGGAGGAAGTTGATTGAGTTTTTGGTCGATATTTCAGATATCTGCATGGCTGCCATCTGAATACCTAAAACAGTATGCTTTTATATCTCTTCCTAGACTACCTGAATTTTTGAATATTTACTTTTTGTTGAAATTATGAACTTCTGTTATCAGCCCATCATATTTGATAAGCAAGAAACTACACACACTGACAGCAAACCTTTATTCTTTCTACAAAAAATACACTATCAAAAACTGGTATGATCTGGAAAGAGATATAAAAGATATATAAAAACCAGGACATATGACGTTTTATCTCAACAACCACACCTGCTTCATCAACACTTTGACACTAACATGTGTCAGTAGTGGGACAAGACCAGCTTCAGTGCGATTCGTGAGTGCAGAATTGCCTATGCCAGGGGCAAGTATGCACACAGGAACAAACCTATTCTTGAAGGATTATCCCCAGCAGGTGTTAATCCTCTTAGCAGAACAGTAGGTTAAGGACCTGTCTATCAAATAAGACCAACAGGTTTGCCCCTGAATGTATCCTTGCCCCTGATGAAGGCAACCTGACTAACAAATTGCGCTGATGCATGCCTTGACAAGAGACATGAGCCTACAGAAGAAACGACACTGTTTCATTGACTGACTTTATTTACTAGTTGAATTAAAGATTGCTTGCCTCATGAGCACACGTTTGCAGTGACAAAACTGATATCGGTCCCCACTGTTAGTGAGAAATTGGTGTTGTAGACCAGTAACATATACTATGTTATGCTGTTAGAATCTGAACTGTCTTAGTTTTATATCATATTATTTGTCCCAGACGAAATAAGAGTGTTTGCCACAATGATGGGCTCTTATATTTACGTCTGGAGGAGGCTGAGTTGATACAACATATACAAAATATTACATCACTATTACCTTTTTTCTATTTTTCATTGCCTTGGTCTACTAAAGACCACATCAAATAACTTATGTATTCTTTCTTTCCTCCTTCCTTTTCATCCATCAATTTTTCGTTCTCTCCCTATGTTCTTATCTTCTTCCTTATGTCCATACAACACATGTATTTTTCTTTGCTTTCTCCTGGAAGCTCTTGAAACCTATTACTTTTCTCTTCCTCCTATTTCTTTCTCCAACAATGTCCAGAAGGATGTTACCTGTCACTGAAGTGTCACTGAACACTAGCGTGTCACTTGATACAGTAGATATAATAGTTTCTTCTCCCAAACTACAGCTGACTGTAAACTTCGCCTACATGGTTCTGCAAAATACAACACTCGCGCTGGTGACTATAGTGGGACTTTGCTGTAGTCTTCAGCAACGACTGCAGACTGGGACTGAGCAGCACTCTGGTCTCACTTTTGTGAGCATGCCGGCAAGTGGCTTGTGGAACTGTTGGCGGCTGTTCTACGTCAGATTCGTTCATTCGTTGCTGCTTCTGACAGTGATTGTTCTTACTTATGGTTCCAGCGCGGTGTGCCACCTTTGCTACTGGACCTAGTTCCTTGGATGGCACCACAATACTTAAAAGTGTCCTAACGGTCTGATTTTTGCGTCATATTCGAATGTATCTGAACTGTCTAAAGTTGGCGTCGTGTTCAGTAGCATCCAGACCTTCTTCATTTTCGGTCATGTTCAAAAGAATCTGAAGCATCTGAATTTGTGTAAATTGGTGACATGTTCAAAAGTATGTGAAAGGTTTGAATTTTCCATAAATTAGTGCCGTGTTCAAAAGTGTGTGAACGATTTGAATTTAGTGTAAATTAGCGTCGTGTCCCAAAATATCTGGATGATTTCAATTTTTGGTCAAGATCAAGATTATCCGAAGGATCTGTGTTTCGCTTCATGTTGAAAAGTATTCGAGTAATATGAATTTTGTGCAAGTCGGTGTCATGGCCAGTATTGTCCAAACTGAATGTTTGAGTAAACTGGTCCTGTTCAGAGTGGTACTTGTGTCAGCAGGCGACTTCAGGAAGATCGCTTAAGGTGTTCGCCATGATCGTTGGTTCATGAATCTTTGTCAACATCCCCATGGAGAACATTACCAAACTGTTAATATTCGACTTTCCACGCTCTGTAAATACAGTTCCTTTAATTGTATCTTTTAAGCATTAGTTCACAAGCGAGATTTTGTTTTGTCTTATGACAAGCCATCAACAGATCATCTGTTTCATTTATTGATTTATCAGTTTTTATCGTGGCTCTTTAGCATACGCTTGCGACCACCAGTTACTAGTGGACGTGTCTGCACGCAAGCATCACGCCCTGACGCTTTAAACAGAGCCAGTAGACATATGGTGTAGATGACTCTTCAGATGACGTGACAGGTGTTGCTCCACGAAACGAGATACGCGTGCAGCTGGTTGCTGGGTCAATAGCTACAGCCACATACAAGCCGAGACCTTACTGAATTGAAATTGTGTGAATGGTAATTTTAGTAGCTCACTGGACAGGCAAGTGCACTATTGGACCCGAATGTGAGCGACACATTTTTTTGTTTTTTTGCTTTTACTGTTGTATACTTTCATTCTTGTCAGTTTTCGCTATTAATTAGGATACTCCAGTGCGTGCATCAGATGTAATCAGCGTTTACAAATTGTGGTTACCTACATACAACTGCGCAGTACAAAAATTGTTGTCTGTATGCGTGATATGAAGACATCGTACCTCAGCGGAAATCAGTTACTTAAGTGGAATATCTTGCGACTGCGCCCGGAAGTAACGAAAATAGGAAACACTCCCGTGATGTTCTGCATAGCTGACGTCGTCGGACGCTCCGTGAGGCTCTTCGTGGGCAATTTTGTTTTCTATAGGACACTGAGTAAGTGATGTTACAGGTTTAACATACAGTAGCTGACAGCCACTGCACATACATACCGTGACTCAATATACACTCCTGGAAATTGAAATAAGAACACCGTGAATTCATTGTCCCAGGAAGGGGAAACTTTATTGACACATTCCTGGGGTCAGATACATCACATGATCACACTGACAGAACCACAGGCACATAGACACAGGCAACAGAGCACGCACAATGTCGGCACTAGTACAGTGTATATCCACCTTTCGCAGCAATGCAGGCTGCTATTCTCCCATAGAGACGATCGTAGAGATGCTGGATGTAGTCCTGTGGAACGGCTTGCCATGCCATTTCCACCTGGCGCCTCAGTTGGACCAGCGTTCGTGCTGGACGTGCAGACCGCGTGAGACGACGCTTCATCCAGTCCCAAACATGCTCAATGGAGGACAGATCCGGAGATCTTGCTGGCCAGGGTAGTTGACTTACACCTTCTAGAGCACGTTGGGTGGCACGGGATACATGCAGACGTGCATTGTCCTGTTGGAACAGCAAGTTCCCTTGCCGGTCTAGGAATGGTAGAACGATGGGTTCGATGACGGTTTGGATGTACCGTGCACTATTCAGTGTCCCCTCGACGATCACCAGTGGTGTACGGCCAGTGTAGGAGATCGCTCCCCACACCATGATGCCGGGTGTTGGCCCTGTGTGCCTCGGTCGTATGCAGTCCTGATTGTGGTGCTCACCTGCACGGCGCCAAACACGCATACGACCATCATTGGCACCAAGGCAGAAGCGACTCTCATCGCTGAAGACGACACGTCTCCATTCGTCCCTCCATCCACGCCTGTCGCGACACCACTGGAGGCGGGCTGCACGATGTTGAGGCGTGAGATGAAGACGGCCTAACGGTGTGCGGGACCGTAGCCCAGCTTCATGGTGACGGTTGCGAATGGTCCTCGCCGATACTCCAGGAGCAACAGTGTCCCTAATTTGCTGGGAAGTGGCGGTGCGGTCCCCTACGGCACTGCGTAGGATCCTACAGTCTTGGCGTGCATCCGTGCGTCGCTGCGGTCCGGTCCCAGGTCGACGGGCACGTGCACCTTCCGCCGACCACTGGCGACAACATCGATGTACTGTGGAGACCTCACGCCCCACGTGTTGAGCAATTCGGCGGTACGACCACCCGGCCTCCCGCATGCCCACTATACGCCCTCGTTCAAAGTCCGTCAACTGCACATACAGTTCACGTCCACGCTGTCGCGGCATGCTACCAGTGGTAAAGACTGCGATGGAGCTCCGTATGCCACGGCAAACTGGCTGACACTGACGGCGGCGGTGCACAAATGCTGCGCAGCTAGCGCCATTTCCAGGAGTGTAGTTTTAAGGTCCAATACATGATGCCACTGCACATACACACTATCAACTTCTATTATTAGAATACGATTGCAGGTCAAGTATCTGATACCCTCTGCACAAACACTCAGTCAGCTACTGCAGTTAGAACACTATTTAAGATCTTATTCAAATGTTCATGTGTGTGTGAATTCCTAAGGGACCAAACTACTCAGGTCATCAGTGCCTGGATTTACACACTACTTAACTAACTTATGCTAAGAACAACACACACAGCCAAGCCCAAGGAAGGACTCGAATCTCCGGCGGGAGGGGCCGCGCAGTCCGTGACATTACGCTTCAAGCGGCGCCGCCATTCCGCCCGGCTAAGATCCCATTCTCAAGGTTTGGAACATGTCACGAGGGCTATTCGGAAAGTAAGGAACAATAGGTCGAGAATGGAAACCGCAGTGAAAATCAAAACTGTTTTTTTTTTGCAACAGTTAGCTACAACTTTCAGCTACTTATTTTCATTGTCGCCTATCCGACTTAGACGTGTGTCTTAGCGTTGTACCAACTTTCCAATACCCTCGTTATAGCAGGCAGCCGCCAGTGCTTTCCGCCAATTCTCTACGCTGGCCTATAGCTCGTTGTCTGCACCAAAATATTGTCTTCATAGCCAGCGGTTCATGTGAGCAGAGATGGAACTCAGAGGGAGACAATTATGGGCTGTATTGTGGGTAATCAAACATTTCCAATTGAAAACGTTGCAGGGGCACCTTCATTGTCCCTGAAGATTAAGGCTGAGAATTGTTGTGAAGAAGAAAACGCACGACAGATATGTAATGTTGGCAGCATAGCTTCAGGCAAAATTTCCTACCAGGCCGACGTACTTGGCGGGAGACACTGTTTTCAAGGTATCTTTATGTGCTCCCTGTGTGCTCAGAACTAAAAAGAACGACGTAATGCGATCGATGGCCTTACTAGAGCCACTGCCCAACACACTGTGCAAAACGTCATCGGATTTTCACTGTGGTTTCCATTTCGCGACCGCTCGTTCCTTACTTTCCGAAAAACCCTCGTATTTCAGTTCTGAATACATACCTGCTTCAGAATGTCACCTATTGCTGCTTTTCCTACATACCATGTGCGAATAATCTCAAGTATAAAGGAACTGAAAGCTTTTGTATCTTTAGGAATGAGATACCAATAGGAAATGCCACAAAAGTGTACAAAGTTCTCAGAGAAACTCTGATGTACAAAAATTCTGTAAACTACCCATCTGAAAGACAGATGGATCCCTGCTGTATAATGGATAGAGAATGTGAAGCTTGGTTAGATAAGCAGATCTTCGAGATTCAAAAAGTGACTTTAGTGTTTGCAGGGATCATGTAACAGGAGTCCACAAACAAAAGCTAACACTCCAATCAAAGATGGGAAACCTGTCAAGTAGTAGATGGAATTGTTTTTGCACACAAATCCAGATAGATCACAAAAAATTTCAGACAATGACTCCAGCAAGATGCACTGTTACTATAAAAGACAAAGGAGGCAGCATGTACAATATATTGTGAGAAGCAGAGCTTTCAGACAGTATAACGGGTTGACCTTGATGTTCAATGACTTTGTCTGAATATCCCAGTAGTATGACTATACCATTCTACGTCAGCATAGCGTTGCTACTCATGTGGTAAAGCAAATGTGAAATATAATCTGAAATAGTTATTTGTGAATAGCTCCATACAAGAATAATTAATTCAACAAAGTCAACTATGATGAGATAGGAGACAGATAACGTAATCTTGGATTCAGGAAGGATAGGGATAGGGCAGTACCCTTTCAAAGGAACAATCCAAGCATTTCCCTTAGTCTACCTAAGGATGTCATGGAAAATCTGAATTTCGATGACCAGGCGGGAATTTGAGGAATACGAGTCTAGTATATCAGCTTTGGCTTTAACAGCTTCATTTACTTTGTCTTGGTCTCTCTTCTTCTCTTCCTCCTCTTAAAATATCAGCCCTTCCTAACTTCCTTAACTAGTCACTGTAGTGGTTTAGAAACATGTCTGATGAGAAGCTGAGGTGCGTGCTTCAAGCCTCACATCGGAGATGGCTGAATTATTCCAATTGTGTTAACCTCCTGGGACCCATGGTACAGTTTACTGTACTTCAAGTTTAAAAAATTCTTCTCCAGATGGCAGCATGAAATTGTCTTTCTTTTATCGCTCAACAGTTGCTGTTGGCATATAGGAAGTATCTTGTGTACTTGAACCTGATCTTCGGTTCAGAGTGTCTCTTTAGTCCATCATTTTAGAAAACAGCAGCAACCAGTTCGCGCCATGAACGAAACATCCTTCGTGGTAAGTATGAATTTCAAGTTATCGCTTTAGTTTTAACACATGTCACAAAGCAAGACTTATTTATAAATGACTGATAATTATTTTAAGAAAAAAGAATAATTTTTGTTTAGTTTTACTTGAGGTAATGACCTTCACAATCGAGATGTTCAGTATCCCGTACTTAAAGACTCAGCTTAACTGATCTCAAGAGTAAAATTTTATTTAGGTGGATCGGCTCGAAACCGGTTGACTAAAAGTCTTACCCCTAAACATTCAATCCATTACGACATATTTTTCACCAGTCTGAAGCTGGTACATTAGCTCCTACATTTAAATCTACATGGATACTCTGTAAATCACATTTAAGTGCCTGGCAGAGGGTTCATCGAACCACCTTCGCAATTTTCGATTATTCCAATCTCGTATAGCGCCTGTGACTAACGAAGACCTTAACTTTCCGTACGAGCTCTGATTTCTCTTACTTTATCGTGGTGATTGTTTCTCCCTATGTAAGCCGGTGTCAAGAAAATATTTTCACATCTGGAGCGGAATGTTGGTAACTGTAATTTCGTGAGAAGATTCCGTCGCAACGAAAAACACCTTTGTTTTAATGATGTCGAGCCCAAATTGTGTATCATTTCGGTGACACTCTCTCCCATATTTCGAAATAATACAAAACGTGCTACCTTTCTTTGAACTTTTCCGATTTACTCCGTGAATCCTATCTGGTAAAGGTCCCACACCGCACAGCAATATTCTAAAAGAGGATAGACAATCGTAGTGTAGGCTGTTATGTGTGTCGACAGAAGTGCCGACACAGTGTTATTATGAAGGGGCCGAATAGGGCACGCGTCAACTCACGCCGTCCTGCGTTAAGTCTGAAACAAGATACTTCATAAATGCTATAATGAAAAGAACGGAGCGTCTCGTATACTTAACTTTATTCTCTGATGAATACAGCGTTGTTCTTGAGACATTTATACTATAACTCTCAAAGTAGGTAAGGCTAATGGCGCCTTGCTAGGTCGTAGTCATGTGCTTAGCTGAAGGCTATTCTAACTGTCTCTCGGCAAATGAGAGGAAGGCCTCGTACGTCTAGTCGCTAGCAATGTCGTCCATACAACTGGGGCGAGTGCTAGTCCGTCTTTCTAGACCTGCCATGTGGTGGCGCTAGGTCTGCAAGTACTGATGGCGGCGACACGCGGGTCCGACATGTACTAATGGACCGCGGCCGATTTAAGCTACCACCTAGCAAGTGTGGTGTCTGGCGGTGACACCACATAGGCAATCTCCTTAGTAGATCTGTTACATCTTCTAATTGTCCTGCCAGTAAACGCAGTCTTTGGTTATCCTTCCACACAACGTTTTCGATGTGTTCCTTCCAGTTTAAGTTACTCGTAATTGTAACTCCGAGGTATTTAGTTGAATTTACGACATTTAAATTTGACTAATTTATCGTGTAACAGAAGTTTAACGGATTTCTTTTAGCACTCATGTGGCTGACCCCACTCTTTTCGTTATTAAGGGTCAACTGCCGATTTTCGCTCCATTCAGATACCTTTTCTAAATCGTTTCGCAATTTGTTTTGATGTTCTGATGACTTTATTAGTCGATAAAAAACAGCTTCGTCTGCAAAAAACCGAAGACAGCTGCTCAGATTGTCTCCCAAATTGTTTATGTAGATAAGGAACAGCAAAGGGCCTATAACACTACCTTGGGGAACGCCAGAAATCACTTCTATTTTACTCGATGACTTTCCGTCAGTTACTACGAACTGTGAGCTCTCTGACAGGAAATTACTGATTCCGTCGCACAACTGAGACGATATTCCCTGCACTTGCACAGTTGTGGTACAGTGTCAAAAGCCTTCCGGAAATCCAACTTCAACTAGCACTATCCAGAAAAAGAGGATACCCAAGGAGGCAAGAGTGAAAACTGACAAGGAGGTTACTAAGAAAGGCATAGGGTTGTCAGATATGCTTGTACATTATGATGGAAGCATATGTTTAATTAAATGATGACTGGATAGAAAGAGTGTAATGGTGATGTCATCTGCCCATTGTGTAAACCCAAGAGACAAGTGCTTACAGCACAGAAAAAAGGATAAGACTCAGATAGAAGTCACCAGACCAATGGCCATCCAAGCATACAGTGATAAAATGGGGGTGGGGTGGGGGGGTGGGGGGCAGTGGACCTCTTCGACAGAATGCTCCCATACTGCCCCAAGAGAGCCAGAACCAAGAAATGGAGCATTAGAACTATATTTCATTTGATTCACATGTCAGTAGTTACCTCTTGGATACAATTCAGAATGGACCAAATTCAAAAGAGGATACATTCAAAAAATAATCCTCAATTTAGAAAGTACAAACGTGTACTCGAAAAAGCACTTCTGTATAGCGATGTCGAGGAAGTAACAAACAACGTAAAAAACAGTGAACAAGATGAAGAAGAACAACCAAGTACAAAATAAAGAATAGTGCATGTTCCACCTCCTCACGAAAATGTTACAAAATCAAAATCTGCGCGCATGCCAGCAATTTCTGATGTTAAAAGCTGGCAAAAATGTAGAAGACGAGGCTGCAGTGTACAACTTGTAACGTTTTCCTGTGCCTTACAGTGGAAAGAAACTGGTTTAAAATGTTTCACGACAAATAAACTCCCATGACTGTGACATATGTTTTATTTATTGTTTATGTTAGTCTTTTTAAATACACTAAAACGTGTTTTTCAACATACATTGTAATCTATTTTATTAGTTTCAACAAACATGTTTGAATAATGTTACAATTGTTTACTTTGGATGTCATTTGTCAATTCATATATACCTTTCATTGTACAGAGTCCAGAGGTACAGTATACTGTACAAACCATTTCATGAAAATTGTCAGCAAAACATTTTTTAAGCATTTTCGCAGATAGCTTTAGGCCTAAAGGAACACAAAATTAACAGTTTCGCTTATAATTTCTACAAAAATGTTTCTGAGTCTCTGGCGATTAATTGGAAATTAACCAAAAATTATGAAAGTGTACACATACACACACAAACACACACACACACACACACACACACACACACACACAAATGTTCACATCAAATACTGTAATGTCAGCGGTAAAGTTCGTTGCTATCATTATCTTTTGTGATTTACTCTTTCAGTTAACATCTTCACAGGCGTACTATTATTCTACAGTCTTCTGAGTCAGAGACAACTTTATTAATGAGTAATGGTTTTTCTCCACTTTGTGTGTTAGCTGCAGACAATACTCATATTCTCAAACTGCAACGAATTATTAACGACAAATTTTATTAAAGATAATAAATACGTATTGTGAAGGGCCTGCTGAAATGTTTAAGTTCCTAAAGAGTCACCTGTAAGTGAAAACGACATTTTATTCTTATTACTTGCTTTTGTGCAATTAGTACTTCCTTTCTAAGATATTGCAACTGCTAGGCACTATGCTTTAACGCGTAATGAACAGATATATCCCAAATAAGTTAAACTGTTAATTTTATGCAGACTCTGTTAGTTATGAACCTGTTAATTAGGCGACGAGTAATTATTTCTCCAGTTTGAGAGGCTCAATAACATGTATATTCTGTTTCAAATACTCATCAATATAATTTGTTTCTTTGGAAGGCCATCTTCAGCATGTTATATACCAATTATTGTTAGCTCTGTCTCTGTTTTCTCTGTTTTGAGTGCATTGAAATTTAATAGTGTGCTACCTCAGACACATTTCACTTTTATCGATAAAACATCGTGATGGGTCGTTAAAACTTTTAAGTATAACACTTTTCTGCATTTTCGTTCTTACAGATTAAAACAGTTTTCTTTATGAATATGGTGTACAATTACTTACTCAGCAATCTGGTTGACCAAATATTTGTTAGATTCTACTCAAATCACTTACTCCTTTTCATCTCATATAATAATTTTTAGCATTATTTTAGTTCTTCTAACTTTTCCTTAATTAATTTGTCACACTCACTACATACAGCTTCATCTGATACTGTCGCATGTGTTAAACAGGAGACTTCAGTCACATAGGAACAGCCATTTGTTAGTGCGATCGATAGTAATTAACTTCAAGTAGCGTATTTTGTCACCTAGTGAGAAACGCAATAGGTAGTACAACCGCTGTAAGAAGGCTGATCATGCATAATGCTTACCGAACACCACATTTCCACTGAAACAGTTCGTACTCTGATGCCTTCTTGATACTTGTGTTATTACTGTAGCAGTGCGATGGAATCGAATTATACAAAAGCTTACTAATGCCTCAGGATAAGGTAGGAAGCTGCAAATAATTTCATTTCAAATTCCCACCTTACATGCAACAGAGGCCATAGGGACAGTTTTGTTAAACAAATAAGCAAGATATTGCAAAGGCCGATAGAAAAGATATTAGGTATTGAGATTTAGGGACCTAAATGCTGGTTACATCAAATATATTTTCTACTTGAAAGATCTTTGTGACAGACCACCGGCGACATGTACTAAAGTTCGATAAGTTCTGCTTCATTGTCAGCAGATAAAGAGACTTATATGAGATACGTAGTGAAAGAAATGAGAATTCCACTTGATTGTTCTAGGTGAACGTAGCAAATTACATCAGTGGTGGACATTCTGGTATTATTTTAACTTGAAAGCTTTGTGAGTAATTGAAACTTTCTGTGTATGATGTACTGTCCAATAGCAGTATGTTAGCTACACATGTACTCTTAAACCAAAGTAAAAGATATTCAGTAAGGGTTTTCTCCCACGGCAGTCAGTTCACTGTCTTCTCTCAGTGTTTGAGTTTTTAAATGCATCTGTTGAGTGTTGGTGACTGTAAGAGATATGTGTGTGTGATGAGGTATCGTGTTTGTCTTGTATAAAAGAAGGGCCAGGGTGCAATCTGGTGCCAGCACATGACCTTCTGCTTTCGAGAAGTACCGAGGGGACCGCCAGGCTTAACGTTCCTATGACGATCTCTCTCATATGCGTTGACCGTTATAGCCATCTGTGTTAACCCTTCCATGACCAGTGGAGACTAGAGTTGCCACTTTTTTGTCTCTGCTCTAAGTTCAATGATAATCAGTGTTCCCACTTGCAGCTTGTGGTGCTGTCTTTGTTGTAGTGTGTGTGTGTGTGTGTGTGTGTGTGTGTGTGTGTGTGTGTGTGTGTGTAGTTTGTCAACTGACGTGCAACTGTTGAATGCTGAACCTTTAGTCAATCACTGTAGAGGCGCCCTTTCTGTCTGAAATTGAGCCATTATTCTGACCGCAACAGTTTTTTTTTTTTCCGTATTCTGCTGCGGTGGCAGCTCCATAAGAGTACAAGAGCATGTGAACACCCTAACTTTCGACACCTAGTGGATTTATTTGTCATTTTTCTTTGAATGCTGTTAAGCGTAACGTAGATGTTGCAATCGGAGAGATATGGAATTTAAATCTATCCTGCTACTGCTCTTCTGGACTCTGTGACTCTTGGCATCAAGTCACGAGCTCACCTTCAGTGGTGCACGTTTTAAGAAGCTTTGGCACATGCACAACTCGTGTGACATAATTGCCTTAAAAGCCAAATACATGCGGACTTGATGAACAATGTGTATGGTTCACAATGTGCACAGCTAGCCCTTGCAACTCAGCTAGAAGTTTACATCAGTGCCACCAGGTGGTAGCACGCTGTGGCAGAGTTTATCCCTGTTCGCTCGGCGTAAATCACGCTGGATGATAGGAGCACTCTTCAGATATGCTAAAATAACTCACTATATACCGTAGTAAAATTGGATCGGATGTCACTACACGTTAAAGTTGTGGTGACAGTAAACCAAATCTGTGGGTTTCTGAATGAGTTGTAGTGTATCATGAATTTTATCATACAGTAATCCGTTTGAGGGACTGACAATCGTAAGGGCCTAAAGCACATCACCGTCGATCGTGAGATTGCAGCTTTTATTCATGCCTCAGAACCGGTTCCCATCAGATCACCGAAGTTAATTGCTGTGGGGCTGGATGAGTGACCTTCCGGTCTGCCGAGCGCTGTTGGCAAGTGGGGTGTACTCAGCCCTTGTGAGGCAAACTGAGGAGCTACTTGATTGAGAAGTAGCGGCTCCGGTCTTCGGAAGTAACATACGGCCGGGAGATCAGTGTTCTGACCACGTGCCACTCCATATCTGCATCCAGTTACCTCCTGTCGGCTGAGGATGACGCGGCGGTCTGTCGGTACCTTCATGGTCTGTTCGGGAGGAGTTTAGGTTTAGTTTATTCATGCTTCTGAAATCTGTTGATCTTATGGTGAGTGAGGTTTATCTTTGCTGTATACCCGCTTTGTATATATGAAAATTCACGGAAAGCTACATCACTGGTTTCTGTGATATTCACTTAATGTGGGATCGATGGCTGTGCCTTTTAGGCTCTTAGGGATCTCAGCGTCTCATTTGTGTTCTGGTCAAGTGACCATGTTGACAGATATTACTGGTTGTGTTTAGTCATTTCAGTTGAAACATAAACTATGTTGCATCTATTTTAATTCTAACGGAAACATAAAGCTTTGAGGACTGGTCGTGGTTTGTTGCTTCGGTAGCTCAGATGGTAGAGCACCTGCCCGCGAAAGACAAAGATCTCCAGATCGACTCTCACTCTGACACAAAGCTTTAATCTGCCAGGAAATTTCATAACGGTGCACACTCGACTGCAGAGTGAAAATTTCATTCTGGAAAGAGGAAAGTAAATTACCAGGAAAAGTTATCCGCAAAGAAACTAGGGCATGCAAGAACAGACCCTTTAATTGAGAGAGTGACGAAATTAAATAAACATAACTACAACCAAAAATTTAACAAGGGAGTTTACAGTTAGCACCAGTTGTCCTGTGGGTGCACCGTAAGAATATCTGACTCTCAGCCCCGAAATCGATTCGTGAATTCAGAATGATATTTTCACTCTGCAACGGAGTGTGCGCTGATATGAAACTTCCTGGCAGATGAAAATTGTGTGCAGGACCGAGACTCGAACTCGGGTCCTTTGCCTTCCGCGGGCAAGTGCTCTACCATCTGAACTACCCAAGCACGACTCACGCCCCGTCCTCACAGTATTACTTCAGCCAGTACATCGTCTCCTACCTTCCAAACTTTACATAAGGTCTCCTGCGAAGGTCCCGAGTTCGAGTCTCGGTCCGGCACACAGTTTTAATGTACCAGAAAGTTTCAATTCACGAATTAATACATCTGTTAGGGACCTTGTACTTTGTTCCGAAAAAATGGAAAAGCTCGAAGGCCACTTACAAAAAAAGGGAAATGGAGTGGCGATAGCTTGCAAATTATTTCGTTATTGCCCTAAACTATACTTAATTATCTACAAACAACAAAATTCCACAAAAAGCAAGTCTATCTTTTGTCAGACAATGCATATTATTATTATTGTTGTTGTTGTTATTATTGGCAGCAGCTGTAATTGTATAAACCTGTTAGGCATAACTGTTACACAGCAGATGCTATTAATTTCACATTCTCAGATTTATCTGAAATTAAAAATTTGTTAACATCCATAATGTATTCTCACGAGCCGCCACTGGTATTGTTTGCTTTACTTTCGTGTGTGAAGTGACTTGTGTTATATTTTTTGGTGTTATTTTTCTACTTTTTTATTTACCAAGGAGAAAAAAAATGGTTCAAATGGCTCTGAGCACTATGGGACTTAGCAGCTGAGGTCACCAGTCCCCTAGAACTTAGAACTACTTAAACCTAACTAACCTAAGGACATCACACACATCAATGCCCGAGGCAGGATTCGAACCTGCGACCGTAGCGGTCGCGTGGTTCCAGACTGAAGCGCCTAGAACCGCTCGGCCACAACGGCCGGCTTACCAAGGAGACAGTATACGTCTGTATTTGGCAGTTTCAACTGGAAATGACAGAAATATTGCAAGGTAAGTTAGCAGGAACTATTTGTCCTACTTAACTGTGTGTGATGTGCAACATGTGTGGCTGCGAAATTGGCAACGTGTTTGTTATATGTTTTTCACCGTTTAGAATGGCTGGATTGACATGAGAAGAGAGTCTAAAAATGCTGCACTCCTAATCAGAGGATGCAGAGGATTGAAATTTCGATGCTAACTCCCATTCTGGCGAAGACATCCATTCACTGAATACTTCACAGATTTCGAACGAAATTAGTGATAAAATTATTGTACCAAGTGATAATACTGATTTAGATTTGGCGATAGAAGCGCTGAAATTGGAAAAATGTCTTTCTGTCATGCGAGTGTCTAACTCCAGTAAGAGCTGCTCCAACATTTTCACCCAGTGCTAATACATATAGTGACGATGTTCCCTATTTTTGAAACCTTCCAATGAAATTAGAAGAAAGTCCAGATATTCAGGCTAATTTCTCTAAGTGTGACAATAAAATAATATATTTCCAGTCTTTATTTCCAGAAAATCTGTTGTTACACACTTGCAATAAAACAAACTTAAGTGGAAAACAGAAAAGACGTGTAGCGAAGTCAGGGAACGAAATAAGTAATGTAACTTCCAACTGCCAGGACATAACCATTCCTGAGCTACAATCTTTTATGAGGATGCTTATTTTGATGGGAATACATCAACTTCCACAACTGGGAAATTACTGGAGTAGCGATCCTATTCTTTCTGTGGCTGCTATCTCATCAGCGATAACGAAGTGTGGACACAAAAAAAGGTTGATAATCTGCGTAATGACCACAGCACGTGTCTGAAATGATCGTATGGCATTTTTTGGCTGGGATATCCTCTTCGGGGTGCAGCCACCGTACTGCAAGTCGTTATAGTTGACTCCAATTCGGCGACTTGCACGTCAATGGTGATGAATGACACACAACACCCATTCCCCTGCCGGGAATCGAACCTGGGCCGCCTTGCGTGGTAGGCGCCAACGCCACCGCTGCGCAACGAAGGCGGACAGCACGTGTAAAAATGGGACAACCACGATATGACAAGCTGCAGAAAATCCGACCTGTCATCAGTGCTGTAACAAAGAACCTGTGTGAAGTACACAAACCTTCTGCTTCAGCAGTTGACGAATGAATGTGACATTCCAAGGATGTTCAACGTTAAAACAACATATGCCAATGAAACCACTCGAGTGTTGGTAAAAAGTGTGGGCACTGAGGCAAAGACAGGGTATGTAATAAACTTTGACATCTACACTGGAAAAAAGAAAAACATGATCGGCCTGAATTTTCATTGAGTGAAGACGTTGTGCTTACCCTAACAAATTCAATGGATGGAAGTAAAAGGCTGGCATTTAATAATTATTTTACAACATTTCGAGTGATGGAAGAGCTAAAGTATCGTGGAATTTATGGTATATTGATACTGTTCGCTCAAACAGGAAGGATCTGCCAGTCACGCTGAAAAAAAAAATCGAAACTTAGCAGGGGAGAACATCAGTTTGCTGTCAGCTCATATGTTGGAGTAGTCATGTTGCAGGATATTAAGCCTGTGTTTATACCATCGATTTATCACAATCCTAAAAACACAATAACTGTTTTGAGAATAAATAAAAGTGATAGTAGAAGTGAAGTATTCTGCCCTTTGGCGGTGACAGAGTGCAATAAAATAATGGGAGGAGTTGATAAATTTGATCAGCTGCGAGAACGGTATGCAGTAGGTCGCCGTTTATTGAAATGGTGACACAGATTGTTTTTCTTTGTAGTAGATTTTAAAGTTGTCAGTTCCTACATTATATGGAAGCAGAAGTAGAACAACAAACATTTCGGTTTCATCTGCCAAGGTTTCTCAACTTCTAAGCAAAGAGGAAGGCTTGTGTATTTTCAAAAACCGAAATGAGGGTTGTCTAGAGTTTCAAATGAAGTTGCAACAAATAGAAGATACTGCGAATGTCGCACGAAGAACAAAGAAAAGAGAACAAAAGTAATGTGTAGCAGCTGTTGTGTGGCTTTGTGTGTGGCACATGCTTCTCTAAGTTCCATGGTGAATCACCTTAGTGAACTCAAAGGGTAACAGAACGTAATACATGAAAACATGTAATATATAAGCTTTTTTTGTATTCACAAATAAAGAATTTTTTTTTTCAAATTCTGTGGTGTAGTCAGTCCAGATTTCATCGGGCACTTGTCAACTTTCTTATACTTGTAGGCCAATCTCTGACTTTCAAGACGTAACCTATGACTTTATGTGTGGTGTCTTAGCCCAAGAAAGTGCTGACATAAAGTTCACAACTTCTCTCAATAATTGGTCACGAAAGGGTTAAGCCCTAGAGACACAGCAGGCAAAAGAAAAATGAATTAGAGAGATAAGATTTTAAATGCAAATCAAAGAACTTATCCTTGACATGGAAATTAAAAAATAAATACCCATTCTTGATTTGAAGGACAGAAGAGTGGACGACTGTAGACGTCGAAAGAAAGAGTATGTAGAAAGGATCAGTGCATACAGAACTAGTAAACAAGTTCTGTAATACTAACGTCAAAGACGAATTTATTATCGGATCCCCAATAACTTTGTAGCAAGATATACTTAGTGATGGACCAGGCTGAGAACCTTTGCATGAGACTGAGTGGAATAAAAACAAATATTTTTTTGTGAAGATCAGTTACAATGAATTTTAAATGTCTGTGTTGAAGACTAAAATAAGTATTGTGATTATCATTATAAGTAAGCACAAAGTAAAACTTCCTGGCAGATTAAAACTGTGTGCCCGACCGAGACTCGAACTCGGGACCTTTGCCTTTCGCGGGCAAGTGCTCTACCAACTGAGCTACCGAAGCACGACTCACGCTTGGTACTCACAGCTTTACTTCTGCCAGTATCTCGTCTCCTACCTTCCAAACTTTACAGAAGCTCTCCTGCGAACCTTGCAGAACTAGCACTCCTGAAAGAAAGGATATGCTAGTTCTGCAAGGTTCGCAGGAGAGCTTCTGTAAAGTTTGGAAGGTAGGAGACGAGATACTGGCAGAAGTAAAGCTGTGAGTACCGGGCGTGAGTCATGCTTCGGTAGCTCAGTTGGTAGAGCACTTGCCCGCGAAAGGCAAAGGTCCCGAGTTCGAGTCTCGGTCGGGCACACAGTTTTAATCTGCCAGGAAGTTTCATATCAGCGCACACTCCGCTGCAGAGTGAAAATCTCATTCTGGAAGCACAAAGTAGCTGCACGAGAAGATCGCTGAATTTTGGGTACTCACACGCTTTTAAAATGTTAACAACGATGATAGACAGACACAGGAAAAACAAAACTAAACCACTTTAGCAGAAGACCAGTTTGACATCAAAGAATGCTGAAGCATCCTATTCCGTAGCGGCACAACTGAAGAAAGCTTTCATCGATCCCAGGAAAGCACTGGGCTCAGTTAACTAGAACAAGCTAACAGAAATTCAAACTAGATTATAGACATAGGCTAATAATCAAAGATCTACACAAATAACAAATAGTGGTAGTAAAGATAAGAAATAAAAGAATAGATTTCTTAAAGACATTGGACTAGCATTCAGTATGCTCCCATTTCTATTAAACATCTCCATGCAACATTGCAATAAATGAGCACAGAAGATACTGTACTGTAAAGGTATCAGAAAAAGGTTTGTGGGTGACCTAGCTGTGATAGCTGTAGATAAAAGAACACTTCACAAATCTTGGAAGGTACCGATAGAATACTAGCGGATGAGGACAACATGCAAATGAAGTAAAAAAATCAGAAACCCTCGAGTGCTCGAAAGAATAATGAGATTACTACTTTAAAATTAGAGGAAATAAATAAAACAAACAGTATCATAACTATATTTCAGATTGAGATAGGAAAAAGTAGCAAAAAAGAAATAAAACAAAGAAATAGAGAAGCAAAAGCAAAGTTCACTAAGAAAAAAAGTGTGTTCTTGAAATAATATAAACAATGAAGCGACGAAAAAGTGGTTATCAGCTGCATTGAGGACGTAGGACATCGTGGCTGCAAAAAAAATGGCCGGCCGCGGTGGCCGTGCGGTTCTGGCGCTGCAGTCCGGAACCGCGGGACTGCTACGGTCACAGGTTCGAATCCTGCCTAGGGCATGGGTGTGTGTGATGTCCTTAGGTTAGTTAGGTTTAAGTAGTCCTAAGTTCTAGGTGACTTATGACCTAAGATGTTGAGTCCCATAGCGCTCAGAGCCATTTGAACAAAAAAAAATGAATTAAAAACCCTTGAAGCATTTGAGGCATGGATCTAGTGACGTCTGTTAAAGATGACACATGAAACCAAGAACTGAAAAGTACTGCACAGAATTGGTAAAGGAAGATCGAGTAAAGAAACACCTGAACAAAGGAGATATGAGTGGATTTGTCACATAATATAACGAGTTTCTTGTAAATATCCTAAAACGGTCATTACAACGAGAGATAATCGGAGAAAGACAGCGACTAGCATTTCTAAAACAAGCTATAACTATTGA
The DNA here is from genome assembly GCF_023864275.1 of Schistocerca cancellata. NCBI lineage: Eukaryota > Metazoa > Arthropoda > Insecta > Orthoptera > Acrididae > Schistocerca > Schistocerca cancellata. Next base: position 248,456,090 of record NC_064626.1, read on the forward strand.
AGGCCTCTCCAGTTATGTGAAATTGAAGAATTTGGAGTCTATAACGTCCAGATGGAGAGCGGTCAACACCTATAAAAATGAATTACAGATGTTTAAGAACTGAGTGGAAAACGTGCTGTATGGTTTCTTGAATTATCACTTTTCAGGCTTCTTTTATCACAGTTCGCGAAACAATGATTGCACGAGTGGCTACTTATTCAATCGTTTCATATGAGGTTTCCACCGCCCAACTTCCTCACTTCGCTTTCTTACGAGCTCGCTCCTGCCATTCGGTCAACACCGGCGCAACGATTGGAAACTACAGCGGCTGACTCACATCTGTCTCCGTCACCCGGCTGTCGTTAATAAAGGTCTCCCACACCGCTTACACCCCAACGACAGCAGTGAAAGTTTTTCCACACACACACACACACCCACACACACACACAGCCGGCTTTTCCTTCAGCCCTGCCATTCCTCGTACAGACACAGAAAATCCCGCCATATCAGAACAGATTTTGAGCTTAAAAACAATGAGATTTCTTTAACAGGTGATCCTTGTTACGCCCTCTGGATTTTGGAAACATGTGTGTGAAACCCAGCTCGCGGTTCGCACAAGACATTCTGAAAACCACTGATCAAAGGTGGCAGGTGACTTCTGAAACCGCGGTACCACAACAACGATTATTATTAAAAGTTGGATCTTATGGGAGTATCAAAGAAAATTACTGACTAGACTGAGATATCTTGATATAGAGGACGCAGTGTGTTACATCAGATGGAACATCATCGACGGAAGTCGACAAAACTTAGTGCATTGGGACCCACACTGTTCTTGTTGTGGGTAGATCACCTGATACACAATACTAACAGTCAACTCAGACTTTTTCCATATGCTGCGCTTATTTGTAAGAAAGGACTGCCTGAGAATAGCTGCACAAATTTGCAATCAGATCTGAATAAGATTTCAAAGAGATGCAAAGACTGGCAGCTTACATTAACTGTAGAGAAATTGAAAGTTGTGCACTTCATAAACATAGAAAGGTACTATCCTATGCCTGCAATATCCTGAAATCACAACAGAAATCAGTCAGTTCATACTCATACCCAGGTTTAACGATTAGTGGGGATATTAAATTGATCAGAAAGACAGAATCGTAAACAATGCAGGATACTACGAAAACGTAATCAGTACAGAAAATGGGGAGTTTCTGAAAAACACTCATGCAGCCCATCTTAGAATATTGTCCAAGTGTGTGACACCCTACCTACGACAAATAGGCAATTTAAACAAATACAAAAAGGGCAGTACAGATTAGCAAGTATCTATTGCTTCAGAGAGCTCTCTCTTCTACAAAATTTTAGTCGAAAATGTTTTCATTTCTAAAATATTGCAGAAAATGAATGATATCACTTCACTTGAGCCAGTAATACTGTCTGAAACACTCCGCTGAGATTTTAACGCCACAGCCTACAGATTTTTATAGTAATACGAAGTTTTCTTTGGCTTCTGTGAAGTATTTTCTTGGTGTCCATTTGATATTTTTGGATTCACGTCTGTTTTCATGCTGTGAACATCTTAATTTTGTACATGATAATATCAAAATTATGTCGCACTTGTTTAAAGTTAGAAATATTTTTCTCTTGCACAGTATGCTCCCTACCATGGATGAAGGGCAACATGCAGATTCTACGAGTAAACTATGTGATCAAAAGTATCCGGACACCTGGCTGAAAATGACTTACAAGTTCGTGGCGCCCTCCATCAATAATGCTAGAATTCAATATGGTGTTGGCCCACCCTTAGCCTTGATGACAACTTCCACTCTCCCAGGCATAGGTTCAATCAGGTGTTGGCAGGTTTCCTGGGGAATGGCAGTCCATTCTTCACGTAATGCTGCACTGAGGAGAGATATCAATGTCTTCGGTGAGGCCTGGAACGAAGTCGGTGTTCTAAAACATCCCAAAGGTGTTCTACAGGATTCAGGTCAGGACTCTGTGCAGGCCAGGGATGTTATTGTCGTGTAACCACTCTGCCACAGGCAATGCATTATGAATAGGTGTTCCATCGTGTTGAAAGACGCAGTCACCATCCCCGAATTGCTCTTCAGCAGTAGGAAGCCAGAAGAGGCTTAAAACATCAGTGTAGGCCTGTGCTGTGATAGTGCTACGCAAAACAACAAGGGGTGTAAGGCCCCTCCACGAAAAACACGACCACGCCATAACACCATCGCCTCTGAATTTTACTGTTGGCACTACACATGCTGCCAGATGACGTTTACTGGGCATTCGCCATACCTATACGCTGCCATCGGATCGCAAAATTGTTTACCGTGATTCGTCACTCCACAAAACGTTTGTCCACCGTTCAGGCGTCCAATGTTTACGCTCCTTGCACCAAACGAGGCGTCGTTTGATATTTACCGGCGTGATGTGTGGCTTATGAGCAGCAGCTCGACCGTGAAATTCAAGTTTTCTCACCTCCCGCCTAACTGTCATAGTACTTTCATGGGATCCTGATGCAGTTAGGAATTCCTGTATGACGGTATGAATAGATGTCTGCCTATTACACAGTACGACCCTCTTCAACTGTCGGCTGTCTCGTCAGTCAATAGATGAGGTCGACCTGTACGCTTTTGTGCTGTAAGTGTTCCATCACGTTTCCGCTTCTCTATCACATCGGAAACAGTGGACCTAGGTATGTTTAGAAGTGTGGAAATATCGCGTGGAGAGGTATGACGCAAGTGACATCCAATCACCTGACCACGTTTTAAGCCAGTGAGTTCCGCGGAGCGCCCCATTTTGCTCTCTCACGGTGTCTAGTGACTACTGAGGTCGCTGATATGGAGTACCAGGCAGTAGGTGGCAGCACAAAGCACCTACTATGAAATATCTAGATTTCCTGAAAGCGCCTGACACAGTGCCTCAGTGCAGCAGTTAAGGAAGGACAGAGAATACCAGATAGGTTCTCAGATGTGTGAGTGGCTCAAGGACTTTTTAACTAATTAAATCCAATACGTTTTCAGGATGGCGAGAGTTTGTCAGAGACAAGACATCGTCAGCAGTGCCTTTGGGATGTGTGATGGAGCTAGTGGTAATCTGCAAATGTTTTCTAAAAACGCTGCAGTGTACGTGAAGGTGTCGTCATTGAGAGACTGTAGTAGTATAAAGAATGACTTAGAATATCCAAGCTGCGTAGAATGGCAGCTTGGTCTAAATGGAAAAGAATGTAAGATAATGTTGACGAGTAGGAAAAAAAATCTTTTGAAGTTAGAGTGCAGTATTAGTGGTGTGCTTCTTGACACAGCCGCGTCGATTAAATATCTAGGTACAAAGCGATATGAAATGGAAGGAGCACCTAAGATTGGTTGTATCGAAGGCGAATGGTCGACTTCATTTTATTGGGAGGATTCTAAGAAAGCGCAGCTCATAAGTAAATGAGGCCGCCTACAGAACACTTGTGCGACATATTCTTGAGTAGTGCTCCAGTTTTTGGGATACCCAACAGACCGGATTAAGGGAAGACAATCGAGACAGTTCAGAGTCATGCTGATAGTTTTGTTATTGGTAAGTTTTATCGATATGCTTAGTAAACTCAAATAGGAATCTGTGAAACGTAAACTGGGTTAACTTCGCGATGCAGTGTTGAGTAAGTTTGGAGAACGAGAGACTGACTGCAGAACAATTTTACCACTGCCGAGGGCATCCTGCGTAAGGATCACGAAGAAAGATAGAGGAAATTAGGGCTCTTACAGAGGCATATAGAAAGTTGCTGTTCCCTAACTCCGACTGCGAATGGAACAGTATAGGAAATGTCCAGCAGTTGTACAAGAAACCATCGGCAATGCACCATACAATAGCTTGCGGAGTACCTTTGTAGACTCGTAAGAACAATTGTGTACATCAGACTCTGATAAGACTTCTTCTCAAAGATGGAAAGAAGTAGTATGGATTTGATGTCAACATGTCGAAAAATGTTCCAACTGGTCGAGAAACAGAATTAAGGTAATTTGATAGACTTCAAGAAATGAAAAGTGATTCATTGCTGAAACGGGCAACTTCGAATAAGCGTAGCTGGACGACTGCACATTGGTGTGATACTGAGCATGTGAGGAATGGTTATATGACGGAACTTTTTTACACGAAAATGTGGCCGAAGGCTGATTACAGCTTACAAGTAAACAACAGTCTGAAAGTATCTGGCAGAATCAGTCTGTGTGTTCGATCGTAAATAGAATTTAGTGGTGCGATAGATCAAAGGTACTCTTGGATTGGGTTGGGTTGTTTGGGGGAGGAGACCAGACAGAAAGGTCATAGGTCTCATCGGATTAGAGAAGAATGGGGAAGGAGGTCGGCCGTACCCTCTCAAAGGAACTATCCCGGCATTTGCCTGGAGCTATTTAGGGAAATCACGGGAAACCTAAATCAGGATGGCCGGACGCGGTATTGAACCGTCGTCCTCCCGAAAGCGAGTCCAGTCTGCTAGCCACTGCGTTACCTCGCTCGGTGGTACTCCTGGAATTAAAGCTGTGTGGTTTTGTCTTGATAGCTCAATCGGTAAGAGTAATCACCGCGAAAGACAATGTTCCAGGTTTTTTTAGTCTGCCCCAAGAATAAATTTGCTAGAAAAATTCTTCGCACATGCCGTTGCGGAGTGCAACATTGATTCTGAGGTGACCACTTCGTTTCCAGGTCAAACACATGCATCTGAACAGAGGAGTGTTCATTAACCAGATTAATAGCGTCACAATTAGTACCACATGTTGCAAGGTGATATATAGCGCGTAATGGCGTCGTTAAACTGTCAACGTCGCGAACCTCTGTTCGCCCTACCCACTAACTACTGCTTTACCACGAAAAGAGACACTGACTTTAGTAATGTTCACACTGGTATCTACCAACACATTTGATTGCGGCAATAACATTAGGGGTACTGCATTTCGTATAACTGTTTGACGCTAAATCAAGTCAACGATATTACTTAGCAGAAATTGGGCCAAGACTGGGCAGTGGTGTGTGAAGAGGTACTGTGTTTCTGTTGTCAGTGTGTATGCCCTCTGCGCAGAGATACAGGATCACACTCAACTCGTCAATAAGAAAGTGCGGCCACACTGGCGTGTTGTTGCTGTTCGCTTCACCGCTCCTGTGTAGGTAAATTAGTGTTACAGTAACAAGTGACTAATATTCATTTGTTTTAAACTGTGACTATCTCATAGTCATAACAATAACAAAAATTCTATTTAGTCAGTATAATTACAGGAGTAATAAGTATTTATACGTCAGCAAACGATAGGGACTCGGTTCGACAACAGCGTGCTATTGTTTCCTTTTTATAATCTCTGCACTTGAGGTGAGATCGGGTGCGTTCAGTGGAAAGAAAAGACACAAATACATCAAAAAATTATTCAAGGAGGGGGAAGTTGTTTTTAGGAAATCAGAAAAACAGACAAAGACATCATCAAGAGACGCTCGTGAAGAACCAACGTAAGAAGGAATGTCAACGAAAACTTCAGTCCTCCAACAATGAATGTATTGAATAAGACGATAGAAATAAGTCAGACGTCAATTTCTAGTAAATTGTGTGTTTTCAAACTCGGAAAAAGGGTTACGTTGGATAATGAAATCCCTGAACACAGCGTGGATAGGACAAGGAAGGCATGGAAGTGCGAACCCTGAATAGCACCGTCATTTGTCGTTCGACTGTTTGCATTTATTTAAGTACCACATTAAAGCATGAATTGAGAGAATAACCACAAATAATTTTGAGTGAAAGGGTAAAGCTAATTAGCTACTTACACCAATAATTTGTTTTAACAAATGATTTTAATTTAACAGCCCACAAAACTTAGTGCCAGAGTAAACATAAAACAGTAACGTTTTTTAATCTTCTTTCCTTATACAACAGAAAGTGCTCAAAGTGCAACAGGAGCAATCGCGTAAGATAATTAAATAAGGTGCCATATATAATTTTATTTATGTTCGAAACAGGCTTATGTCTGCTGAAGTTATTTTATTGGTCTTGACGCAGCCGCTGGGCTAAGATATTTTTCGTTCATTAGTGTGTATGACTTCTGAAGAAGGCTGTATTATTATATCATAAACCATGCTCAAGGTTTAAAATAAACATAATTTAGTGCAACTGTGGGCTGTTTTTCATTCGATACAAGGTGACAAATCCTTCAAAAGATTTTTTAATCAAACAGGCTCTTAACACACAAGAGGGAAAATACATTACTAAAATCACAATAAAACGTAGTGAAAATTTTATCAAGTACCAAAACTGCAAATGGAATGTGGTATCCACACGTGAAGCAAGTAGAATGTCTAGTTTAGCCCAAACAGTAATTATGGTTAAATGATTTGTAAACATTCACTTAACATAATAATACAGTGCTTTGATTTGGAAAAACATTGCTACCCGAAATTCAAAGAATGTCCTGTACAAGCAAATTCCAAAGGAAATGTAACGCTTTAAATAAGGTTCCATAAATCAGGACATTAAGTACTATAGCCACTACTTAAAATCTTTTAGCAGGCAGCGCGAACCAGTGGGCTAAAACGATAACGGACACGCCTGAGAGGCAACCGATACGCACTAAAGCGGTGCGCACGCAACAATCACACACGGCCACCAGCTGCTGAAAACCCGGCCGCGAGACTCAGAAGACTACGTAGGGTTGATAACAAACGCTCCTTAGGTGAAACATAGGCCAAACAAACAAACAAACAAATCAGGCAAATATTGATGTCCACCATCTGGAAAAGTGGTCAGCGTAAGGGCTCTCACAAAGTTCCAAACATTTATCCTTCACCAAATTTTCATATCACGAGCGTAGTAGTGTAGAAGGTAATGCCTCTTAAAGCATCTGAGACAGGAAAATTTTATAAATGCTCAGAATGAGATGTGACAGTAATTTAGCCAAATCACACGGCTAGGAACCTTTCGTGAAGCAAACAGTTATGTAAGGAAAGTGACAAACTGACCCTTGCGAGGCTGTACTTTACAAGCAATGGCTCCATTCGTGGTATTTACATTTAAATCTACAACATAATTTTAATACTTCTATTAAATCCAAAAAATATTTCTGTTAAGGGAAACAAATATAAAATAAAAAATTAATTACAAAAGGCTTGAAAACACTGGGGATACGAGTTCAATTATACAGTGCTATTACAAATGATTGAAGTGATTTCATAAATTCACTGTAGCTCCATTCATTGACATATGGTCACGACACACTACAGATACGTAGAAAACCTCATAAAGTTTTGTTCGGGTGAAGCCGCACTTCAGGTTTCTGCCGCCAGAGCGCTCGAGAGCGCAGTGAGACAAAATGGTGACAGGAGCCGAGAAAGCGTATGTCGTGCTTGAAATGCACTCACATCAGTCAGTCATAACAGTGCAACGACACTTCAGGACGAAGTTCAACAAAGATCCACCAACTGCTAACTCCATTCGGCGATGGTATGCGCAGTTTAAAGCTTTTGGATGCCTCTGTAAGGGGAAATCAACGGGTCGGCCTGCAGTGAGCGAAGAAACGGTTGAACGCGTGCGGGCAAGTTTCACGCGTAGCCCGCGGAAGTCGACGAATAAAGCAAGCAGGGAGCTAAACGTACCACAGCCGACGGTTTGGAAAATCTTACGGAAAAGGCTAAAGCAGAAGCCTTACCGTTTACAATTGCTACAAGACCTGACACCCGATGACAAAGTCATACGCTTTGAATTTTCGGCGCGGTTGCAACAGCTCATGGAAGAGGATGTGTTCAGTGCGAAACTTGTTTTCAGTGATGAAGCAACATTTTTTCTTAATGGTGAAGTGAACAGACACAATGTGCGAATCTGGACGGTAGAGAATACTCACGCATTAGTGCAGCAAATTCGCAATTCACCAAAAGTTAACGTGTTTTGTGCAATCTCACGGTTTAAAGTTTACGGCCCCTTTTTCTTCTGCGGAAAAAACGTTACAGGACACGTGTATCTGGACATGCTGGAAAATTGGCTCATGCCACAACTGGAGACCGACAGCGCCGACTTCATCTTTCAATAGGATGGTGCTCCACCGCACTTCCATCATGATGTTCGGCATTTCTTAAACAGGAGATTGGAAAACCGATGGATCGGTCGTAGTCGAGATCATGATCAGCAATTCATGTCATGACCTCTACGCTCTCCCGACTTAACCCCATGCGATTTCTTTCTGTGGGGTTATGTGAAAGATTCAGTGTTTGAACCTCCTCTACCAAGAAACGTGCCAGAACTGCGAACTCGCATCAACGATGCTTTCGAACTCAATGATGGGGACATGCTGCGCCGAGTGTGGGAGGAACTTGATTATCGGCTTGATGTCTGCCGAATCACTAACATTTGTGAATGCCTAAAAAAACTTTTTGAGCTTTTGTATGTGTGTGCAAAACATTGTGAAAATATCTCAAATAATAGAGTTATTGTAGAGCTGTGAAATCGCTTCAATCATTTGTAATAACCCTGTATATACAACCAAATACGACTAATGGGAAGTATGAATAATCTGAAATAACAGAGCCTTGGCTTGGATCATTACAGTCCAAGAAATATTTCACCAAGCCACTGAGTGCTGGCAACAGAGTCCGGCGTATCGTTGTACGAGAAGTGCTGACCATAAACGCACGATGTGGCAGATATCTGATAATCCTGGATATATCCAGTGCGGCTTCTTGCACTCAGTGCCCCACAGCATGGAATATCAAAGCCGGACACACCAGTGGATACGGACTGAAGGAGCCGTACTCAACTTGGTGTCGTAACTCCAACTTCATCCGTTACATCAGATCGGAACGTAAACAGAGCATTATGGCCGGCTGACCCACTGTGTCAAGAACTCGAACCGGAATGCCCTCTAGTCCGCTGAAACTTGCTACCAGGCTCTTACTAACTTCCCAGTGCTATTCAAGGCGTACTTTAGGACTCGCTCTGCCAGAGACAATCGATTAGCTCTGCCAATAGTGGCGCCAGTGAATAATTCTCGAAATAACAGGACGCGAAATCAATTGCGAGCCCGTCATGGCTCAAATATAATGCAGAAAATGCCTTTTCTGGGCCCAAGTAAGCTGCAACGGAAAGGATTGTTACTTTACATGTGAATTTTGTGAATAATATTACTAGTTGTATTTCTAAATTTCCACAAAGCTTGTCCACTGTTCAGCTAAAGCATTAGGAACACTGTCCATTGCAAGGTTGTATGCTGCCTGATAGCCATGAGGGCACGTGACGAGGTAGGAGAAGTGTATGAGCGGAGAACAGACGAATGGGGAATCATTATAGCGATGAAAAGTGGGGAAAAGGCTGAAATCCGTCGACGTAAGCGACATTGAGAGAAACCACTCTATTGTGGCCCAGTGCCTGGGCCGGCCGGAGTGGCCGAGCGGTTCTTGGCGCTTCAGACTGGAACCACACGACCGCTAGGTTGCAGGTTCGAATACTGCCTCGGGCATGGATGTGTGTGATGTCCTTAGGTTAGTTAGGTTTAAGTAGTTCTAAGTTCTATGGAAGTGATGACCTCAGATGTTAAGTCCCATAGTGTTCAGAGCCATTTTTAAACCAGTGCTGGGAGCGAGAATCTTGGAAACGGTGGAGCTGGTCGGTTGTTGGTGTTTCTCATGCTACTGTCGTGAACACCTATGGGAAGTGGTTGCAGATTGCAGAAACCACGAGTAGGTGGCAGGAAGTTTGGCGTCCATACCTCATCACACAACATAGGGATTGGAGGCTTGCCCGCTCTCTAAAGCGGGATAGGTGGCGATAGGTGCCCAATCTGACGACAGAGTACATTGATGGTTCAGGCACACATATTTTGGAGTACAGTGTTGAACATGGCGTTCCGCCGTAGGCGAGGACCCCTTAGTATTTCCATGTTGCCTCAGTAACATCGTCAGTCGTGATTACAGTCAGCATGGAACCATCCAAAAAAGACTGCGGGTCAGTGCAGTTGTTTCGCCTGGTCGGATGAATCCCGTTTATTGTTACACCAAGTTGTTGGTCTTGTCCAGATACGCCGAAAGGCTGCTCGAAACGTGCAGTGCACCACAAACGCAGGCTGACAGTATTATGTTATGAGGGACATTCATCTGCGCTTCCATGGGAGCTGCGGTAGTAATCGAAGGCACCATGACTGCTGTGGACTACGTGAACATCAATTAGGGACCATCTGTAACCCCCTTATGCTTGATGTCTTCCTAACAGCGGTGCCATCTTCCAGCAGGATAACTGTGTATGGGACAAAGACCAGAATCGTGCTGCAATTGTTCGAGGAGCATGCTAGTTAACTCACGTATATGTCTTAAACATCATATTCAGCTTATCTAAAGCTGATGAAACCCAGCTGGGACGCTGTCAAATTAGCTTCCCGTAAATTACGGGAAATGTGTGTCGTGTGCGTACGCATCTATTCCCACAAACATGTGGAAACCTATGAAGTACTAGTCGAATCCATGTGGCATGCAGAATCACTGTTGAACTGCCTTTCAGAGTTGGACCAACACGCTTTTAAGTAGGTAGTCATTATGGTTTGGCTCATCAGTGGGGTGTAGCCGCTCTTACATTTCTAGCGAAATAAGACTGAGTGATTTGACTTTTTCTTCAAAAGAACCTCTCATTAAGAAAAGTGCTGAAGCTATGACTTTTCAGGATTAATATATTGTACCTAATTAAACACTGATTACTTTTACTAAATCCTACAATCCATAAGTTAAATAGTTTAGCTCCACATGCCCTTGGTCCCTTAGCTACCCGAAGTAACGCTAATTTCCCCCTTAAATTATTACTACTGTCGACACTTACAAATAAACTAAACGGCTGTGTATAATCAGATGGTGCCAATGTCTTGTGAGTATGCACGCCGATAGAGTGGGAACGCTGAACATTGGCCTCAGGTTTTTGTTGACATGGCCGATGGACACCAGTGCTCTTCGCAAAAGAAGGCTGACAATGTTCCTCAGTATTCTCCACATTGCAATTGAGATTTGTAATAAAACTTTTCTTTTAATATCGTGCACGATTATCTGCATTTTAATTCCAAATAATTCATTCCGTTTTATTTCATACAACATACCGAGCACTGGTGTTCAGCACTTGAAAGTGAGGACACTTACAAATGAAAAGTGTAAAAGCAGATGTCGTTCCATACTCTCCCAAGCGAATTCCAAAATAACACAATGGAAATTTGTTTCTCTGAGACATGAGTTCCGGAAATGTACTCCTGAAATTAGAAGTTGCTCAAAAGCTTTTGTATTCATTTAATTCAAAAGCTAGTCCCCAAGTCCTGACGGCTTACAGGTAATATTTTATTGATATTAAGCGTATTTGTTATAATTTAAATTATAACTGATATACATTAAATGGAATTTATGCACTCTTTATACATTATATGCTCAAGCAAATGTTTACTGCAAATGGTAATTAACTGGTTGGTTAACTTTAAAACTTGAAGACAAATTTTTATGGTGAAACACTGTTTAAGAGGATAAGAATGAAACTTCTTGGCAAAATAAAACTTTCTGTATCACAGCGAATCCAACCTGTGACCTTACCTATGACAGGTTATGGTATTTCTGACAGAACTATCCACGTATATCTAACGCTCCTGTCTCACAGATATCATTCAGTCACTACTTATCTTAATATTTCCACACATCATAGAACGTGCCAAGCACATCTAGGTTGTCTGCAAGAAAGGCTAAAGCCGAGAAATTGCTGAGCTAGTGTCAAAGTGTTGTTTCGAAAGTGAATATTTCGCTCTGAAACAATGTGCCGTGTTGATGCTGCGTTGCGCGTCATAAGTCATGCGTCGATAATGCAGTCGGCTATAACATAAAACTTAGATTTAAATGAAAAATGTTAGTTTGCCGAACAGCAAAATTTCAGCTTTGTCTTCAAGAGTAAACGATTTCGAGTAGTGCAATGTTTTTATTTAGGTGAAACAACAGCTTTCACTAGTGAAGCAAAATTAGAGATCGAAAATAAAATTAAAAGTCGATAAGCGTATTTCCTATGGTACACAAGGTTCGGTTTCCGCACATGTTCCTCTGCTCCGTGCTAGTTTTACTTAAAATAAGAATTCTCATTACGATCGTCTATCGTGAGATATAAAGAAGTTATTTTAAAAAATGTGTTGCCCTTAGGAGTCGTCATGTAGTTCGACAGGGAGACAGCATTCCTCTGCAACAAAATATAAACACGTTCAAATGAAACTCTCGTTAACGTGTCATAACTATTTAGAAGTTTAGTTTCATAAGTACACTAATAATAACCTGAATAAGTATTAAACAATAAACTTTGTTAGCACACGAAAAGAAGAAAATTAAGGTGTAACGTCCTATCGATGATGGGTTCATCAGGGACCGAGCTCGGATTAGATAAGGAGGGAGAAGAGGTTTCGGCCTTTGAAAGTAACCATCTCGGGATATGCCTAAAGAGTAGAAACGCCATATATGTTCTCTTCTAGTTGGATGACAGGAAATTTAAATGTGCAGATGCAAGTATATTTTGAAAAGAAAAAAAAAAAAAAACAAGAGAATTGGGGATGGCGCTTGTGGGAAATGATGTGCAGCCAATGAGAGTGCAAGATAGTGCCGGCGGGAAGTATTTTTACACCTATAAGACAGTGGGGTATATGTACGTTTTTGTTTGCCAAGCCCATCATGTTCAAATTGATTCACATTAGTTTCCGACAGAGATAATTATTACGACAGAACTCATTTTATAATGCCATATAGGACGATGTGTTATTTAAAACTACGAAATGTACAAAAGAGGAAAGAAGTGAAACAACCAACACACTGGAAAGGCAGATATGAGACAGCTGCAGTGATTGCTAAACAATATTTTAACGGAAATTGAGTTGGTATTTAATTAAACTTACTTAATGTAATGTTCAACAAGCCAATACCAGCAAGAATGACTAATTTAGATCGGTCGTATTCGTATCTTATAGACTTCCATTATGAAAACAAGATTCCAACAAACTTCTAAAAACTACATTACCAGAATACCAGGTGGTTTGATACGACAGGTTTCCCTGGAAGTAATCGATGTAACATTTCACATGTAAATAAAAAGAAATTGGGTTATTGAAAGACGATTTAAATGGTGAACCCATTACAGAATTTTTGGTCTATGGGTTAAAATCTATGCATTCGAATCTACATCAGGATGCGTATTGTGCAGAGAAAAGGGTCTGATTCAGTTTTCTGTTAATAGTTAATCATTCATGATTATCGGCAATGCGTCTTGAATTCTGATGTTAGAGCAACACTGTACATCATTTACAGGTCTCCAGCATACCGAAGGTAAAGTAGGGCTCCACCTTCATCTTTAATGAAATAAAAGTTTGGAACACTGCCGTCAGTTGCATAAGGAAGTGTCTTTTATTTATTTAAGGTCCATTCTTTTCTACTATACTTTTAAGTACATACCTTATAGTTTTTATTATTTGCTGTGGATATTCCACACATGCATAGATAACTGTATTCAACCAGATACGAAGATTGATGCTTTGAAAATGGATGCAAGTCCGAAACTATGTCACCATCAATAGGTACAGCTTCCTAATGCAGCTGGCGGAAGTACTTCAAAAAATTTATTTCTACTACACATTATATTATTTGCTGATACGACAACACATATTCGAGTTTTAAAGGCTGAATTACTACGAATCCATTACAGATTACCGTCATTCATTTTAACATGTTTCGAAGGTGATTCATACATTATTTACGACTGAGGCCGCTGGAATGTCTGTAGAAATCTCCTTCATTATCAACATGGTCACAGCATTCCGATGCGCGAAACCTCTTGATGAAACATGCACAAGAACAGCGGCATCAAATGATTGGCTCCTGATGGTGCCTATTTCACTTACCTATCTATTTATCCATTTATTCTCAGAGTCAATACCTTTATAACCTACACGTGTACCATTTATCACTGACTGGACAAACGTATCGTGTGCTTTCCTGAGATAACCCAGGACAGGTTCAGGCTTGTTTCAACAAGTAAAACGCGTAGTCAGCGAGTTCAGACTTACTGATGTCAGCAAAATAAAACCTGATCATAAATTGCAAACCTTAACGACTGGTACTGACATCACTTAAAACTTCCAGACTAATACGTCGTGAACGATATATAAATCTTTATCCAGACGTTTCCTCTCCATCTGCGGGACACATCTTCAGAGGTAACGTGTCGAACAGCGGCCAGCACTCGAGGAAGCGGCGAATATATGGGCTGCGTAGAGGGCACCACAGCCCAGGACGTGACATCGACTACGAGATTACCTCTCGTAATGCCAACATTCTCGATTGAAAGTAATCTATCGTCATTGTTATGTTGGAATGTTGACAACAGATTTTTATCTATTTTAACACGTTACAATTTTCTGTTACAATTATTATGGTGTTTACAAACCACAATAATCTCTCTACACATACGCTATGTTTTGGATATGTCATTCGTCTGAGCGGACTTTATTTCATGGTCACTCTCTTGCTAGAGATGTTCTGTTACGGCCGATTTACTATATGTCCCATACTGCAATTAGTCTTGTGTTGAACCAGATGGGTATTAACACTTATTCTTGTGGTACCTAATAGAAACCAGACCCCAAGTACAACGACTCCCCCCGTCGGAGGGTCGAGTCCTTCCTCGGGCATGGATGTGTCTCGTCCTTCGCGTAAGTTAGTTTAAGTTAGATGAAGTAGTGTGCAAGCATCATGTCAGGAAGGTGGGCGTACTCATATGTTGTTCTTTCTCCCTTAAGTCGTCTAACCGATGCTGATACATCCTCACCGTCAAGGCGTTTCATGATACAATTTAAGCTTTCACGGCTAGTCCTGACATCAGTAAAATGGCACTAAGCATTATGCAACTTAACATCTGAGGTCATCAGTCCCCTAGACTTAGAACTACACTCCTGGAAATTGAAATAAGAACACCGTGAATTCATTGTCGCAGGAAGGGGAAACTTTATTGACACATTCCTGGGGTCAGATACATCACATGATCACACTGACAGAACCACAGGCACATAGACACAGGCAACAGAGCATGCACAATGTCGGCACTAGTACAGTGTATATCCACCTTTCGCAGCAATGCAGGCTGCTATTCTCCCATGGAGACGATCGTAGAGATGCTGGATGTAGTCCTGTGGAACGGCTTGCCATGCCATTTCCACCTGGCGCCTCAGTTGGACCAGCGTTCGTGCTGGACGTGCAGACCACGTGAGACGACGCTTCATCCAGTCCCAAACATGCTCAATGGGGGACAGATCCGGAGATCTTGCTGGCCAGGGTAGTTGATTTACACCTTCTAAGAGCACGTTGGGTGGCACGGGATACATGCGGACGTGCATTGTCCTGTTGGAACAGCAGGTTCCCTTGCCGGTCTAGGAATGGTAGAACGATGGGTTCGATCACGGTTTGGATGTACCGTGCACTATTCAGTGTCCCCTCGACGATCACCAGTGGTGTACGGCCAGTGTAGGAGATCGCTCCCCACACCACGGTCTTGGCGTGCATCCGTGCGTCGCTGCGGTCCGGTCCCAGGTCGACGGGCACGTGCACCTTCCGCCGACCACTGGCGACAACATCGATGTACTGTGGAGACCTCACGCCCCACGTGTTGAGCAATTCGGCGGTACGTCCACCCGGCCTCCCGCATGCCCACTATACGCCCTCGCTCAAAGTCCGTCAACTGCACATACGGTTCACGTCCATGCTGTCGCGGCATGCTACCAGTGTTAAAGACTGCGATGGAGCTCCGTATGCCACGGCAAACTGGCTGACACTGACGGCGGCGGTGCACAAATGCTGCGCAGCTAGCGCCATTCGACGGCCAACACCGCGGTTCCTGGTGTGTCCGCTGTGCCGTGCGTGTGATCATTGCTTGTACAGCCCTCTCGCAGTGTCCGGAGCAAGTATGGTGGGTCTGACACACCGGTGTCAATGTGTTCTTTTTTCCATTTCCAGGAGTGTACTTAAACTTAACTAACCTAAGGTCATCACACACATCCATGCCCGAGGCTAGTGACATCACTTAAAACTTCCAGGCTGTAGTTGAAATCTCTTTTCTAACCAAAGGAGACCATTCTGCTGAGACGTCTTTGAAAGTACCCACAGAGAATATTATAGCAAATGTTGAGGCAGGAATCCGTCACCTTCCACAGCAGTCGGCTGATGTAATTAGTATGGAGACAGTATTATACGAACATATAAGACACCTAATAGTAATTTATCGCAGGCACAATGCGGGATATCAGTGCAGATAAAATCATTATCGTTCGTACCGCGGACAAGGGTAATTCCACGGTCCTGATGAGGAGTGAGGACTATCATGATTTGATGAATAATATTTTGGATCCCAACAAATACAAAAGACTTCAGAAGGATCAGACTACGAAGTTTTAGAAAATCACCGATATATTGGTGAAAGCGCCTTCACTCTCATCTGACGATAAGAAGCTACTCTGCAAAACGGGAGCGTACCCGCCTACGATCTATGGGTTACCCAAGGTACACAAATAGCAGATTCCTTTGAGTCCTATTGTGAGTGCCATAGGGTCTCCCACCCACGTATTACCACAGTCACCTTGTCTCACTGCTGCAGCCTTATGTTGGCGGAACTGGCAGTCATACCATTTGGTTGACAAATTAAAAGAAACGTGCGAGGGCCAAGGTGATATCCCTGTTAGTTTTTATGTTGTTTCGTTATTTAGCTTGATTCCAGTGAAAGAAGCTATCTCATGGATAGCGAATATTTTTCCAGCAGAAATTGTGGACACTGCCTTAATACAAACTATTTTCTATACAATCATCATTTTTATGAACAGGTTGACAGGATGGCTATGGACAGCCTTGTTTGTCTGTGGCCAATTAGTTTATGAAAAAATCTGAACAACGGGCGTTGCAGGTGGTACCATTACGTCGATGATAGTCCCTTAGTATGTACACAAGGTGCTGAGAAGTTGGATGCCTTCCTGATACATCTCAACAGCAGCAATCAGAAAATATAATTTACTGTGAACACGGACAATAATTACCAACTGAACTTTTGTATATGTCTGTTATCAAGCAAGGAGACCGGGCTTTGGGCCACAGGGTATACAGAAAAGCCACACATACTGATCGTTACCTGCATAAAGATTCAACCACCGTCCCAGACAAAACAAGAGGCAGGGAACAAAAAATTTGCAGACCGACTTATTTAAAAGATGAGCTTGAATAGTTACGGTAGGCACTAAAGAAGAATGGTTATTTTAACAAAGAGATAGATCGAGCACTTCGCCCCAGGAAGGGAATCAGGATTGACGTGGAACAAAGGGATGGGCGCCCTAGGTGAAAGTTTTCCTTCAGTTCATCAGTACTGTTACAGATCACATTGGGAAAGTGTTGAGAGAATATGGTGTCGACACTACCTTCAGACCCATGTGGAAGATAAAAGACAATTTAAGATCAGCAAGAGATATACTTCATCCTTTGGCTACACTGGGTGTATATACACTGAAGCGCCAAAGAAACTGGTATAGGCATGCATATTCAAATACAGAGATATGTAAACAGGCAGAATACGGCACTGTGGTCGACAACGCTGATATAAGACAAGAAAGGTATGGTGTAGTTGTTAGATCGGTTACTGGTGCTACAAGGGCAGATTATCAAGATTTAAATGAGTTTCAACATGGTGTGACAGTCGGCGCACGAGCGATGGGGCAAAGCGTATGGACTTTTGTTTAAAAAAGAGTTTATTAAGAAATACAAAAATAATGCACTAAATACAGTAACTGGCACGTATTGTTTATAAGGACGTGACTGCCTATGCTTACTTATAACTTACACGTAGTGGAAATATTAAACAGAAGTATACCGACCAGAAGCCTGGTGTTTAGGAAGTAATGATGGAATAAACCAAAACATAGAAAAACAACAGAAACTATAAGGACAAGAGAACTGATGTTTCTTGGCCATTATAAGGACGAATGACAATAAGCTGACAGAAAAAAACCTTCAAGAGTCTGTGGAGACGGAAATTAACAACAAGTTGGAACCCAAAAGTTAAAATACATTTAGAATTGGAAAAAGAACAGAAGAAACAGCAGAAACAGATATTTTCAGAAATAAAAATGTTATATTTAGAAGGCTTCCTAGGCAGAAGCAGTGAAACGACACGTGTAATGTGGTGGTGTGAAGAAAGAAAGACGAGGTACAGTGAAGAGATTATGGAATCTTGGAACAAGGAAGAGAGAAAATGAGAATCAGCTGAAATTGTTACGAGCCTAGTTGACCAAGATGGAAGGGGAAAAAGAAGAAAACATCAAAAACCAGCACGTAAGTAAATTAACATATCTTTCTTTCTAGTTAAAAAAAATGCAGTCAGCTTAGACCAATCAACTTTCATTAATACAGTACGTTCGAGCTACGTACGTGGGCTACGCAAGCATCTGGATAGGCAAAGATACAGAATTACTCTCTGCACCGTACTGGCGCTGAGAGCCATAGGTTACGTTGCGTAGCTGCAGCAGCAGAAATTCCAGTGCACCTGTGAGAATTGCTCCGTCCGGCAGAGGTTTATTAAAGCACAGTACTTATGTACCTCTAATTACCTTTATGTAGATATATCCAGGCGGAATGTGCCCTACCAGGAAAGTTCTCCGTCCGTATATGTAATGAACTAGTAAAAGCACACAAAGAAACATCTCGTAGATATGTGGTGCACTTAAGAACTTGAATTAATGGTCTTGTATAAAGAAAACGGTGGTGCGTATTGCCGACACCTGACTCTTGCATTTCAAGGTAGATGTCGAAAACTTTAGACTAAATGCATTACATGATTAAAGGAAATGCTATTTTGTTGAAAATTGTCATGGTGAGACTGTGTCCGTGTGAGAGTAAAATTTGATTCTTACACTAAATTAACAACAGCAACAATCGCCTGTTAATTGTGTTATGTATTAAGAGCAAGAAATGTTCATCATTATACGGCTGTTCACAGTTGATTATATACAGATTGTTCTGTACGTGTCATACAAGCTGATTTTTGACGTCCGTGGAATGGACGTGCCGTGCAATAAAAAGTAGTATAAACAAAAGGAGTACTTTATTTTAGCTTGACCTAAAAACGAATTAAAATAACGCAAACAAGATCCTAAAATAAGAGCTAAGCTGATTTTCTGTTACGTACATTAAAAAACCCAGTGTCCCTCTATAGCCCAGTTTACAGCTTTCTAAGAAGTACGTAGTTCATCGATTAGCAACCATAGTTTGAGGTTTCCTTAACTTTGATGACCTCTACTGCAATGTAACATTTGTTTAGACAGCTCTCTTACAGTTATTCTTTTCTTCTTATTTTTCACGTTTATATACATGATACTTTCATGATTTACTACCCATTTTAAATGTTTAAATTTGTTAAAGTCAATGCTCATTGAGTGTATACCGTATTTGCAGTAACTTACTACAGGTTAATTTTCTGTTATAACATTTATTTACAAGGGCCCACCGTATGGGCAGCCAACCAGAACATTTTTTCTGGGCTCCAAAATTTAGAGGCCCCATTTTGGGTGTGAGAATAGCGTTAAATACTCAATAATGGAGAAACATTACTGGATGAGAACATAAAATGTAAGTTGTAGTCATGCGAATGATTTTCATCGCACCGATTATCCCCACTTTCATTATTATGAAAACGTCTCTCACTGCGGGGCATGTTGATGTGCGATCCAGAGCTTCCGTTTGACTTTCGCCGGTCCCTGCGGTGGCCATGGTTCTCCGGTCGCCTCGAGGCATCACTGTCGCGATTGTTTGACTTCTTTTTATGCAGATCGCTGGAGATCGATTGGTAGCCATGGGCCATTCGCGGTATGCAACCCTCAGTGCGCAAGACGTACTCGCATTTCCCCGGCTTTTTAAAGGTAGGTGCACCTATAATTAAGCTGTCATTCAGATGGAAGGATACTAGACTGTCGTAAATTGGTTATCGACTCGAAACAATAAAAGCGTTTTCAAATAAAATAAACATTTAATTTAGGTATCCAACGGCCGTTCATTGAATCAGTACAATATTGTTCCAAATAGGAATGCATGTTATGGTTATAACACCTTACATTTTTGTTTTATGAAAATAGCTTCTTGAATCAATAATATGAGGCCTTTTATAGGTTCTTTGTCGCGATAAAACGCGTTTTATAATAATAATAATGAAGTAACTAAACTCAATGAAATCTAAAAATCAAGAATTATGAAACTGCTTTAGTGATAACAATATTTATCATTTGCTGAAATATTTGTTGTTGTAAAATAGAAATATAACAACAATAAACTTTCTTGAAGTTCACAAAATAGAAAATATTTTTGTAGTCTATAAATATTCATATATTGATTAATGGAATATAAGTTATGTTAGTTACGTTAACTCTTTTAGTGCCAAAACTTTTCCAGCATAAGACTAAAGTGTGCATGTCAGATTGTACCCTTTGGAGATAACAATGAATAAATCTGCTCGATTTATGCACTTAAGTCTACTTTGACATGTGGCATGGTAAGTATTTACACTAATGAGTTAGAAAACGAATGTTCACCAGTGTCACATAACGGGTCAGCTACAGTTTTAGCTTGCTTAGAACAACGAAAAACTTCTCTTTTTATATTTTTATAGTTACATTGTTTTAGTCTGAGTTAAGAAAGTGCCTTTTCCACTCTGCCAATTGGTCAAGGAAAACTGTTTGGTTACCAGTACAAAAAAAAAATAGACTAGAAAAAGAAGTAGAAAGACAGAAACAATTTTGTACGTTAAAACGTTACATCCCGACTTATACCAAAATAAATCACAGCTTTCAGAATTCAACATATGGTACAGTTATAAATGAAAGCATGGAATCGTTAAAAGGTGATAATGGCGAACTGGATGAAAGCGTTGATAAAACTGACACCAATATGACACCCACACAAAGCATTCTACAGACTTTGAATACGGATCCAGCATCATAGCAATGAATTTTAGGAGAAGCAGAAATAAGTTTTCAGTAAGACAAGGTGAACATAAACCGCCCCATAGTTACAAATATCTTCCCTATGACACTGGTCGACATTTTAGCACACATTATTAAAGACGAATTTTAAGCAATTGAGAGTAGCTTTGCATGACTGGTTAGTGGTCTCTCTTTCACAACACTACGTTTATTATTGCTGTTGCAAAATTTTAAGGGCATGAAACTTCCAAGGAATATGTCCAGGCCCAAAAATCATGACTAGAAATGAACCAAAGACAAAATTATTGTAAAGGCTTAGATGTGGCCGCTCAAAGAGTTATTAATTCCGAAATAAATTGTTGAAATGAGGTGCTTCTAAGATTCGTAGCAATACTAAAATGCTTGCTAAAAGCTGTCTGGGTTTAAAAGGTACAAGCGACAAGCTGTGCGAGTAAATTAACAGTAATTTTTTAAAAGCAGTTGAGTTGCAGTCTGAATCTGAGACGATTATGGAAGATCGCTTCCACAGAGTACTAAACAAATAAGGGACTAATGCCCACTATCTCAGGAAATATCTATGAAATGAAGTATTATGTCAACTGCAAAACGAAATAATAAGTAGGCTGCAGGTACTTGTAAAGTCTCATGTTACGGATTAACTTGTTCAAAAATCAAATATTTTGCCACAAATTTAGACTGTACTCCTGACATTGGTAACGTAAAACAAACGACTCTTCTAATCAGATGGGTTTCAGTCAGTTAATTTGACACTGGTGTTTAAATTAAGATTAATGGAAGCGTTTTAGCTTCTTACACGTAGAAAATCCGCAGTAGAAAATTCCTGATATTATTATTGAGCAACTTAATGATTCGGTTTGAATTTGCAGGATGTCAGAGAGTAGGGGTACAACCATAGGTCCAATAATTTGTCAGCATACCATGTTCTCTCAATCTTTTTTTTATTAATTGCATGGCAAAGGCAGCCTTGGAAGTAGCCAATTTCTTGAACATTATATATATATATATATATATATATATATATATATATATATATATATATATATATATATATATATATTTCATTGGGCAACACTTTTAAAACATGTTCAGTGTTTCATTTTAAAACTGTTGAATGACAGTGTGTGGTAGAGTAAGGCAAAGGCCTTCAAGCCTTTGAGATTCAAATTTGGAGATGTATACAATGCCTTGATAAGCATTTATGAAAACCAAGAAATTTATAGTTCTACAAGAGATGAAGCCTTGGCCTTATTACATAGTATTAAACGTGTTTACTAATTAAGTGAAATAAAATACTAAATTCCATTAATCCAGTAAGCTATTTGACGAAAACAAAAGGTTTTGAGCAAGTCTTTGCACTTGATCTTTTATGAAACTGCAAAATATTTTTTTACGAATCTTCCATCTGAATCATCGTTCAATGAAGCTATTATTGATGCAAAGGAATTCGCTGCCACAATTGATGTGGATGCTAATTTTTTCATAAACAGTAACACAACAATGTGTGACAAGAGTAAAACGGAATTTTTCATACAAAGCAAAAGATAAATCCTTCGAAGATCCAAAAGAACAACATAAACATTTTTTTCTTAATTTTTTAATCAATCAAGCACTAAATGGACAAGTTACTATGAGTATATTTTAGCAGTTTCGTAATAATAGTGATTTTCAATTCTTGTATAGTATATACAATTTAGATACTGTGCCCAAAGAACCACCACTAAATCACACAGGAATTTAGTTTGTGTTTCAAATGATGGTGGCTATGTTGCATAAATGGGCTACAAATAGGTGTAAAACTTCATCATTTTCCCCACTTTTGGATAACAAGTTAAGGATAAACAATGTGCTGAAGTGCATAACAAGGTAAAATTTCCCCGAAATCTTATTATTTGTTTAAGAATATTGCAAACGATACCAACAACTGCAGCAAGTGGTGAAAAGAGTTTACCTAAATTAAAATTAATTAAGAACTTTTTATGTTCGACTACTACATAGAATGGTCTTAATGATTGGGCATTTTGGCAACAGAGCAAGAAATTGTTGGTCAAGAAAATTTAAATGATGTAACAACAAGCTAATACAACAGAAAGTGATAAACATATAACCTTATATTATTTTCAAGAATGGCATTTGAAAATTTTAAATATGGTTAAGAATACGTGCTGAGCACAGATATTTCTTAATTTCTGCTATTCTGGCAACTTGATTATCACTATCTTATGTCATGTGTTTGTTTCCAAATATGTGCCCCTATTAAAATTTGAATATAATTATATGATTTTTAATGAAAATAAAAATATAAATTGATTCTTAAAGGGCGGCAATTTGTCTTTTTGCCTGGGGCGATATAACTAATAAAGAGTACCCTGTTATTTACATTTGTAATTTCTCTAACAAACACAATCTGTGGCACCGTTTTGTAATTATAAATCACCAAGCAATATATATGAACATACGTTAGAGGGAAATATTTACGTATATATGTGTGGGGGTCTACGCTACCTGTCTCTTCAATGTTCGGCGAAATCTGCACTTGTAAGCAGTCAACACTATTAGGAGACGTCCAAGGAATTTCGATGTCAGTAACACAAAATCAACTCAGCTCTTATCTTAAAAAAGTAGTTCCGTCGTTTTAAGTCATCGTTTTTTTTTTTTAATTTGTGGTAAGTTCCTATGGTACGAAACTGCTGAGGTAATCGGTCTGTAGGGTTACACACTACTTAATCTAACTTAAACTAACTTACGCTAAGGAATACACACACACCCATGCCCGAGAGAGGACTCGAACATCCGAGGGGGTGGAGTCGCGCGAACCGCACAAGGCGCCTTAGACCACGCGGCTATCCAGCACGGCGCAGTCATCGTTTGATCCCATGAAAATAAACTAATAGTTTTGATTACACCCTTTTCTCCTGTAGGGCATCACCATTCAAGGACCTTTCGCCACAACGAAAATTAGCAAACGTTAGATGAATGGCAAAGGCAAGTGTAATTTTAATGAGAATAACCGTCTCTTTACGAAACTGTCGGTTCGATACTTGTAACAGTGTTTTTATTTTTGGTATATTGCGTAATTAACGGTCTCTGGTATCTCTGTTTACTTATAGTCAGAGTTAAAAATAATTAAATGCATACTTGTGTTTGCAGGTGACACAAATCCTATTGTGAAAAGGAAGAATGTAAGAGAACACGTAGACCGAAGACAATCTAAGAACTTCATGTTTCTATAACTCTACACTGAAGTGGAAGGACTGTGTTGAGCTTGAGTCTTCAATAATTTATTTTTCATATTGTAGGGACTTGAAGTAAACAATAATTCAGAACAAATATCGTAAATGACCAAGTCTTGCTCTATTAAGGCTGAATACAAAAGTGATTACAAGAATAATTAAAATCGAAGATTACAGAATAAACCCCAAAAACTAAAACGGAAGGTAAACATAATATTAAAAATGGTAAATGCCAGGAAATAAAAGCAACTGAGAATCAATATACAAGATTTTTAGTAGTTCAAAGAAAATGGAATCAGAGCTAAGTAAAATCGCACTACACAAGAGACACAAAAGACACATGAGAGTTACTTTAGTTCATAGTGCCCTCAGGTCTGGCCAAATCAGATAGTGACGTGAAATCAGTTATCACTAAGCTTAACTTACCTCAAAAAAACGTACTATCCGTATGGACAAATACCACTAACCGGAAATACAATTTGGTTCACTGAATATTAATGTGAGAATTGTCCGATATAATCTTCGCCAATGTACTCAGAATCAGGGAGTGATCAATTAATCACACGTCGGTTAACCTCGGTATAAAAATTAGACAGTAAACATTTACATGGATTAGCAGTCCATTTACGCCACACAGTAATACTGTCTCTGCTTTCCTGTAAATAAAATTCCGGCCGCAAATCGGGCAGACTTACCAAAAACTTTCTCTACACAACCAGCTTAAGGCGCTGCCCCAGATCGTGCTGTCTAGGAACAGCAAGGAACGGACCGCTGGAACCGAAAGAGCAGCGGACCTCCACTATTCGGAACTGTACACTCGTGCTGTCCGCTGTCAACTTGCCAACGGCCACCCAGGCACCGTCCTATGCGTTGGTCCTATTCGGCTCCTTCACAGCATTCCATCTTGAAGCCACACTGGGCCTTCCTCGTTGCCTCAGGGCGGCATTAAGGGTGCGCCACTACCGATAAAAGCGTACTGCCGTATAGGGCGAGAGAATTGCAGCAGACTGTGTCACCAAGTAATTTCACGTCATTTTAATGTCCCCAACATGTGACGTTTTGTTACATCACATACTCCCGGCGCCAAACCCCAAACCACTGGGGGAAGAATCAGGATAAAATCTCACTCTAATGCTCTACTGATTTATTTTGCTTTTGTTTCATTTAATGTTACATCGTTGAGCTTCTGTAAATGTTGTTTGATTGAATCGATAACACAAAAGAGCATATTCCTTTCTTTGTAAAAACTTTGATGTCATGGTTTGATTCTATGTAATGTAGTATACCTGTCATTTAAATTCTTTGTCCCAATTGGAGGGAGTCAAAACTTACTGTAGATATTTGAAATTTGTTTAAATTATTTTTTTAGAACTACCTATATGTGCAAATGATATGTTTTGTTTAAAATGATAGTTTGCTGTTATGTAAACTACTGACATTCACTTAGAATTCTTAGTTATCTTGTGTCTAAGAGATAGTGTGATTCCCCTCGGGAACGGAACTTAGTAGAGCGCGCAAATTGTGGTTGGCCTAGGTAAAAAAGGTGGAACAAGAGTCAGTCGGGGACGAGCTACCAAACTGTGCACTGCCCATGTAACAGTTGTATATTGTGCTGGTTCCGAGAGAGGCTTTTCCTGCCGCTTTTCAATGTCTCGAATGGATGGATAAATAGCTGGAACTATTCTGGAATTGGTATCTATCATCGCCACCAAGTAAGTGTCCAAGGAATAGAAAAGCAACTGGAATCACTCAACAGAGGAAAGTCCACTGGACCTGACGGGATACCAATTCGATTCTACACAGAGTACGCAAAAGAACTTGCCCCCCTTCTAACAGCCGTGTACCGCAAGTCTCTAGAGGAACAGATGGTTCCAAATGATTGGAAAAGAGCACAGGTAGTCCCAGTCTTCAAGAAGGGTCGTCGAGCAGATGCGCAAAACTATAGACCTATATCTTTGACGTCGATCTGTTGTAGAATTTTAGAACATGTTTTTTGCTCGAGTATCATGTCGTTCTTGGAAACTCAGAATCTACTATGTAGGAATCAACATGGATTCCGGAAACAGCGATCGTGTGAAACCCAACTCGCTTTATTTGTTCATGAGACCCAGAAAATATTAGATACGGGCTCCCAGGTAGATGCTATTTTTCTTGACTTCCGGAAGGCGTTCGATACAGTTCCGCACTGTCGCCTGATAAACAAAGTAAGAGCCTACGGAATATCAGACCAGTTGTGTGGCTGGATTGAAGAGTTTTTAGCAAACAGAACACAGCATGTTGTTATCAACGGAGAGACGTCTACAGACGTTAAAGTAACCTCTGGCGTGCCACAGGGGAGTGTTATGGGACCATTGCTTTTCACAATATATATAAATGACCTAGTAGATAGTGTCGGAAGTTCCATGCGGCTTTTCGCGGATGATGCTGTAGTATACAGAGAAGTTGCAGCATTAGAAAATTGTAGCGAAATGAGGGAAGATCTGCAGCGGATAGGCACTTGGTGCAGGGAGTGGCAACTGACCCTTAATATAGACAAATGTAATGTATTGCGAATACATAGAAAGAAGGATCCTTTATTGTATGATTATATGATAGCGGAACAAACACTGGTAGCAGTTACTTCTGTAAAATATCTGGGAGTATGCGTGCGGAACGATTTGAAGTGGAATGATCATATAAAATTAATTGTTGGTAAGGCGGGTACTAGGTTGAGATTCATTGGGAGAGTCCTTAGAAAATGTAGTCCATCAACAAAGGAGGTGGCTTACAAAACACTCGTTCGACCTATACTTGAGTATTGCTCATCAGTGTGGGATCCGTACCAGATAGGGTTGACGGAGGAGATAGAGAAGATCCAAAGAAGAGCGGCGCGTTTCGTCACAGGGTTATTTGGTAACCGTGATAGCGTTACGGAGATGTTTAACAAACTCAAGTGGCAGACTCTGCAAGAGAGGCGCTCTGCATCGCGGTGTAGCTTGCTCGCCAGGTTTCGAGAGGGTGCGTTTCTGGATGAGGTATCGAATATATTGCTTCCCCCTACTTATACCTCCCGAGGAGATCACGAATGTAAAATTAGAGAGATTAGAGCGCGCACAGAGGCTTTCAGACAGTCGTTCTTCCCGCGAACCATACGCGACTGGAACAGGAAAGGGAGATAATGACAGTGGCACGTAAAGTGCCCTCCGCCACACACCGTTGGGTGGCTTGCGGAGTATAAATGTAGATGTAGATGTAGGGACAGAGTCCAGCAATTCTGCCTGCTAATCCACCTACCAACATGCAGTTGCAACCACATTGCGCAATCACTGTAACGGAATACTATAATAATGTTCAGTGAAGGATCAGCTTATTGGATGTGTTAGTGTGCTCAAATATAAGGTAACTTATAACTGAATTCATGTACTTATCTTGATTTTTCCCTATCAAAACACCTCTCAGGTTCCTCTCCATTTGAACTATGATTACCGAGTGTCCTAGTTTGTGGGAAAAATGAAAGCCTCAAAGCCAAATGGTTAATTAAATAATGATGTCTGAACTTTGGTAAGAAGGGATAATTCAGATTTACTGTGGATTTACTGAAATCGTGGGAGGTAGTAAATGTAGTTTTGTGAAAGCCTTTCAGTGACGGAAACAGTCCGATTTAAAGTTTTGTGGAGTTTCAAAGTCACCTATTTAATCATTTACTTGAAAGTAGAAGACTGTGGTAATAAAGACAATTTGCTGTTTCTTTTAAAGATTAAAAGTTCTTATAACTGTGGCTTATAAAGTTTTGCTTAGTTAATGATCATAGTGCTGCCTGTAGTAAATATTATAAGGTGAGTCAGTTTCTTGCAAATTTGTCAACATTGCGTCTCACTGTAGTAAAAGTGGAAAACTGCAATAGTGGAAAGTTATATACTCATGCTTGCTAAGTACTTGTTTCTTTTGTGTAATAAAAGTGCATATTAATGTTGTAACAGGATCCACAGTTTGCCTATTGTGCTTATACTGCATAACGATTAATAGAAAGACAACTATCTATGAAAACAGTAACTTCTTTGTTCGAAAGACAATGAAGAGTAATCTGTTAGTGGATTCCATTTAACTTTCACTCTAAATAGAAAAGTATTTAGCTAAGAGAGGCTTAACCTGTGACCAGTTCATAATTTTGCAGTGAACTACATTTATAAATTTATGTCAACTAAGAAAGTGTTTGAAAAATAACTCTTAACCTATGTCCTATTTATGATTCTGCAGTGAATATTGATAGTTATGTTATAAAGCTTATTCAGTTTGAATAAGCCCTGAAAGTAATAGTGTGTTCCGTTATCTGTTACATTTTAGAAAATAGTTTGTGCTGCTCTAGCTGTTAGTTCCAATCTTAACGTTGACATATGCAGGTGTCAGAGTTCGTTGCACTCGCGTGTGCAAAGTATAGCTTGTGTTTGTCCGTTAAAGTTACTAATAACTATTTTCTTGAACAAGAATGTTAATCATTCTCTTGCCTAATTAGGCTGGTGACCGTTTTCTCTATCCTTTAAACAGTGTGGATAGGTTAAATATTATTTATTACTGTTTAAATAAATTACGTATTTCTGACTTCCGCTTCCGATACGCCACCTCACGGTCAACATAACAAAATTCCTCTCAGAGGGTAACACTGCTCTGTTCCTTTATACCATAATTAATCTAACAAAATAGTTCCATTTTACAAACTGCCTGCAACTTTAAGGTTATGGTATAGCAGTAGCGGACAGGAGTGTTATATAGTGAATTAGACCGTAAGAACAGTACACCAACCTTCAGCCCTCAGCCTCGCTTGTGTTTTGGCTCCCTTACGGCGTGATGTATTGGATGATCTGAACAGGACCTCTTGAATGTGGCAAGACCTTTCCCGTAGTCTTGTCTGCCCCTTTAATTATAGAAAAAGAATTTTTATAAGTACCTGTTAACCTAGCTTCAGTGATGTGGGCTGTCTCCCGACATTGTACAGTTGACCAAATTTTTTATGACTCATTTTCTAAATCCTCCTTACTCGTTTCCACATCTTCCAGACTTGTGGAGCGTCACTCATTTCTGGTAAAAAATCGTTCAGACACCTTAAGTTCGAACAAAGTGAGTTGGCGAGGTCTCTTCTAGTGCTTACGATTACCCAAGTTGAGCGAGTAACTAAGCCCAAAAAGCGACGTATCCCCCATAACATGATAATTTGATGACCGAATATGAGCGCTGTATGTTAAGTTGCGATTGACGCGCTTCGCAAGTAAGACATATGGGCAATATGAGGATGAGGTGGTCGTATGAGCGAATTATATCTCGAAATAAGAGTTCGTAAAGGCAACCGAAGTGAATACTGCAGTCTTATAATGTTCTACATAGTCCAAAGGAATCGAAAAATGCCTTTAAAAACTTAACAGTCATCGGTACCATGATATTCCTCACTGCATTAAGCAACAGTTATGTGTCCATGCATCCAGACAAATTAACGCATATTGGTTCCCATATATTGACTATGGAAATGTACCAATATTGTCAAATACAGCATAGTCTACAGTTATCGTCTATCCCTGCTTATCGTCAATAATGGGATGTCTAGGAAACCCGCTTTTTCGGATCACTAGACAACATTTCAAACAAATCGTATTAATGAGTTTTATTACAATATGAAAAGAGACAACACTTTGACAATTACACAGAAGTGTCACAAGCAATGGGCGACATACGAAATAAACAAGCTTCTTCGGTATATACAATGCCAAGTCGGAGGTACATAGAGATGACACGCGAAGAAATTAGAGCTGACGCTTCTATCCAAATGGCTAGTCTTGAAGCTGTCTTGAACTGGTCGTCGCCAGTCGGTCGCGGCGCTTATGTCCTCTTCACGTAGAGGCCGCTGCTGTTCCATTGTCATCCTGGAGAGGGGTCGGTCAGCCATTTCTTCTCTCATCTCTTCTGTATCATTGGCGATTGGCGTGCCGGCGCTTGATTTTACGCCGTAAGAAATACAATCAATGTATATTTTCTGTATAGGCTCTTTTGTAATGGTGGTGCTCAACAATCCTTGGTGGGTGTTCTGGACTGGCTTACTTAAATAATAGATTTAACATGAATAGACTAAAATCCAAATACTGTTGTGCATACCTTTGACAGAAACGTTTTCGCGAATCTTCATCTTTGTCTTATAATTTGCCAAATAACCACCTATGAGTGCTTGGTGAATGTATCTCCATAGACTTGGAGTCAATTCAGATGGTAATAGAGTCCTATTTCCCTGACGTTACCAAGCTGGGTGACATAACATATGTCACCTTAGAACATACACTCCTGGAAATTGAAATAAGAACACCGTGAATCCATTGTCCCAGGAAGGGGAAACTTTATTGACACATTCCTGGGGACAGATACATCACATGATCACACTGACAGAACCACAGGCACATAGACACAGGCAACAGAGCATGCACAATGTCGGCACTAGTACAGTGTATATCCACCTTTCGCAGCAATGCAGGCTGCTATTCTCCCATGGAGACGATCGTAGAGATGCTGGATGTAGTCCTGTGGAACGGCTTGCCATGCCATTTCCACCTGGCGCCTCAGTTGGACCAGCGTTCGTGCTGGACGTGCAGACCGCGTGAGACGACGCTTCATCCAGTCCCAAACATGCTCAATGGGGGACAGATCCGGAGATCTTGCTGGCCAGGGTAGTTGACTTACACCTTCTAGAGCACGTTGGGTGGCACGGGATACATGCGGACGTGCATTGTCCTGTTGGAACAGCAAGTTCCCTTGCCGGTCTAGGAATGGTACAACGATGGGTTCGATGACGGTTTGGATGTACCGTGCACTATTCAGCGTCCCCTCGACGATCACCAGTGGTGTACGGCCAGTGTAGGAGATCGCTCCCCACACCATGATGCCGGGTGTTGGCCCTGTGTGCCTCGGTCGTATGCAGTCCTGATTGTGGCGCTCACCTGCACGGCGCCAAACACGCATACGACCATCATTGGCACCAAGGCAGAAGCGACTCTCATCGCTGAAGACGACACGTCTCCATTCGTCCCTCCATTCACGCCTGTCGCGACACCACTGGAGGCGGGCTGCACGATGTTGGGGCGTGACCGGAAGACGGCCTAACGGTGTGCGGGACCGTAGCCCAGCTTCATGGAGACGGTTGCGAATGGTCCTCGCCGATACCCCAGGAGCAACAGTGTCCCTAATTTGCTGGGAAGTGGCGGTGCGGTCCCCTACGGCACTGCGTAGGATCCTACGGTCTTGGCGTGCATCCGTGCGTCGCTGCGGTCCGGTCCCAGGTCGACGGGCACGTGCACCTTCCGCCGACCACTGGCGACAACATCGATGTACTGTGGAGACCTCACGCCCCACGTGTTGAGCAATTCGGCGGTACGTCCACCCGGCCTCCCGCATGCCTACTATACGCCCTCGCACAAAGTCCGTCAACTGCACATACGGTTCACGTCCACGCTGTCGCGGCATGCTACCAGTGTTAAAGACTGCGATGGAGCTCCGTATGCCACGGCATACCTAGTGTGTCCGCTGTGCCGTGCGTGTGATCATTGCTTGTACAGCCCTCTCGTAGTGTCCGGAGCAAATATGGTGGGTCTGACACACCGGTGTCAATGTGTTCTTTTTTCCATTTCCAGGAGTGTACAATCTCACTTCCTCCCCCTCTTCAACCACTCATCAATTGGAGAGAGATGTGTGTCTGAACCTTCTTGTTCTGCTACGTCGTTAAAAAAGAGCGGAAGCGTCTTCAAAATTAGGCACACTATGTCATCTGAATCACGAAACGCTTTTGTCCCTCATTCTCAAATTCCCCCTCATTCTCCACTCCAAACTTACAGCCAAAACTATCAGTCACAGTATTCTTCATTCCATGGATATGTTGTTGTTGTCTTCAGTCCTGATACTGGTTTGATGCAGCTCTCCATGCTACTCTATCCTGTGCAAGCTTCTTCATCTCCCAGTACCTACTGCAACCTACATCCTTCTGAATCTGCTTAGTGTATTCATCTCTTGGTCTCCCCCTGCGATTTTTACCCTCCACGCTGCCTTCCAATACTAAATTGGTGATCCCTTGATGCCTCAGAACGTGTCCTACCAACCGATCCTTTCTTCTGGTCAAGTTGTGCCACAAACTTCTCTTCTCCCCAATCCTATTCAATACTTCCTCATGAGTTATGTGATCTACCCATCTAATCTTCAGCATTCTTCTGTAGCAACACATTTCAAAAGCTTCTATTCTCTTCTTGTCCAAACTATTTACCGTCCATGTTTCACTTCCATACATGGCTACAATCCATACCAATACTTTCAGAAATGACTTCCTGATACTGAAATCTATACTCGATGTTAACAAATTTCTCTTCTTCAGAAACGCTTTCCTTGCCATTGCCAGTCTGCATTTTATATCCTCTCTACTTCGACCATCATCAGTTATTTTGCTCCCCAAATAGCAAAACTCCTTTACTACTTTAGGTGTCTCATTTCCTAATCTAATACCCTCAACATCACCCGACTTAATTCGACTACATTCCATTATCCTCGTTTTGCTTTTGTTGATGTTCATCTTATATCCTCCCTTCAAGACACCATCCATTCCGTTCAACTGCTCTTCCAAGTCCTTTGCTGTCTCTGACAGAATTACAATGTCATCGGCGAACCTCAAAGTTTTTATTTCTTCTCCATGGATTTTAATACCTACTCCAAATTTTTCTTTTGTTTCCTTTACTGCTTGCTCAATATACAGATTGAATAACATTGGGGAGAGGCTACAACCCTGTCTCACTCCCTTCCCAACCGCTGCTTCCCTCTCATGCCCCTCGACTCTTATAACTGCCATCTGGTTTCTGTACAAATTGTAAATAGCCTTTCGCTCCCTGTATTTTACCCCTGCCACCTTTAGAATTTGAAAGAGAGTATTCCAGTCAACATTGTCAAAACCTTTCTCTAAGTCTACAAATGCTAGAAACGTAGGTTTGCCTTTCCTTAATCTTTCTTCTAAGGTAAGTCGTAAGGTCAGTATTGCCTCACGTGTTCCAGTATTTCTACGGAATCCAAACTGATCTTCCCCGAGGTCGGCTTCTACTAGTTTTTCCATTCGTCTGTAAAGAATTCGTGTTAGTATTTTGCAGCTGTGGCTTATTAAACTGATTGTTCGGTAATTTTCACATCTGTCAACACCTGCTTTCTTTGGGATTAGAATTATTACATTCTTCTTGAAGTCTGAGGGTATTTCGCCTGTTTCATACATCTTGCTCACCAGATGGTAGAGTTTTGTCATGACTGGCTCTCCCAAGGCCGTCAGTAGTTCTACTGGAATGTTGTCTACTCCGGGGGCCTTGTTTCGGCTCAGGTCTTTCAGTACTCTGTCAAACTCTTCACGCAGTATCGTATCTCCCATTTCATCTTCATCTACATCCTCTTCCATTTCCATAATATTGTCCTCAAGTACATCGCCCCTGTATAGACCCTCTATATACTCCTTCTACCTTTCTGCTTTCCCTTCTTTGCTTAGAACTGGGTTTCCATCTGAGCTCTTCATGTTCATACAAGTGGTTCTCTTATCTCCAAAGGTCTCTTTAATTTTCCTGTAGGCGGTATCTATCTTACCCCTAGTGAGATAAGCCTCTACATCCTTACATTTGTACTCTAGCCATCCCTGCTTAGCCATTCTGCACTTCCTGTCGATCTCATTTTTGAGACGTTTGTATTCCTTTTTGCCTGCTTCATTTACTGCATTTTTATATTTTCTCCTTTCATCAATTAAATTCAATATTTCTTCTGTTACCCAAGGATTTCTACTAGCCCTCGTCTTTTTACCTACTTGATCCTCTGCTGCCTTCACTACTTCATCCCTCAAAGCTACCCATTCTTCTTCTACTGTATTTCTTTCCCCCATTCCTGTCAATTGTTCCCTTATGCTCTCCCTGAAACTCTGTACAACCTCTGGTTCTTTCAGTTTATCTAGGTCCCATCTCCTTAAATTCCCACCTTTTTGCAGTTTCTTCAGTTTTAATCTACAGGTCATAACCAATAGATTGTGGTCAGAGTCCACATCTGCCCCTGGAAATGTCTTACAATTTAAAACCTGGTTCCTAAATCTCTGTCTTACCATTATATAATCTATCTGATACCTTTTAGTATCTCCAGGGTTCTTCCATGTATACAACCTTCTATCATGATTCTTAAACCAAGTGTTAGCTATGATTAAGTTGAGCTCTGTGCAAAATTCTACCAGGCGGCTTCCTCTCTCATTTCTTAGCCCCAATCCATATTCACCTACTACGTTTCCTTCTCTCCCTTTTCCTACACTCGAATTCCAGTCACCCATGACTATTAAATTTTCGTCTCCCTTCACTATCTGAATAATTTATTTTATTTCATCATACATTTCTTCAATTTCTTCGTCATCTGCAGAGCTAGTTGGCATATAAACTTGTACTACTGTAGTAGGTGTGGGCTTCGTATCTATCTTGGCCACAATAATGCGTTCACTATGCTGTTTGTAGTAGCTTACCCGCATTCCTATTTTCCTATTCATTATTAAACCTACTCCTGCATTACTCCTATTTGACTTTGTGTTTATAACCCTGTAGTCACCTGACCAGAAGTCTTGTTCCTCCTGCCACCGAACTTCACTAATTCCCACTATATCTAACTTTAACCTATCCATTTCCCTTTTTAAATTTTCTAACCTACCTGCCCGATTAAGGGATCTGACATTCCACGCTCCGATCCGTAGAACGCCAGTTTTCTTTCTCCTGATAACCACATCCTCTTGAGTAGTCCCCGCCTGGAGATCCAAATGGGGGACTATTTTACCTCCGGAATATTTTACCCAAGAAGACGCCATCATCATTTAATCATACAGTAAAGCAGTACCAGCTCAGCAAGGCCGTTTTGGATATATTTAACCTTAAAATGAAACACGGAGATAATAAATATTCACCTGGTGATCCACCCCGTCCACTCTGGTCTGTAGAGGACCTAACTAAGCACTTGGTTGCCAGCTGCCAGTTTGAACGTATGGAATACGAGATCCATCATGAACTTTTCAAAAACCAACAACACTGCGAAGACCACAAGTTCATACATGGAGTATTTAACTTCCAGATAACAAAGACCTCAAGATGCATAAGCTACAGGCTACCTCTCGGTTGTGTCCCCTTGGGAAAGGACAGCGACAACCCCACACGTAGACGCTTCCATTTGCACAATAAAGTATTTTTCAAAATCTGATATCGCCAGTACAGGAATGCTTCCCAGGGCCACCTTCAGAGGCTTCAACAATGCTTTCTGGAATGCATTCCATTCAAACTTTGTCCTTTTTTTCGCAGCTCGTTAAATGGGGCTGTACGTAAGCGAATTTCTGGGCCAGCATCCTAAAAACTTTCACCATGCCTATGAATCAACCCACTGTCTTCGTATTCCTAGGCGACGGGCAGGTGTGAAAAGCTTCTATCCAGCACCAGTCTATGCAAACTCCTGCAGCTTTAATTATGCGTCCCGGGAAGGAAATGTTGGGGTGCGCGAATTTTACGTTAGATGAATTAGCGTAAATGCTATTTCTGGCATTCGTTTAAGAACCTCCCTAATATAGCCCCGATGATATGAAAATTTTTGTTATGTATAACAAGATCACCTATACAGTGATATACATAGCTTTCGAAAAGATTCCAATCAGTAGCTGAAGGTATTACTGGTTTTCACTCCTCAGCCAAGGCAGTTGGAAACAAATCTGATTAAGGTCTGAGGTAGTAAAAGCCTTTGTGGGCAGTGGTGGCTGTAATTTTGGCGGGCATGCCACTCCATTGGCGCCACTAACTACTTGTACAGCCGATATCAATCCTGGTCATATGCCAGGGCTAGGATCTTTGATCGAGCAGAGTAGTGTTGTGTTTGTCGCTCTGTGGTATCCCTCCGGCGGTACACCGCAGGGTTGCCACCCTTCGATAGTGCCATTCCAGCACTAATCGAAGTGCTAGGTGTTTCAGGTGCCAGCCAGCCAGCCAGCCAGCCAGCCAGCCCAGCCCAGCCCAGTCCCGCCGAGCAGAGCCGCAGCGGTCCAGCAGCAGCAGCAGCAGCAGCGGTCCCGGTCCCGGTCCCGGCCTGCAGCAGCGGTCCCGCCGGCAGTAGCCAGCCAATCCTCCTCCTGCAGCAGCAGCAGCAGCGGCAGCGGCAGCAGCAGCAGCGGTCCAGCCAGCCAGCCAGCCAGCCAGCCAGCCAGAAGCAGCGGCGGCGGCGGCGGCAGCAGCAGCCCCGGCCCCGTCCGCGGCAGCAGCAGCAGCAGCTGCGGCGTTCCTGCCACCCGCCGTCGCCGTCGCCGTCGCCGTCGCCGTCGCCGTCCGACCCTGGCCTTCGTCCGTCTTCGTCTTCCTCCGTCTCTGTCTTCATCTGTCTTCAGTTTGTGTCCTTCCCTTTTCGTCTTGTGCGTTTTTGTTTCTCCCTGGCGTCATGTCCGCCCCCACCACTACCGCCACCACTACCACCACCGCCATAGACTATACATCCCCTTCCGCCGCCTCCACCACTATAACATGGTGTGCCCAGTCACACCACCATCCTTCCATCCCACCTCTCCTCACTCTCCCTTCGCCCTCGCTCTTTGTCGCCCCCTCTCCAGCTTCTTCCTCCCGTTCCTCTCGTTCTGATCCTTTCCCCCCACTCCCCCAGCCTGTCACTGCAGCTCCGGCTAGGATGGTGGCCCGTCGGGCCACTGTCCATGCCCAGCTCTCCCCATCGCCTTCGCCATCACTGCCGCCACCGTCATCGTCGCCTTCGCCTTCACCGTCACCGTCACCATCTCCGGCACCGACTGCTGCGTCCACGCCGGGACCTGTCCCATCCCACAACCTCCCTATAGCTCTCGTCCCTCATATCACCACCCGCCCTTCTGCCGCCATTAAACGCCCTAGTGGCACCCCCACCTCCTCCACTCCCAAAAAGGCCCCGCCCCGACCTCCATCCCCCCCAGGGTGCCATGGATGTCTCCCGACCTGGCCCTGCTCCCTCCTCCTCCTCCTCACTCTCCTGTTTATACAAATACCTCCTATCCCATCCCGATCCTTCCTTTCTCGAGGCCCGGAATCTCTCCCTCCTCCTCCGCCAACACTTCCCTGGTGCCCCCATCTCTCTCCTTACTCCCAGACGGGATTCTGTTCTCATCTCCTCCCCCAGCCCAACCATCCATACTGACATCCTCTCCCGTCTCCCCATCAACCGATTTGGCCCCAACGCCTCCCTCACCCCTGCTCCTTCTCCATCTCCTACCCGCCAACCCCAACCCCCACGTCGCCCGCCGACCCTCAGCGCCGTGATCACTCGGCTCAACCTGTCGATAACGGAGGAGGAGGTGTTGGCGGAGCTCAAGGCACATCCCACGCTGGAGGTGCGGGCAGTCTGCTGCATTTTCAAGTCGGCCGGCCCCACCCGCCTTATGCGGGTTTTCTCCGAGGATGCCCCCTCCATTGACCGTCTCCAGAAGGAGGGTGCCCTCCTCTTCAACCAGCGCTACAAGGTCGACCCCTCCCATTCCCCTCCTGTATCCCTGCGCTGCTAGAAGTGTCTGCGCTATAATGTACACCCAACAGCTGAGTGCCGCGAGGCCCCACCTGCCCGCATTGTCGGCAGTGCCCTAATCTTCAATCCCATCCCTCCTGTAATACCTGCAATCTCCCCCATCCCACCTACTCCCAAAAGTGTAAAGCCCGACCCCCTCCGACCACTCCTGAACTCACCATACCTGTCCGTCCTCTGGACGCCCCCACCCCTCCTGGAAATTCCCTTCGTCCCCCCCCCCCCACAGCAGAGGACATCATCAGGTTCCTCATCATCGTCCTCCAGAATGTTGATCCCTTTCATCGCCCCCACACCCTCCAACAGATCTCCCTCGCCGCCCGTTCCATTTTCCACCTTAAAATGTGCGCCACCTACTCCAACAACCAGGCCCATTTCACCTTCTCCCGTCTTGACACCCTCGTCTAAATCCCTGTCATGGCGCGACAGCACCGTATCCTTTTCAACAACATCCGCTCCCTACCCGCCAATAAGAACCTCTTCCTGCACACCCTTTATACGCACCGCCTGGATGCCTTCCTCTTCAATGAAACCTTCCTCCAACCCCACCACTCCATCCACACCTCGCCCTATCTCCTCCACCGCTCCGATAATCGTCTCCCAGTTGCGCGTGGTGGAGTTGCCATTGGTCACCACAGCCAGATCCCCGTTCGGCTCCAACCTCTCCTTCCTGACCCCACCGAACTCCTGATCCTTAGTCTCTTCTTCCCCGGCCTTACCATTACCAGCGCCACCATCTATGTCCGCCACAACGCCCCTATTTCTTTCGACTTCCTCTCCCACATCGACCGTACCTTCTCCTACTACGTGATCACCGCCGACCTCAACATCCATAGTCGTTCCGCTGCTCAGTTACGGCGGTGGCATCGGTTCCTCTCCTCCCTTCAAGGCGACCTCCTCTCCATCCCCCAGCACACCCGTCCCGAATCCAACTCCACTCCCGATGTTATTCTCTCCTCCCCCATCCTCCGTGGTCGCATTACAGTCCATGTCCTGGAGCCTACTGGTAGCGACCATCTCCCTGTCCTCCTCACCGTTTCAGATGGTCGTCGCCCCCACCCCGACCCTCGTAATGACCCTCCCCTTAAGTACGTCCATGACTATTCCCGTGCCAACTGGAATGCCTACTGGGATACCCTCTCCACCCAGGTCGATAGCCACCCTTTCACCTACCACCATCCCAATGATGTCACCCATGCCGCCTCCTTTCTCCAGCAGACCTTGTCTGAGGCCGTGGAGGCCCATGTCCCTGCTGTCGCCATCCATCCCCACCATCCTACCTTACCCCCACAGGCCGTCCTCCTCCTCCGTGAATCCCGCCGTCTCTACCATGCCTTCTACCGCACGCGTGACCCGGACACCCTACAACACCACCGGCAACTCCAGCGACACATTCGTAATTTGCTCCCGGCTAAGAAACGCCGGGACTGGCGACAGACATGCACCCGTTTAAATGCTACCCTACCTATCAACTCGTCCAAGTTCTGGTTAGCCTTCCGTCGCCTTACCGGAACTAAGCCCTCCCCCTACTATCCTCTTCTCCATGATGATCACCCCTTCCCTGTCGCCCTTAGTAAGGCCAATTACTTTGCCTCCTACCTGACCGATGTGTTTTCCATCCCTGATGATCCCCAGTTTGATTACTCCCTCTTCCCGGATATCCGCGCTCGAACTGACACCTCTGTCCCTCCCCTCGCTCCTGGTTTCCAGTACTTGGACAACTTTGCACACACGGAACTCAATACCCCTCTCACTACACAGAATCTCATTGCTACAGTCCGCACGAAACGCAACACCGCTCCTGGTCACGATCGTGTCACCTACCGTCACCTTCGTGAAGCTCCTGTCTCTTTCCTCTCCACCCTGGCCAGGCTCTACAATGTAGTCCTGTCCACCGGTTACTACCCCGACCTGTGGAAAACCTCCCGTATACTCATGTTCCTTAAACCTGGCAAACCGCCGTCCGCCGTCTCCTCCCACCATCCCATCAGCCTTACCTCGGTCTTCAGCAAGGTCCTGGAATCTATCCTCACCCGACGCATCCACCATCATCTCCGCCAGCACCGCCTCCTTCCCGTTACCCAGTGTGGCTTTCGGCCGTCTTTCTCTTCCGACGATCTTCTCCTTCACCTCACGCATCTCCTTTCCGACAAGCTTAATTCCCGTCGCTCCGCAATCTTCCTCTCCCTTGACCTCGAACGCGCTTATGACCGCGTATGGCATTCCGGTCTCCTCTTCAAGCTCCAAACCTTCGCCCTTCCCATTAACTACGTCTGTATATCGGTTCCTTTCTCTCCTGCCGTCCTTCCTATGTCACCATCCATAACACAGATTCCTACGCCTTTTTCCCCTCCGCCAGTGTGCCCCAAGGCTCCGTCCTCTCCCCACTTCTGTACCTTTTGTACACGGGAGACATGCCGCCGCCGTCACCCCCGTCCACCTTCTCCAGTTTGCCGATGACAGCGCCTTCCTTGCCCTTGCCCCCATCCTGCAACGCTCCCAACACCTTCTCCAATCCCATCTTGACCGGTTCACCGCTTGGTGCAACCAGTGGTTGCTCAAGGTCAATCCCTCCAAAACCCAGGTGATCATTGTAGGCAAAACCACCCCATCCTTCCGCCTCCTTGATTTCTATCTCACCGTCTATGGCCGTCCTATCGCCCTCACTCCCACCCTTAAGTACCTTGGCGTCACCCTCGACCGTCGCCTCTCCTAGACTCCCCATCTCCAGACAATCCAAGCCAAGGCACGTTCCCGAATCCGTCTCCTCAAGCTCCTTTCCGGCCGTACGTGGGGTCTGGACCCCTCCACAATCCTCCATACTTATAAATCCCTCATCCATCCTGTCCTTTGTTACGCCCATCCAGCCTGGATCTCCGCCCCCCCTACCTTTTATAAATCCCTCCAAATCCTTGAACGCCATGCTCTCCGCCTTGCCTATCGCATCTGTCTCCCCTCCCCCATGCGGATCCTGTATGATCTCATCCCCTTCCCCCACCTCCTCCTTTTCCTTGAAAGGATACGGATCCTGTACACCTCCCGCAAACTCGATCCTCCTCACCCGCTCGTCTCCCCGATCCTCTCCCACGCCCGCCCGCTGCCACGCCTGTATTCCCATGTCCCACCTGGTCTCCATCTCTCCACCCTCCTTACCCTCTCCCAAGGTGGCTTCCGCCAGCTCCCCCTCCCTGATGCTGTCCTCCTCCCCTCCATCTACCCCTCCTATCAACTTCGATCCTCCTCCCCCACTTCCTGTGTCCTTTCCTTTAGGCACCCTCCCTTCCCTTCCCTTCTCTTTCCTTTCCCCCCTTCCTCCTCCCCTCTTCCCCTGGGCTTCCCCTCCCCGTTCCTCCCTCCCCCTCTCTCCTCTGCCCATGGCATCTTTTCTCTTCCCTCTCCCATTCCCCTCCTCCTCCTCCTCCTCCTCCACTCTTGGCAGGTCCCCGGACTCGTACACGCTCAGTGGACTTTCGCGCGCCGGAGATCATCGCCATCTGTGTGTCGTGTGTGTGCCTCGATTTGTGTTTAGTGTTTCGCCGTCACGAATCCCCTGTTCACGTGTGCCGTCGCAGTCATCCGTGTTATGTGCGCCGTGTCACCAAGTGTTATTGTTTTTTCGCGTCCAGCGTGAACGGCTTCATGTTTATTGTTTTTTTGTATCTCCATTTTTTGCCCGCCGTTTTTATTGTATTGTCTGTGTCACCTATATATCATATTCTTGTCCCACTTAAGGCTGAAGAGCAGCATAACATGCTGCTGACAGCCCGCCTGTATGAGGTGATTAAAATTACAATAAAGGAAAAAAAAGTCTGTGGTATCGGCAGTTACCGGGAGGCCACGTGGCTAGCGATTTCGTTTTTGCAGCACTTCTAATGCCTCAGCAGGGAGCTCGTGAAGCCGCGGGTTGTTAAGTTGGTCGCAGCCAAAGTTGTCCGTCTGGATTACATATTGATAGTGGCCATTAGCAGGAAGGACAGCTGACGCCATGTGGAACGTCCTTGTTAATGTTGAATTAGACTCATGTTCATTATGCTTCAGAATGATTGTGTGGATGGTCTCCAGTAAGTGTAATTGATTTTAATGTGTTTGTTCCAGACCATATTCATTGCAAGTATATGAAAACTCTCTGTTGTAAGCTGAGCTAATGTAATTGGGACTGCAATGTACTCCGTGTCGAAGGCAATGCCCTGTTGAAAGAGGGGTGTGCCCTGGTGTTGTGATTTGCAGGTAGTTGTAGTTCACGTCGTCAGTTTTCAGGTAATATCAAGGAGTGTCAAGCTCGTGACTTGCACGTGTAGCCATTTCCACAATGAGTTAATATGTCCCAAATCTTAGATATTGTCGATTGTAGTCTCATTTGGGCAGGTAACTATTTCCTTTCTGTGCAAGTTGCTAGGGTAGTTCTGGCAGCGGGCGGCGCATTCCTGTTACTTGGGCCCGGGGCAGAGACGTGTTTTCTTCCAGCTGTGGTGACACTTCCGTCGTCGCATTACGTCTAGACTTGCCCACAGCCAGGCGCATCCATCAGCTGCCTCGTGCTAGCTCAAATTACGTAAATGTGATCTTTTTTTTACGTGCCACGGTGGAGTGTCGCCCAGTTCATTCTGGAACTCTTGATCTATTCAAATATATAAAAGTTGAGCAAGCACACAAGCCTTAAGGTGTGTTCTGCAAGTCCGAATTTCCTTGTCCCTATTTAGCTAGTTCTAGAGCGTGCAGTGTTTTAAAGGCCTTTAATGATGAGTATGAACGGTTGAGTCATTTTATCCACAGTCAATAATTATCTCCACTCATTGTCAAGTTTCTGCTGGTGTGTAGCAGTTGGGAATCACATTTAAGTTGTATACCTTCCCAGCTTTTCTTGTATTTTGGGGATTGCGTATTTTATTGCTTAAGAGATTTTGTTAAGATATTTTATAACTTGTTAGGGGCTCTCCACCAGCCACAATCAGTGGGGCGACTTGTTGTCCTTTCTATAATTTGGGTGGGCATTGTCTACTTGTTTAAAGCTTTATCCATGCTTGGGAATTGTTAGTAACTTTAGAGACAGTCATCTGAAATTAATTTTACTGGTAAAATTGTTTGTTGAACCAGTCTGCACACACATGAGAGAAAATCAGATAATGAGACACTGTAGAATGAGGACACAGTAGTCGACGACAGGTTACATCCCACCCTGTGGTTTCATGACCAGAAAAGTTGGTGAAGAATACGAAGGCCTGCAGTGCTATAGAACTCCCTCTCACTGCACTTCATCCACTGTGACCTTTAGTTGTTTAACTCTTGTAGGAGGCAGATGACAAGGAGAGCGTCTGACTGGAATAGTGCGGTTTTGTTCGAGTTTATATTCCCCACACCTTAGAAGTCCTAATGACTGAAGAATTGTCACTCGAGTACCGATATCAGTAACTGCCGAATGCAGACCCCTCTGGACTAAAACTTTGCAGATTTCAATAACCATCTGGGGAGTGACACAAAAGAAAACGCCTTTTTCACGCCAATTACGGACTTACTCGACATGAGTGACCCTGACATTAAATGCCGACTTTCAATTAATTTTGTATATGCAATCTACCAACCATATCGCCTGACAACTGCATTTCACTTGGATTGGCTGCCTCACCTAAATAATGCCATAAATTTACAAACATCCTTGTGAAATATCTAATAGTATCCCAGAAGCGTTTCCTAGCTGGAGGCTCTCGATCCTTCCGTCGCGCTAGCAATGAACTACTCCCTTCTTCTCGCTTCCAGTGACAGTCCTAAAGGGCCTGAACTGTGAAATCTATTGATTCAGCTGTACAAAATTCCCTGGGCGATTACTGAAAGTTATTCATGTCCCAGCCTTGGGGCACACTGTTAAAAGTTCCCTTCACAGAAAAAAAGACGACTTCTTTAAGTCTATCAACATAGT
Organism: Schistocerca cancellata; assembly: GCF_023864275.1. NCBI lineage: Eukaryota > Metazoa > Arthropoda > Insecta > Orthoptera > Acrididae > Schistocerca > Schistocerca cancellata. Next base: position 248,499,808 of record NC_064626.1, read on the forward strand.
TATCCATAACACTGCATCCCTAAGTATAGTTTTTGCAATAATTATTGTTCAACTTTATTTGACAGATGTTTGTTATACGTGGAGCGCAATTTTGTAATATAATTCATGAAAAATGACCTGAAACGATTATCGTATGGAGAAGGAACTGTATTTTTGATATCACTGAACCAAAGATGTTGCCTGAGTGGCAGAATCGATTGTAAGTAGGGGCGCGCGGAGCGTACTAGCAGTTGCGCTGCACTTTGTTATGGGTAGGTCGTAAGACTTAAAGCTAGTGACTAGTTGTCAGAATTTAGCTGTTGGTCTTTGCATGCAGGATAATACAGTTTTTATAAAAATGAAGAGACGAATGATATTGTTTGTGCTCACAAAGTGCCAGTAAATATGTTTGGTCCTATTTATTTCTATAAAAATTTAAAATGTGTATCACTAATTTGTAAAGCTATAAGATTATCAAAAACTGAAGTGATACTGATCGTTAACAATACTGACTATTGTCCATGATAATTATAGAAGAGTAATGAATTTATGCTCTAATTCAAAGGTAAAGCAGCTGGGAAAAATATGTAACGTACTGAAAGTTTGTATATTTAGTTTTAATTATGCAGCAACGCAATGTGGATTCAGCTAATATTTACAGTATTTAGTTATCAGTACCTGATCCTCTTTCATGTCATGTTTATTTGAACCCAATGAATATTTTTTTTTTCAAATAAATCATTTTTCCGTCAGAGTCAGAAAAATATTAATTATTTTCCAATTAATTAACTCGGAATCTTTGCCTTTCGTGGGCAAGTGCTCTACCATCTGAGCTACCCAATCACCACTCACGCCCCATCCTCACAGCTTTACTTCCGCCAGTTCCTCGTCTCCTACCTTCTAGTCTCGGTACAGTTTCATATCAGCGCACACTCCGCTGCAGAGTGAAAGTATCAATTTGGAAACATCCACTAGGCTATGGCTAAGCCATGTCTCCGCAATATCCTTTCTTCCAGGAGTGTTAGTTCTGCAAGGTTCTCAGGAGAGTTTCAGTGGAGTTTGGAAGGTAGGAGACGAGGTACTGGTGGAAGAGAAGCTGTGAGGATGGCGCGTGAGTTGTGCTTTGGTAGCTCAGATGGCAGAGCAATTGACCGTGAACGGCAAAGGTCCCGAGTTCGAGTCTCGGTCCAGCACACAGTTTTAATCTGCCAGGAAGTTTAATATCAGTGCACCTCCACGACAGAGTGGAAGTCTCATTCTGGTGTCAGAGGCACATTGTTAAATCTTTCTAACACTATTGGTACTGTCGCTTCTAGTATACATAATGGGTGGATTAAGAACAGTAAAGGTAACACAAGCCACATTAGCTATTGACGAACAACTTTTCAGAACCAAAATAAATTGATAAAGGAGAACTTCAGGATGGCAAATTATCACCAATATTTTACGTCATATTAAGTATTTAACTTCCGCATTGCTATTAGTTGCCGGTAGAAGTTCTCTTTGCTCATGGCAGTAGCTGGGAAAACATGGAAACTCCTTGCAGAGGAAGTAAGTGAACACCGCTAGGATGCTTCCAGTTCGTCAATATGTATAAAAGCTTAATCGAACATTCAGAAAACAGACATCATGAATCTCTATTTGCAGAGGGAAAATGACATTTAAATATAGATGCCAGCAGTAAAGGCGACATACCTATCGCAAAATTTCTAGGAATGAGTGCAATAGGTCAGATGTAGTTGTGTTAATATATTAGGATACCAACAGCACTTTAGGCTGTTATAGTCCAGTAATCAGTTTGTAAGACCCAGAGCCATTTAATTACCTACAGTTCATATGTGCATTCAGTTTTAAAGTGTGGAATTAATTTCTGAAGCACAAATATACATGAACATAATTTACAAACTATAGATGAAAAATGACCGAAAATGTTAATTGAGTAAAATGTAAATACAATTTTAAAACTTTCGGATTTTAACAACAGCATGTGAGTACAATTATGTCAGTTAAACACATTAAAAATAACCTTGTTAATTACTGAATCAATGTGTATATCCCTGACTGTAGATCTAAATGTAGGCTGAAATTATATTTGCCAAGGAATAATAAACATAAAACTCAAAGCAGCATTTTCTACAGCAGAATGAAACGGTAAAACGCCTCAGGAGATTAAAGAGATGAAAGAAATTTATTTTAAAAGTAAGTTAAACCACTTCATATGCAATACATTTTGCATAATAATTTATAACTTAGATAACACAGAGGACGGATTTAGTAAATATAACACATTTTAACTCCATATTTTTTATCAAAAACCTTACATTAAAGTGTAGCAGTGGAAATGCTAACATTTTCTTTTTTATGTGCTCGTCATCACATTAATTAGAGGTAGTTGCTGCCTCAATTTTTCTGGCAAGTAAATGGGAAGTGTGGCAGACGAAGTATCTTTGGTCGATGACAGGTGTACACTCAGAGCTCTCTTAAGGATAAGTGTTTAATTGAGTAATAACAATGAATTAGGGCCACATACATCATAAATATGTAAATTAATATCTGTTGTAAGCTATCAACTGAAGGTTTCATATGTTCTTGCATGTTTTCTGGAAAAAGAAAACATTTCATAGGCGTGAATTTGGGCTAGGATTCGTTTACGTGATTGTATACTGTAAGTTTATTGACTGAATAAAGTAGGGTTTGTGTTATTAGTGTATTCTTAGACACTATCCATTCGGTTATCTAAGAAGCAAACGAAATGAGAAGTTCCGAAATAAGTGAAAAGTTTATGTGGTGTAGATTCAGTTCTTTTTGTATGAGTGTTCTTTGTTTACTTTTTGTTTCGTCATGTAAACAATACAGGTTAAACCGTTTTTGTTTCTCCAGAAGTTTTGAATTAGTATCCACGTTTTAGACTAAGTTTTCTAAGAAATTTAATATATTAATTGCACAGTCTAGGAAGTTATTCTTGTTTAACTTAGACTAAAGCTAAATTTGGTTTGCCATGAGTTAGAAGTGTATGACTTGCCGTAAGATTGTTAGATCCAGAGTCTGGTGTGAGGGTTGTTGCCGTTTCTTTCATGTGTGTGATAAGATTTGCTGTAGAGATAGGAGGATTGTGGAACAGGAGGAGAAGATCGCTGCACTTCAGGTGGAACGAGGTACAGCGAAACAAGTTCTGCAAAGGTTAACGCAAGGGAAGGGAAAGGGGAGGTGGGAAGAGACAACAGGTTATTGAAGAAATAGGATTACGACTTACTTAGACAGTGTGGTTGTAAATGTGGAAAACAGGTTTGATCTGTTGTCACAGTTGGAAACTAATGATTCAGAAGTAGATGTAGGAGTAGACTGGACACAACAAACTTTCAAGAAGTGTTTGAAAAGTAAGAAGTAAGAAAAAGTTGTGAAGTAGAACCAAGTTTTGTTGTTAGTTAGTTCATATAGTAGAGGTGTTGGCCAACTGTTGAGGATGAACTAGGGTCAGGTTACCAGGTCACCAGGTTTTTTAAACCTACTGCAAGTCTGGGTCTGGTAGGATGTAGGTTAACTTTGCATAGATTATACAATGGAAAACACCATGGTAATAGTGGGTGGGGCGGGCAGACAGGAACCCTAATTATTCATTTGACAGTGAACAGGTAAAGATCACTTCAGCAATGAGACATACTGGTCTCTTGGGCTTGTGACTGCTCTGAGTCGTCATGACCAGCCTCATTAACTCTTGTAGGAGAGTTAATTTAAAGGTAGAATGGCTGTTTGTATCAGGTATGGGGTTTCATATCAGTGAGGTTCCTGTTGACTCTATCAGCTCGGCCTTCACCTCAACAGAAAGGGGAAGGGAAGGCTGTTTGTGGGGGGAGGAGGGTACCAGTGGTTACAAATGACAGAACAGCAATTTTTAGGGCAGGGAGGTCAAAACAAAAGATGTTCAGAGACAGGTTGAAAATGACATTCACATTAATAAAACAGGAAGCCAGAAAGCAAATTTCTACATACACAGTATATACAGACAACCTCTGATCGAAACTAGAGACATTCAAAAATTGACAGAAACTAGGTTCACCCAGTTGTAATTCAGCCAGTACAAAAAAACTGCATCAAAATAAGGGGTAAGCTTAATGAGCTGCTTATTTGTGTTGAAGAATAAGAGTTGAGCAAACCTGTCAGTTTAATCTGCCTCTCTGAATAATGTGATCACAGGTATAGATACGTTAAATTCTACAGGATTCAAGTTTGTTCATAAAAAATATGCGGTCTCTGTTGTCCCATCTCACAGTAAAAAAACAAGGAAATATTGGTTGCTGGCGATGTTAATGCGGATTTATTGAATAGCTATGTGAGTGAACAATTCTTGCACTCAGTAACAATATCATTCAATTTAGATTCTACTGTGAACTCTGAGCTAAGATAGGTAAATGCTCTGAGACTGCTATTGATAATATCTTCATAGACAAATATGGGGAATGAAGTCCTATCACAAAACCAATAGTAAATGGGCGATCTGATCATGACATGATACATCTTGTGCTAAATGTTAAACTTTTTAGGATAAAAAACCTATTAAATCTGAGTACATGAGGGTAATAAATCAGTCAAAAATTGAGAAATTCAGGAAATTGCTCAAAGATATGTACTGGATAGATTTTTACAACACTTCTAATTCAAATGGAAAATACATTAATAAATATATTTCCACTTTTGAAAATTGTTTTCCCCCTAAAAGTAACTCAAATCACACAGAAGCAAATAAATAAATAAATAAATCACAGATTACACTAGGAATAAAGATATCATGTGGGACAAAAAGAAGACTGTATCTGAATTTTATCCATAGTGGATGCAGTTGAACTCCGTGACTGTTCCTTAATAGGTTTGAATAAAAATATCCGCTACCAGTCACAATAAAAGGTGTTTATTCGTCACACGACCGGTTTCGGGCTTGCGCCAATCTTCAGGTGTTAATACATTCGTTTACATGTTTCTACTGTTGGAGATCGCTGTATAAATACAAAAAATTATTTGCTGGTGACTACACAAATACAAGTGGGACAATTGTAAGTGGTAAGGCAGCATTTGATGAAAATATATCTGTACTTATAAAAAGATGAAGCACCATTATTACAGTTATGCTGTGTTGATAGTTTTGCCATTTAGTTATACACTTACGGTCATTTTCACGTCCATATATCAGGTATAGCTCCATATTACACTGTTATGATGTGCACTACACTATGTTTACATACAAACATGATGTAAAGATGTTGCTCGCACAGAAACTCATGGGTTTTGGTCAAAGAACTTAGCCACAGGAAGTGCACTTTGGTAACAAATGCATTGTTGCAAACCTCTAAAACATGTTCTTCATTTGTGTTACTGACAGGTTGGGGCTATCAGGTTTGGTGAAGAGTGTGATGGAGTATCTGAGACCAGTCTTTAAAAAAGCTTCAGTAAAATGGAATTGACACTCACATCCCCCAAAGAAATAGCATACATTATAAAATCTTTAAAATTTAAGTATTGTAGTGGGTATGATAGGATATCAACAAAGTTAGTCAAAGAGTGCACATGTAAATTGAGTTCTATATAAGTTATTTGTGAAATCGATCTCTTATCAGTGAAACATTTCCAGATGGGTTAAAATATGCCAATGTTAATCCTCTTTGGAAGAATGGGATAAAGTGATACTATTGAACCATAAACCAATTTCACTTTTGCCAGCTTTCTCAAAAAATCTTTAAAAAGGTTGTGTTCAAGCATCTCCTTAAGCATATGACTGCAAATAATATGTTGTCCAAATCACGGTTTGGATTCTTGAGGGTTCTGATGCAGAGAAAACTATTTTCGTTTACATTGAGAATGTAGTTAGTTCATTAGATAATAAATTACAGGCTACTGGCATTTTATGTGACCTGTCAGAAGCCTTCGAATGTGTGAACCACAAGATCCATCTTAAGTAAATTAGAATGTTATGGTGTCACTGCCAATACTGTGAAATCGTTAGAGTCTTATCTAACTAATAGGAAACAAAGGGTGTGCAGTAAGCAGCCAGTCTTCATCAGATTGGGAATTAATTACATGTGATGTTTCTCAAGGTCCTGTCTTGGATCCATTGCTTTTTCTTGTGTAGGTTAGTGACATCTCGTCTACTATATTACCAGACGCTATGTTTGTTTTGTATGCATGTGATACAAACATTGCAAGTCAAGTACAGATTTAGAAACAGCTGTTAATCAAACTTTCATTGACATTAATAAATGGTTTAATGACAATTCACTGTCATTAAACTTTGAAAAAACTCACTACATCAGTTCAGAAACTGGAAGAAATTTCCTTCCATCACATGTATAACTTATGAAGACATGCAGATCGAAGAGGTTTGACAACTCGATAATAAATGCAGTTGAAATGGGCATTCCACAGAATTGCTTAAGCACCTGAACAAGTCTGTATCTGCAGTGAGAATGATGGCAAATGTAGGAGATATAAAAATAAAAGAAGCTTGTATACTTTACTTACTTTCATTTCATTATGTCATATGGAATCATATTTGGGGAGGGGGAGGGGGGAACTCTTAAACCTGAGAAAAAGTTTTTATTGTGCAAAAATCATGTAATAAGGATCATTTGTGATGTAAATTCAAGAACATCATGTAGAAACCTGTTCAACTGTTCAAGGAAATTTGTATTCTAACAACCAATTCTCAGTATATTTATTTCTTAATGAAATTTGTTGCTAGTAATGTATGTCTATTTCCAACCAATAGCGTCAATATTCGAAATAAGTACAATCGACATAAAGATTACCTAGGTCCAAAAAAGGGCCGAATATTCAAGATCTCACATTTTCAATCAACTGCCAGGAACCATTAAAAAATTTGGTTTCAGATAAAGTACAGTTTAAATGGAATTTGAAAGACTTCTTGATAGGCAGCTCCTTCTACTCTATAGACGAATTTCTTAACAGGGTCTGTCAGTCCAGATTAAGTAAAAATGTCTGTTAGGTTTCAGTTTTGACAGTACTTGGTCACAACAGTCAAGATCAAGTATTTAGTGTGTGATAAATCTACTAAAATTACATAACAATGTTTCATTCTCACAACGTATTAATTCTGTAAATATTAGCAGCTCCAGTTTACTGCATTGTATTCATCTATTTCGACAATCTCTTTACAAATGACCTGGGTAGTAAGTATTGTATTAAAATGTTTTATTGTTTTTATGTTATACTTTCTGACATGTTCCACATCCACGAGAATCATCTCATTTTTTGGGTCTATGGAACGGAAATTCAATCTAATGTAATCTAATCTAAGTTGAGCTATACAAAATGGAAACCAAATACAGTCGTCGTGGCCATATCAACTGATTGTTTAATAGTACATTATGAAAATACATTGCATGTGGGGTGAAAAGTGACCATTCTTGAGAAATGACAGTACAAGAGTTCACTTGCTGTTTACATCGTTAACTGTTTGCGTTTCTAAAGAGAATGGTATTGTACGCTGGAATCAACTGAATGACACAGCTCTTCTCTAATCAGAGAAGTCATCCATCTATGTTTATAAACACTGCAATTATGATTTAAGTTTCCATGGTTTTCCTAACTTATTTCAGACGACAGTGGAAATGGCTTCTGCTATAAGACCACTTATATCTCAAACTAGACCTATGAGTACGTAAATGACTGGATATATAAACATCTATTCTTTGTTATCGAATTATGATACCACATGTCCATTATCCGTGTAAAAGTTGACCAAGAATGAAGAAAAGTATCATTATTAGTACGATTCTATTAAACATGGGTAAGTAATATCGTACAGAGGACAAAAGAGTAAAGTGTCATTATTAGTATAGTACTATTACTCCGATTAAACACAGGTAAGTAATATCGTACAGCGGACAAAAGAATGACATACTTCTTCAGCAGATTATAACTGGCACTTGTAAGTTACGTAATTAAAGTATTAGATATGTACCATTGTGCTGACTTTTAAAGGGCATACATGTAATCATTTTTCATCAACACTTTCGTTACTTTTTAGAGCCAAATGTATTTAGACACGTTTCACATAGTCTTTTGTGAAGTTCCTCATATCATCATATTTGACACATCGTATCTCTTCTTCTTATTCTTTCGTCTTTGCTGTGCGGAGTCGTCATTCTTGAACGGTTAAGAAATGGATTCGCAATCAGTGACCATGCACTGACGTCAGCTGTTTGTGACCCACAAAAATTTGTGCTTCATTGGTACTCGAACTCGGACTTCGCGCTAATCTCGAGTGGTCGCTTTAACCACATCGGCTATCTGAGCACGCCTATACGACCGATCCTTACTTCCAAATGTGACGTAGTGACAACACTTATGCTCGCAAAATCGTGGTTCCCGCACAGGGAGAAAGATATTACATCGCTATTTTAGCCCGTCGACGCATGGATACATCATTGATGGTTAAAAAGTCCGTGTTTATACAGTCTCTGGTTATTCATAATGTCTTGTTATCTGGGTCGAAGCAGTGTTAATGCTGACACCATCACGTACAACGAACGGAACCTGCGCATGCAATCTATCTGCTCCTAGATTACATATGTTTGAAAGTGTGAGATAGTTTCCTAAATGTTTGCGTAGCAGGTATTTGAGGCGCGACTTGAGTACCAATCCAGTATTAAACCAGTTGCATACAGAGATCCTCTATGAACCACATCCAGGGTGGCCGGCTCATCAGGGATCGTCGTTAATCTGCGAGTCGTATTCGATCCGGAGCAGAATCGCCTCCCCATTTCTCGGATGCTGCGCTTTAAGGCGCTCGGCAATCCTGACGGGAGTTTGCTATCTGGGATATCCTCAGTAATACAAGGAAGAAAAAAAAATCGTAACACCAAAACGTAATGAAGGGTAAAGAAATTGCGGGAGCACATTTGTCTAGGTATTATATTTAAATGCTTAACAAGTTAATGTAACAAGTTAATGTTAGCGAAGGATAAGCCGTTGCAAATCTGAAACGCTGGTACGTTAATAACCAATACAACCGCCAGAATGTTGAATGCAAGAATGGAAGCATGATTGCATTGTGTTATATAGGTGCTGGAAATCAGTTTTTGGGATGAATTTTCATGACTGTTTCACTTGGCCAGTCAATAGAGGGATGGTTAAAGCTATTTCTGAGTGACAATGGAGTTGTCATCCTGTAATGACCCATATGTGCTCGCTTGGAGACAGGTGATCGAGCAGGCCAAGGCAATATGCCGACAAGCTGTAGAGCAAGTTGGGCTACAACAGAAGTACGGGGGCGAGCGTTATCCTGTTGGAAAACGTCCCCTGGAAGGTTCTTTATGAATGGCGGCACAATAAGTCGAATCACGAGTCAGATGTTTAAATTTGCAGTCAGGGTTTGTGGGATAAATGCGAGAGTGCTCCTGCTGTCATATGAAATCACACCCCTTATTGTTTTACAGAATTTAAACGTAATGGCTATTAATTTTTCAGTCCTTACATCATCATAAGTAACTGTCTGGTTTGACTCAGGCCTTTCACCCTCTGACTTCATGAGCCTCTCCTAGTATCGAAGTGTTACACAATCTTACAAATATAGATGTTTTCAATGAAGTTGTCTTCTATAAATACGCAAGTTTTTACCGGATTTATAATCTATCTAGGTGTTCTCTCACGTCATCTTAAGACGTACTTACAATGCTAAAATACAAAGATAACCTTGGTTGTTTTAGTACTTCAGCATTTTAGGAATTTTATTAACGTGGAGGTACATCAGCAAAAGAACGGTTTATTTGAAATTATTTTTTGTTCCCATTCTCAGATCCTGCTAAGAAAACTAGGTCCGATATGAAGATTTCATTTTAAAAATTCCGTTTTAATTTTCTAGTATCTTGGCTGAAGAGTAACATCTCTGTATAAATTTTAGGTAATTGTATCTGAATATTTAGTATGTTACTTCTAGGTTGCGTTACATTCATAGTCTTCTTTTACTGTTGAAACAAACTCTGTAACGCTGAATTCTTTTTAAACTATAAAAGAGTGATACATTACAATTTCTTAATTTTTCATCTAATTTTATCACAGAAGGGAATTTCGTATTGAATGCAGTTGCAGAGGTATTCTCCAGGCTGTAGGATAAATAGATGCTCAATAAATAATCTAGTGCAAAATCCCATAGGAGCCACAATTTGTTGTTGGTCTGAAGTATTTAGTGGGGATTTGGAATAATTAACGCTGAGAACAACTTTAGTTACAACATACCAGCTTAGTTTGTTCGTCAACTGGAGACAAACGGCCTTTGTTACTGAAGGTGCTATGTTAATATGTTGGACATCAACGTTATTGTCAGTTTCATATCCATCTCATATCGATGTCACGTTTACGATCAGATACAAATTCACAGGTATATAAATAAATTAAATAAAAATTACGCTAGGCAAAGAGTGGTTGTGATCAAGGGAGCGAAGGCAACTGCTTATAGTTCCATCTCCACAGACGTTCTCTTTGAAAAGATTACTCATAAAACTCTAGCACGGCAGCGTCTACAAAGACGTACTGTATGCGATGAATCATATAAACGAGATATTTATCCACTGACGTAATATTGTTTTTTAATTTCATTTAAACGACGTCTACAGTGTCGTTAGTCAGCTACAAGCAACTGGTCGCCCAGTTGCAAAAAGGGGAAAGCGTTGCTCACTACGCCAAGTCGACATGATAACCAAATGATATATATCAGACAGTGACAAGCAACGGATATACATCTTTTTCTGTGCAAGAATCTGTGTTATATCGGAGAGAGGCGTCGGAAGGGTAGGATGATTCACAAGCTGCAGAAGTTGTGACTTATTCCTTATCGTATCGATTTAGCCATAGAGAACTGCAAAAAGATCACAAAGAAAGATACCAATCTATCACCTGGCTCATCTATCATCAGCTTTCATATTCGCACGTTTGTATGAGATACAGAACAGGGAGCTCCTCCTCAAAAATATCACTTTGGTATTTTATTTTAAGCAAGAATTTAAAGAGGAAGGTTAAACGATGCTGTAAACAACGATAAAATTATCGTTGCTGTAATCTCGGAACAAATTTAAGACTATTTGCTCAATTGTGAATGAGGCATCGGATAAAATTATCGTTGCTGTAATCTCAGAACAAATTTAAGACTATTTGCTCAATTGTGAATGAGGCATCAGCAAAGGTGCTCAGTTTATTATTCATTTCTTGTCTGAAGATGTAGCTGGTAATTCGCCACAGTTGCGCAAAGTACTAATTAATCACTTCCCGTCAACGGTTGGAATATTAAATAAAAATTTTATTGATACATGTAAATATGCATAAGTCTTGAATGTTTGTGTGTAAGCCAATTATATCACATGGATGTACAGAAAAAAAGTGAAGACAAAATTGAAATAACTATGAAATCAGTTACGACTACAAACTATCATTGGTTGATGAAGTTTTAAGTAGGATTATACAGATCAGTGCGAATTACATTAGTTTACCAGTAAAATTTCCTGACAGATTGAAGTACACATTACTGAAACCAATAGTTTCTGTGTTAGCAAACACAGAAGAGATACGAATCTGACTGGGGTCATGTGAAATGGAGAATCCCTCCACCGAGTTGTTTTTCGGCCATGGTTGTTGGTAACATCAAAATGTGGTTTTCAAGAACAGATTAAGGCTGAACTGGAACAAAACCTAGTGAATAAAGTTTCTTACACGGAACTCTTGTAAAATCGAAGTTCTGATGTACCAGATGGTCACTCAGTGACATCGACAATTACAAATTATTGGGACTAAGGGTAGGTTTAAGCTTACTTGGAAGTGGGGAATTACAATAGTTAACAGCTAGTCATTCCAAAGAAGGCATATGGTGTATATTGCCGACACCTGAAGTGTTTATATTTTCAATGTAATGGAGATGAAAACTGACGATAAAAAATGAGAAAAAACCTAATAACTCCATAACGAGCCTTACACAAAAATATTTAGAAAATGTTCTTAGACTACCTCCGAAATTTCAAAGTTGAGGTCCAGAATGGCCACAGGTTCTGTCAACCTGATGTTGAATAACCATTGACGGTGTTTCCAAGTTTCCCAGAGGTAATAGTACAGAATATATCCAAATTTTGTCGTATACATACATGTATATATTCAGTTCAGTCATACATTGTTACAGAGACAGCAGTCTAATACAAACTGTACCACACAGCCACAGTTACAGCATAAGCATGTAGAAAATGGTTTTCATGTGTCCCGACATATGTGAGTACGCGCCATAGCACCTTCTGTCTCACACGTTCGCATCAGCCAGGCTGCAAGGAAACAGGTCGAAGGCAAAATGAATATGTTGCTACAGTGTCTCCGCATCAGGAATGGGCTCTTCATACGTGATACTTTTGAGATGACCCCATAAAGAAATCGCATGGGCTGAGATCGACCAGCAACAACACGATTCAGATGCATCCGAAGGTTAATGGTGAAGTGGGCTGGAGCACCATCATATAACAGTCACATAATCCGTCGAATTATCAATGTCACTTCTTCTGCCATCAGCTGCGGTCTGTTAGCAGATGTGGAACGAAGATTGGTCCCAAAATACGGTCGCCAATTATAGCGGCCCACATATGCTGATGATTTAACATCACCATACCATGGGGTTCTCCATACTATCCCACGGATGATTGTTATGAAAGCTGAAGATTCCAGTCCATCCAAAGGTGGCTGCGTCTGTGGATAGTATGGATGACACAAACCCCAGAATAGTGGTCACCTGTGGAAGAAACCAGTGACAAAACTACTCATGTGGAAAGCCTGTCGCTAGTAAGGTCTCCAGAGGGTGTAAGTGATAAGGATAGTAAGAATTGTCAGTCATAGAGAATGTTCCACACGATCATCTGGCTTACCTGCACTGGCGGGCCAATTGCCTGGTATTGACACAGTGGTCAACTTCCATGGTGTTAATAACATTTTCCTCCAAGTCTGGTGTACATCCTTCATGATTTCCTGCTTCCTGAAACGACCATGTCTCAAACAAACTGCTCCAAACATTGAATGCAGTGGTTGTTGTCATCAGGGGTAGGACTGCTGATGCAAGTTTGCTGCCTGTCACCCATTGCCATTTGCCTTTCCGTAAATAAGCACCATGTCGGCAAGCTCTCAATTCGAATATGGAACCATTGCGTACAGTTGCTGTATCGCATACACGACAAGGTGAGCCAGTAAGGCAAGTGAATCAGCATTAACTACTACAATGCCAGGAGAAGGCGCTAGGGAAAGACGTGTGAGGAACAGTACCACCCTCTAGGAGGAAAACATGCATATTGTAACCGTGGCTGCATGGTATAGTGTGTATTAGACTGCAGTATCTGTAAGAATCTATGACTGAAAGAATGGTCTCTAGCATGGAAACTGTGCATTTCTGGACATAAGCTCATTAGACCATATTTGTTCCATATCCTGTTGTCGATCATACCCTAGAGTATGTACACAGTGGATATATATATATATATATATATATATATATATATATATATATATATAAAGAAGGTCTTTCAGCATGGAACATGTGATGCTTGCAAAAGAACAGTTTTCCTCAGATTCCGAACAATTTTATCTGGTTTGGAAATGGAAAGAGGTTTTAGTTTCCAGTAGTTTCCGTTTCAAAATCTATTTCACTTGCAACTGGTTTCTGACAATACTTCTGCTAAATTTAATTATTGCCATCCAGTGGACTGATAATGTAAAAGATAGATGGCTAAATACAATAATGACAAGGTTTTTTTGATTGCAACGCTTTTCAATCTCTGTAGACTAATTGTTCCCAGGTATAGGACCATGTTCTACCTTGTAAGATGATTTAACATTTGGAAAATCTAATTTTTGTTGTTCCAGGGAAAGACTGCAGCACATAAAAAGTTCATGCCACCATTCAAAATCGGAAGTTATACTGAACTTCTATTACAGAGACAAAAGCCTGAAAAGTATGCCAATGTACAACACTCTCCACTATGTATCGCTTTGAAATTGTGTTGGAATCAGAAAATCATTCCTGATTTCGTGCAGTCCATAAAACGTAAATAGTCAAGTGGTGTGAAAATATTTGGCGCTAGAAATTGCAGACATGGTGCTCTGCTATGCTTTTGTCAATGACGTTAATCATCTTCAGCTTCTTTCATGATGTTATTCTAAGCAGTGAAGGATCTATAAGCTCAGTTCAACGAGTGTTTCTCAAGGCTGGAAGAAATTAATATTTTTCTCAACAAAGATGGCGTCGAGAACATGGATGCATTTTTGAAAGACAGTAGTGTCACTACATCTAATCATAAATATCCCATGACAACAAGGTTAGTGGATGAGTTTAGATGTAAATTATGTGAATAATGTGTATGAAGCGGGTATTAACCTATACAGCTGCCACATGGCAAAGAAACCTAATCATTTTTGTTAAATGGTATAGTACAAAGTAACTCACACATACCTACACACAGGTTAGGATCATTTAAAAACCTGGCATTACTACATTATTAAAATATGACAACAATCTCATATAATTTTATCGCAGGGGCATTACAAAATCACTGTGTATCGATGTATAAAACATGCATAAACACTAAGTTTCGTCAGTATAAAACTTACTATACAACTGTGATAAAAATTAATAATAGATAAAAGTAGTACAGTATCATGAATCAATTAGATTCGGCCGATCTTCACATCAATCAACTAACTCATCGTATTTCCAGGGACATATTAGATCTACACCTTTGGCACCTACGCAAATTATCATCTGTTGACAACTATGTAGAAATACTGTGAAAGCAGACAATTACGCATCACAATAGTAAAATCAATCAACGTTACACATACATATTACATGGAAAGTCTATAATCCTCACATAATACGATGACAGAATTAAACTTCTTCCTAAAAATTCTAAGTATAATACCTCTATGATAGGTACCAATTGATCTCTCAGGTTGAGCCGTTAATGTGTAAAACACACATGTAAGATATCTAATTTACTAATGAAACTGAAGTTTTTCATCAAACAAACGATCCAACATAACGTGCCAAAAATGAAACACAGATATAACTACTCACTTAGGACCACATGCAATAGCTGTTGTAATGTGTTCTATACCAACAACATTAAAATTATAAGTACATTGTTAGGTAACACTGTCTATAAACAAAATCAAACCATGTAGGGAAAGTGATTAGCATTGTACATAATTTTGCATCCAATATGAGCACACAGTTCAGAAACATAAATGTATTGGAGACATAATTATAGCTACACTCCTGGAAATTGAAATAAGAACACCGTGAATTCATTTTCCCAGGAAGGGGAAACTTTATTGACACATTCCTGGGGTCAGATACATCACATGATCACACTGACAGAACCACAGGCACATAGACACAGGCAACAGAGCATGCACAATGTCGGCACTAGTACAGTGTATATCCACCTTTCGCAGCAATGCAGGCTGCTATTCTCCCATGGAGACGATCGTAGAGATGCTGGATGTAGTCCTGTGGAACGGCTTGCCATGCCATTTCCACCTGGCGCCTCAGTTGGACCAGCGTTCGTGCTGGACGTGCAGACCGCGGGAGACGACGCTTCATACAGTCCCAAACATGCTCAATGGGGGACAGATCCGGAGATCTTGCTGGCCAGGGTAGTTGACTTACACCTTCTAGAGCACGTTGGGTGGCACGGGGTACATGCGGACGTGCATTGTCCTGTTGGAACAGCAAGTTCCCTTGCCGGTCTAGGAATGGTAGAACGATGGGTTCGATGACGGTTTGAATGTACCGTGCACTATTCAGTGTCCCCTCGACGATCACCAGTGGTGTACGGCCAGTGCAGGAGATCGCTCCCCACACCATGATGCCGGGTGTTGGCCCTGTGTGCCTCGGTCGTATGCAGTCCTGATTGTGGCGCTCACCTGCACGGCGCCAAACACGAATACGACCATCATTGGCACCAAGGCAGAAGCGACTCTCATCGCTGAAGACGACACGTCTCCATTCGTCCCTCCATTCACGCCTGTCGCGACACCACTGGAGGCGGGCTGCACGATGTTGGGGCGTGAGCGGAAGACGGCCTAACGGTGTGCGGGACCGTAGCCCAGCTTCATGGAGACGGTTGCGAATGGTCCTCGCCGATACCCCAGGAGCAACAGTGTCCCTAATTTGCTGGGAAGTGGCGGTGCGGTCCCCTACGGCACTGCGTAGGATCCTACGGTCTTGGCGTGCATCCGTGCGTCGCTGCGGTCCGGTCCCAGGTCGACGGGCACGTGCACCTTCCGCCGACCACTGGCGACAACATCGATGTACTGTGGAGACCTCACGCCCCACGTGTTGAGCAATTCGGCGGTACGTCCACCCGGCCTCCCGCATGCCCACTATACGCCCTCGCTCAAAGTCCGTCAACTGCACATACGGTTCACGCCCACGCTGTCGCGGCATGCTACCAGTGTTAAAGACTGCAATGGAGCTACGTATGCCACGGCAAACTGGCTGACACTGACGGCGGCGGTGCACAAATGCTGCGCAGCTAGCGCCATTCGACGGCCAACACCGCGGTTCCTGGTGTGTCCGCTGTGCCGTGCGTGTGATCATTGCTTGTACAGCCCTCTCGCAGTGTCCGGAGCAAGTATGGTGGGTCTGACACACCGGTGTCAATGTGTTCTTTTTTCCATTTCCAGGAGTGTATATGACAGCCACTTTAAATGAAAACAGCTACATAACAGATCACAATTAATTACCTCATATATCTGTAATTGTCATTATCAGTGCCAGTCTGGAAAGAAGAACAGTATGTAAAATTAAATCAGTATGTTTATTAGGTAAATAATTATAATGTTACATTAAAATATGAAGTTCTGATAAAAGTAATTAAAACATGTACAGTAATGTACAACTAAAGCTTTATTACAAACTATAGTAGTATTGAGCTCATTGACTAGAAAATATGACTTATACTCTTCGAACTGCAAATTATTGTTGTTTTCCATAATCTTTGACAATAGTGTCTTTGACATTCAACTGTAATATATACCGCTTTGAGTTTAAAATAATCATTTGTAACAGCTAAGGATTACGTTTTGTGCAGTGTTGTACACGTATCAGACATAGTAATTTTGGTTCACCTGAGTTTATGTAGCAATTGTATGAACATATGGCTGGAGCTGATATGAATATTATGAATTCGTGACTCATCATTGTATACCGTAAGTACTTTCTAACTGACTGTACACACATACGCTTTCCTGTCTGCGTATACTATAAATGATTTTTCTGTTTCTATAATTTCCTCCTGTGGAGAAGGTTATTTAAGAAAAACAGAGAATAAAGGTATACTTGTACTGCTGATGCTCAGAGAGGCATTTCTTTACATACACTCCTGGAAAGGAAAAAAGATCACATTGACATCGGTGTGTCAGACCCACCATACTTGCTCCGGACACTGCGAGAGGGCTGTACAAGCAATGATCACACGCACGGCACAGCGGACACACCAGGAACCGCGGTGTTGGCCGTCGAATGGCGCTAGCTGCGCAGCATTTGTGCACCGCCGCCGTCAGTGTCAGCCAGTTTGCCGTGGCACACGGAGCTCCATCGCAGTCTTTAACACTGGTAGCATGCCGCGACAGCGTGGACGTGATCCGTATGTGCAGTTGACGGACTTTGTGCGAGGGCGTATAGTGGGCATGCGGGAGGCCGGGTGGACGTACCGCCGAATTGCTCAACACGTGGGGCGTGAGGTCTCCACAGTACATCGATGTTGTCACCAGTGGTCGGCGGAAGGTGCACGTGCCCGTCGACCTGGGACCGGACCGCAGCGACGCACGGATGCACGCCAAGACCGTAGGATCCTACGCAGTGCCGTAGGGGACCGCACCGCCACTTCCCAGCAAATTAGGGACACTATTGCTCCTGGGGTATCGGCGAGGACCATTCGCAACCGTCTCCATGAAGCTGGGCTACGGTCCCGCACACCGTTAGGCCGTCTTCCGCTCACTCCCCAACATCGTGCAGCCCACCTCCAGTGGTGTCGCGACAGGCGTGAATGGAGGGACGAATGGAGACGTGTCGTCTTCAGCGATGAGAGTCGCTTCTGCCTTGGTGCCAATGATGGTCGCATGCGTGTTTGGCGCAGTGCAGGTGAGCGCCACAATCAGGACTGCATACGACCGAGGCACACAGGGCCAACACCCGGCATCATGGTGTGGGGAGCGATCTCCTACACTGGCCGTACACCACTGGTGATCGTCGAGGGGACGCTGAATAGTGCACGGTACATCCAAACCGTCATCGAACCCATCGTTCTACCATTCCTAGACCGGCAAGGGAACTTGCTGTTCCAACAGGACAATGCACGTCCGCATGTATCCCGTGCCACCCAACGTGCTCTAGAAGGTGTAAGTCAATTACCCTGGCCAGCAAGATCTCCGGATCTGTCCCCCATTGAGCATGTTTGGGACTGTATGAAGCGTCGTCTCCCGCGGTCTGCACGTCCAGCACGAACGCTGGTCCAACTGAGGCGCCAGGTGGAAATGGCATGGCAAGCCGTTCCACAGGACTACATCCAGCATCTCTACGATCGTCTCCATGGGAGAATAGCAGCCTGCATTGCTGCGAAAGGTGGATATACACTGTACTAGTGCCGACATTGTGCATGCTCTGTTGCCTGTTTCTATGTTCCTGTGGTTCTGTCAGTGTGATCATGTGATGTATCTGACCCCAGGAATGTGTCAATAAAGTTTCCCCTTCCTGGGACAATGAATTCACGGTGTTCTTATTTCAATTTCCAGGAGTGTATTTGATAGCTGTAAATTGTTACCATACAAAAGCTCTACAGCTGGTTCTTCCTTCATGCTAGTGATTGCTGTGCTTGGTTAGGAGGAGACCATTCGAGGACCTACACCTAACCTGTCTGCGTCCTAGACGCACTGGGGTCTAGACCTGGAGTTATGGACTTGAGTGCGATTTCGTATGACAGCAGCAGAAATCTTGTGATTATTCCACGCATCCTGACTGGTAATTTGTATGTAAATCTGGTGGTTCGAGCTATTGTGCTGCTATTCATGAACAGCATTACACGTGCTGTGCTGGTATTAGTCTTAGTCGTAGAAAAGAGGAAATGTTATCAAAAGTCAAGTAGGCCAGGAAATGCGAACATGGCACTCGCGAGGGCAGCACTCCGATGGCGCTGTTGCGCGCACGAATTGCTCTGTGTGAAGCAACAACGAGGCAGCAAACTGCAGCGTTGCTTGAAGTTATTGCAATATGAGGCGAGGAACTAGGCCATAGCCGAGTGAAGAGTTGTAGATGGCTGGCATTTTGGAATTCATCCCTGCCATAGTTTGTCTCTCTCTGACACTACGTCAGAAGCGAGGCCAAAGGCAGTTTCAATAGTGAGGCACTCTTACTTTGGGACAGAGTGTGCCTGGTCAGACAAGAGTCAGGTCGGACCTGTGCTGGTCTACGCTTATAGGGGGCAGTCTGGCAGCAATGTTGTAAATATTCTGTGTCACACGTTCTTTATTTCTATGTACTTGTTCGGGCTGTATTCCACCTCCGGGGACGCAACATCGGGGCGGGACGGAACAGCAGCCGGGTAATTGGACACTGCACGGTCTGCTTGAAGGAGGGTAGTGACAGCGGTAATCAGCGGGTCCAGGACGGGCCACGTTTACTCTCGACGTGGCGTACTAGAGTCTGGGCGAGATGTACGATGAGGGAGGTACAGCAACGCTGAAACAAGCATCACTAGCGACAAGTTGCGGCACCGAATACAGGAGAGCGCGTGTTCGATTCGGATCCTGTCCTGGGAGCAGCGGCGGCCTGAGGGTCACGGGTGACCAGTACATCCACCTTCGTCCCATGGTCTGGCGGAGCAGACCAAACAGGGTGGAGGGAGGTAGGGGACCAGGGACTGTCTCCGGCTACGCGGCACAAGAGGTGACGTTGCGGCGACCGGGCGAGCGAGGCTGAGTTCCAGCTGAG
This sequence comes from Schistocerca cancellata, assembly GCF_023864275.1. NCBI lineage: Eukaryota > Metazoa > Arthropoda > Insecta > Orthoptera > Acrididae > Schistocerca > Schistocerca cancellata. The sequence continues at coordinate 248,519,804 of NC_064626.1, forward strand.
CGGTCTTCCTGACAGCAGCAGCGGTGTCGGCTGGACTCGCGGCACAGCACGTGGGTGGCCACCGACACTACGCTGGACTCATCGAAGCGCTGTAAATTATGAGAATAATGTAATGCCACAAAATACCGCTGTATCACTCTGCACTGCCCCCTGACGCTATTGAACTTGCTTGGCCTCCTGACGAAAAGCGGCACGGTGGGTCCCGGCTTCAGCTCGGCGATCTGGAGTCCCAGGTTCGACCATCCCAACAAGCCCGCAACACAGGTGATGATTTCCAACATAACAGTTGCCAAAATACCGCTGTTGTAACCCAGAATGATCTATAGATTGTCAGCATGTTGGCTTGGTCTGCTCGATCACCAGATATGTCTTCAGTCGAGCACATAAGGGGCATCATCAGTCCACTACTCCAGCGTCACCCACAACCAGCGTTAACTGCCGCAGTGTTGACGGATGAAGTGCAACAAACATGGAACTACCACACAAACTGAGATCCAGCACCTGTTGCATTCTTGCGTTCAACAATCTGGTGGTTACACCCGTTATTAATGAACCAGAATTTCAAAATTACAATGTCTCATTGCACTTATATTAACATGTGAAGTTAGCAATCTTAATCACTTAAGTCTGTTGCCTAGACAAATGTATTCCTTAAATTTAATTACTGTACATTAATTATTTCTTGTTCTTGACTGTTTTCTCATCAGTGTACGTGTGTCAATTTTCAGTATTTCAAACCTGGGTCATATTTCAGATTTTGTTATCATAATATAAAATGCGTATAATTACACTGCTTATGTACGCTGGCCGACAGAAATCAGTCGGTAGCAGTGAAAACTGATGCAGCATCCCATATGTTAGCAAAATTTGTGATGGCTTTGCAAAAATGTTAGTCTCGCATCTATAGATCTGCATATTAAAATACCTACAGTATACCAAATTTTGACTGAACAGTAAAATAGAACGACACGCTTTGGGAAAGAGTAGTCTGGTCAGTGGCGCAAATCTGTGGCATTCAGATTGTCTTTATATGAGAGAATGTGGAGATTCAACTTTCATCGATCATGTACCACTGATATGAAGCAGAATGTAAAGTTTTACCTTCTGTTAAAAAAAAAATCAGTTTCCTTATTTCCCGCCTTACATTACGTTTTAAGTGCAAATACAAGATTAAATTGTGAACTCATCTTTATCTTCATCAATTTCTGCAGGCTTTTCGTCATAAAATACTTCATGTTTCGTCATTTAAAGCTGGATAACAAGTACTTCATGTATCATTTTTTTGAGTAATGAAAGTATTTCTACACGAAATAAATTTAATGTTTTCTTGTGTAAACACGCTACATGTTGTTATTATGAGGTGATATCCGGTTTGTGGCTGAATAAACAGACTCTTGTACACCATTAGGGAGTGTTTCCTATTTAATCCATATATTTTATAAAATGGGTGCATGTACATTGTGTGTGTGTGTGTGTGTGTGTGTGTGTGTGTGTGTGTGTGTGTGTGTGTGTGTATTAATATGTACATCTAAGCCACTGGACCGATTTCAATGGGCCAATTTCAACTAAACTTTATAAACTTATCCATTAATGACCGGCAACAATCGCTGAGGGGATAAGAACCACCTGCCAATTACAGTTCAGGAGATGCGATTTGTGCTACTAAGGTTGCTCGCAATGAATTTCTCCGGCAGTATCCACAAATAACACTAAATGCATCAACAAAATTATACGCTGAATCGCAAAAGAATGTGGCACAGGCACGCGTATTGAAATACAGATATATGTAACAGACAGAATACAACACTGCGATTGGCTGCGCCTATACGAGGGGATCGGAGGCGGAATCTCCGAGATAGCAATGGAGTGGCGATTGTCCCGTACGACCATTTCACGAGTGTACCGTGAATATCAGGAATCCGGTAAAACATCAAATCTCCGACATCGCTGCGGTTGGACCACCGACGATTGAAGAGAATCGTTCAGCATGACAGAAGAGCAACCATTACGCAAACTGCTGCAGATTTCTACATCTACATCTACATCTATACTCCGCGAGCCACCTTACGGTGTGTGGCGGAGGGTACTTATTGTACCACTATCCCCCTTCCCTGTTCCATTCACGAATTGTGCGTGGGAAGAACGACTGCTTGTAAGTCTCCGTATTTGCTCTAATTTCTCGGATCTTTTCGTTGTGATCATTACGCGAGATATATGTGGGCGGTAGTAATATGTTGCCCATCTCTTCCCGGAATGTGCTCTCTCGTAATTTCGATAATAAACCTCTCCGTATTGCGTAACGCCTTTCTTGAAGTGTCCGCCACTGGAGCTTGTTCAGCATCTCCGTAACGCTCTCGCGCTGACTAAATGTCCCCATGACGAATCGCGCTGCTTTTCGCTGGATCATGTCTATCTCTTCTATTAATCCAACCTGGTAAGGGTCCCATACTGATGAGCAATACTCAAGAATCGGACGAACAAGCGTTTTGTAAGCTACTTCTTTCGTCGATGAGTCACATTTTCTTAGAATTCTTCCTATGAATCTCAACCTGGCGCCTGCTTTTCCCACTATTTGTTTTATGTGATCATTCCACTTCAGATCGCTCCGGATAGTAACTCCTAAGTATTTTACGGTCGTTACCGCTTCCAATGATTTACCACCTATGGCATAATCGTACTGGAATGGATTTCTGCCCCTATGTATGCGCATTATATTACATTTATCTACGTTTAGGGAAAGCTGCCAGCTGTCGCACCATGCATTAATCCTCTGCAGGTCTTCCTGGAGTACGTACGAGTCTTCTGATGTTGCTACTTTCTTGTAGACAACCGTGTCATCTGCAAATAGCCTCACGGAGCTACCGATGTTGTCAACTAAGTCATTTATGTATATTGTAAACAATAAAGGTCCTATCACGCTTCCTTGCGGTACTCCCGAAATTACCTCTACATCTGCAGATTTTGAACCGTTAAGAATGACATGTTGTGTTCTTTCTTCTAGGAAATCCTGAATCCAATCACAAACCTGGTCCGATATTCCGTAAGCTCGTATTTTTTTCACTAAACGTAAGTGCGGAACCGTATCAAATGCCTTCCTGAAGTCCAGGAATACGGCATCAATCTGCTCGCCAGTGTCTACGGCACTGTGAATTTCTTGGGCAAATAGGGCGAGCTGAGTTTCACATGATCTCTGTTTGCGGAATCCATGTTGGTTATGATGAAGGAGATTTGTATTATCTAAGAACGTCATAATACGAGAACACAAAACATGTTCCATTATTCTACAACAGATTGACGTAAGCGAAATAGGCCTATAATTATTCGCATCTGATTTATGACCCTTCTTGAAAATGGGAACGACCTGCGCTTTCTTCCAGTCGCTAGGTACTTTACGTTCTTCCAGCGATCTACGATAAATTGCTGATAGAAAGGGGGCAAGTTCTTTAGCATAATCACTGTAGAATCTTAAGGGTATCTCGTCTGGTCCGGATGCTTTTCCGCTACTAAGTGATAGCAGTTGTTTTTCAATTCCGATATCGTTTATTTCAATATTTTCCATTTTGGCGTCCGTGCGACGGCTGAAGTCAGGGACCGTGTTACGATTTTCCGCAGTGAAACAGTTTCGGAACACTGAATTCAGTATTTCTGCCTTTCTTCGGTCGTCCTCTGTTTCGGTGCCATCGTGGTCAACGAGTGACTGAATAGGGGATTTAGATCCGCTTACCGATTTTACATATGACCAAAACTTTTTAGGGTTCTTGTTTAGATTGTTTGCCAATGTTTTATGTTCGAATTCGTTGAATGCTTCTCTCATTGCTCTCTTTACGCTCTTTTTCGCTTCGTTCAGCTTTTCCTTATCAGCTATGATTCGACTACTCTTAAACCTATGATGAAGCTTTCTTTGTTTCCGTAGTACCTTTCGTACATGATTGTTATACCACGGTGGATCTTTCCCCTCGCTTTGGACCTTAGTCGGTACGAACTTATCTAAGGCGTACTGGACGATGTTTCTGAATTTTTTTCCATTTTTGTTCCACATCCTCTTCCTCAGAAATGAACGTTTGATGGTGGTCACTCAGATATTCTGCGATTTGTGCCCTATCACTCTTGTTAAGCAAATATATTTTCCTTCCTTTCTTGGCATTTCTTATTACACTTGTAGTCATTGATGCAACCACTGACTTATGATCACTGATACCCTCTTCTACATTCACGGAGTCGAAAAGTTCCGGTCTATTTGTTGCTATGAGGTCTAAAACGTTAGCTTCACGAGTTGGTTCTCTAACTATCTGCTCGAAGTAATTCTCGGACAAGGCAGTCAGGATAATGTCACAAGAGTCTCTGTCCCTGGCTCCAGTTCTGATTGTGTGACTATCCCATTCTATACCTGGTAGATTGAAGTCTCCCCCTATTACAATAGTATGATCACGAAACTTCTTCACGACGTTCTGCAGGTTCTCTCTGAGGCGCTCAACTACTACGGTTGCTGATGCAGGTGGTCTATACAAGCATCCGACTATCATATCTGACCCACCTTTGATACTTAGCTTAACCCAGATTATTTCACATTCGCATTCGCTAATAACTTCACTGGATATTATTGAATTCTTTACTGCTATAAATACTCCTCCACCATTGGCGTTTATCCTATCCTTGCGGTATATATTCCATTCTGTGTCTAGGATTTCGTTACTGTTCACTTCCGGTTTTAACCAACTTTCCGTTCCTAATACTATATGCGCACTGTTTCCTTCAATAAGAGATACTAATTCAGGAACCTTGCCCTGGATACTCCTGCAGTTTACCAATATTACGTTAACTTTTCCTGTTTTTGGTCTCTGAGGACGGACGTTCTTTATCAACGATGATAATGTCCTCTTTGGTAAGCCGTCAGGTATTTTATCGTTTCGCCCAAGGGGGGGTCCCTCTAACCTAAAAAACCCCCGTGTGCACGCCACACGTACTCTGCTACCCTAGTAGCTGCTTCCGGTTCTGTGTTGGGTCATCAACAAGCGTCAGTGTGCGAACCATTCAACGAAACATTATCGATATGGGGTTTCGGAGCCGAAACCCAGTCGAGTACCCTTGATAACTGCACGACACAAAGTTTTATACCTCGCCTGGACCCGTCAGCACCGACATTCGACTGTTGATGACTGGAAACATGTTGCCTAATCGGACGAGTCTCGTTTCAAATTGTATCGAGCGGATGGACGCGTACGGGTATCGAGGCAACCTCATGAATCCATGCAACATGGATGTCAGCAGGGAATTGTTCAAGCTGGTGGCGGCTCTGGAATGGTGTGGATTCAAAAAATGGCTAAAATGTCTCTGAGCACTATGGGACTTAACATCTGAGGTCATCGGTAGCCTAGAACAGTACTACTTACACGTAACCACCCTAAGGACATCAGGCACATCCATGCCCGAGGCCGGATTCGAACCTGCTACCGTAGTCGTCGCGCGGTTCCAGACTGAAGCGCCTAGAACCGCTCGGCGGCCGGAAATGATGTGGAGCGTGTGCAGTTGGAGTGATATGGGACCCCTGATAGTGTAGATACGACTCTGACAGGTGACGTTTACATAAGCAACCTGTCTGATCACCTGCATCCATTCATGTCCGTTGTCCATTCCGAAGTATGTGGGTAATTACAGCATGACAATGCATCACGCCACAAGTGAGAACTTCTACAGAGTGGCTCCAGGAAGACTCGTCTGAGCTTAAACAGTTCCGCTGGACACGAGACTCCCCAGGCAAGTACACTATTATGTGCATATTTTCGCGACACAAAGACTGTTCCATAAAATTTCGGGAGTGCAGCCGCATAAATTCTTCTAATATTTCGGCTGAACCCTGTTCAGCCATCTTCAGAGCGAGACTCGGCTCACTCTGAAGATGGCTGGACGGTACTCAGCCGAAATGTTTGAAGAAGTTGAAATTATACCTGAGATGCCTTGCAACTTGCAGTTCAGAACAGATCTTCACCCCTCATACTCTTACGGATTTGTGGCTGGGCCTGCAGCATCCATGGTGTCAGTTCCCTCCAGCACTACTTCAGACATTAGTCGAGTCCGTCCCACGTCGTGTTGCACCACTTCTGCGTGCTCACGACGGCCCTACACGATGTAAGGCAGCTGTACCAGTTTCTTTGGCTCTCCAATCTATTATTAAAATCAGCCGTATCTCTCAAAACGTTTACTCAAAATTCAAAACGCTACATCTTCCCCAAAAATTCCGATGGAAATTTAGGGCGAATTTAGCTTACTTACAGGAATATGAAGTGTGTATTTTGAAAACAAACTTCCGATTGTGCGATCGTATATCTTTTACGCAAGTGAACATACAACCTTACGGTAGTTTTTCTTATTAGGTTTGGATAAAAGTTTTCATTTACTTTTCGCAGGTCTTCTGGTGTCTTCCGTTGGACGCACAAAAAACATCTAGACGACAGTAAAACTCGTTCCACACTCTTTCGAGTCTAACTGGAGTTACCGCATCGACGGCTCTTGCTATATGTCAGGGTAATCTATCAAAGTTGTTTGGAGAATAGGCACATAGGTGGAGTCTCTCACAAACCTGCTTAACAAAATTGCATACTGTGAAATCAGAGGACCCTGGTGGTCAGTTGTGCGATGTGAGATCCTTTCGCCCTTAAGGATGATAAGTGGTTAAGGCAGTGAAGAGGCGCAATGACTTACCTCAATTAAAACGAACCCGCATAAATGTAACTGAATTACATTCGTTCGAACGGAGAACGCAAAGCGGCTTTTGTTGTTATGTTGTCACCATCTCGGTTAGACGCAGGTAGAGTAATGATTAATGAATGATAGAGCGAGCTAGCTGTACCAAGGAGACCTCTACCGACAGCCACATAAATGAGTAACTCAGAACTTGGGCCAAGTTTCAATGCATAAACTAAGATTCCCGTCTAAGCTTTAACGTAATTCATATCGGTTGTACGTTCACGTGAAATGTGACGAATTCTTTTGAAGCGCCCTTGGTTTCCGAGCAAGAGTTTGCCAATAGACGGTGGGCAGGTAAATGAGTAATTCCGAGACAAATTTTAAAAGAGAGAAGACGAGGGAAGAGGAGAGCGCATGAGAAAGGAATAGGATCTACATCCAGACACCCTCAGCTTAGACATATTGCTTACGTATCCACGGAAAGGTCAGTCGAAATAAGGGTCCATATCGTCCAGTTGATGTTATAGGTTAGTGAGCATTTACAAAAGACCGTCGCCCACGATTATGGATCGTGTAAACGATATGGTGATGCCTTATGATAACATTGTCGCGAACTACGATTCATGTAGTATGGAGTAGCAGTGTCGTTGGCTGGCGTGGTAGCCAGTGCAAATCATATCACCAATAGTTATTCGTCATTTCGTGTTTATCACTTCTAGGTTCGCTTATTATCTTATGTTTATGATGTTTGCATATTCTGCAATATTCAATGTTTGTAAAAATAACAGCATAAAAATGACAGCACTCTCTATCAAAGGGGCCGTTATGTCTAGGCTGGTGTTAGTAACAAACATGCTTGCAGTGCTAAACATTCTAATTTTTCGACAAACCAGCTTTCCGATTTTGACTTGATTGATGTTACGACGTGACGTTCTTTGATGCAGACGCTGGGTGCTTCAGAACATCTACATCACCTTGCCTCCAGTTACGCAATGAAAAAGCCGTCGCGTACACGGACGTGAACCACAAACAAGCAGTAAATCGTTCCTAAGGTCCATTTATTCATGATAGCAGTGGGTTCCAAAACAAAAGTAATTAAGCTGCACATCAGGCATCCATGAGGGCATTATGGGGACGCCGATCAGGGAGCCACGAGATACCTTAGAGGATTTGACAGAGTCGGCAAAGACGAAAGGTTGTACTACATGAAAAGTTTGGAAAATATGTGCTCCTCCTTAAATGGCACAGCTGAGCTGTAGATTAGATCAGCAAAGAGACGCTCGATTGCTGCGGCAAATTCATGTTCGAAGTGAAGGAAACATCTGGTGAGCACTGGAAGAAAGTCGACTCAGCACGAAAAGAATTGAAGAATAGGGCCCAACGAGACAGTCTTACGTAAAGAAATTTTTGGTCCCACCCCATATCTTGAGTCAGAATTTGATAGAAGCACCATAATTCTCTCACATGGAAAGAGCTGAAGTTGACATCTGCAGAGACCTTGTGGTAGAGTATATCAAAACGATAGAGCAATTAATCAAGTGGTGGCAGGGAATAGAGAAATTTAACACAAAATGATTCGGACGAAAGAGGTGTGATCGAGTCCATGATGTGGTCCCTATGGAGGGAAATAAATATGAACTCGCCTCTCTAGTACGGCATATAGCAAGCGAAGAGATGCAGCAGTTTATGGCAGCCAGAAATGTCGGACCGAGTGATCAAAGGTAGCAGCCATGAATGTCGAACTCACACGTCGGATGGTGATAGAGCAAGGGTGGCAGCAATGTAGTGAAGTGTACTGCATACAATTTGAAGTAGCGGTTAGCTTTGCTGGCTGGTGTGGTGTGGGTACCGATTCAAATCCGTTTGCCGACAAATATTTCCATTCGGTTTCTATCATTTCTAGATAGTTTTTCAAAGTTCTTGTCTTTGTAATGTTTACATAATCTCGAATATCCGATATCTTTATAAACAAGCGCTCTTTTCGTCTAGGAGACAGTTCCGTTCCGTTTGTACGTTGATGTTCATAATAAACGAGCGTTCATTGCTGAAAGTTGTACCTCACTGACGACCCAGGTTCCAGATGTAGATCTGATTGCAGTAACGATGTGACAATATGGCTTCACATGGGAAACGCTAAAACAGAATTCTTCACTGCAAATAAATTCAAAGAAATAGTGAAATACTTTGATCGATCTTAGAACTTATCCCAACAAGTACAATAAATTTGGATCTGGAATCGCACAATTTCTGAGATACGAAAACCGGTTGTTCATAATGTGGCAGAAATGTGGAGGATAATAATGGCACGTGTTCGTAGAATGAACTTCAAATGACCTCCAGCAATGGTTCTGCTCGCTCTTCAGCATAAGAAATCACACACTTACGGACATGCAGCAGTTACTTAGGAGACGGCGCTCCAAAAGGCGAAGGACCCACGCCTTCCACTGCAGATTACAGGATTTAAGTCCACTGAACGGAGTGCACTTTCATCCTTCTCAGATTAGCTGTATGAGCGAGTCCTGCCAAAATTTACCTGTTAGTGTCCTGGAGTACCCGTGTCTGTAACAAAAAGAAAGAATCGATCGGACGACTTACCATGTGATACTATTGTATGAAAAGTGGATATTTTTTAAGCGTAAAATGTATTTCCATTTCCTGACTCGTCGCAGATAATCAAATCCTCCATATCACTTGTGGGGTAGTTGGATGTCTGCGTTTACAAGTGGTGAGAAATAGAAAAGAAAATGAGTCTAACTATTCTTACACATAGACAGCATAAAACAGAAAGTGCACTCTTCTGTATAAGTAGGTAATATAACACTACAACACAGTGTGCAAAACTGTAACACATTTTATTTTTGGAATATTTAAATTTATTCCTTTTCATGAATGTATCTTTTTTTCTCATTTTCTTGTTACGTGCTATCAGTTCAGTATTGTGTAAACGTTGTAAAAGAAACATAGGAAATTGATTTGTTATAAATAATATATTATTTGAAACAATTAAAAACAATTTTGTGCAGCAGATACACTAGCAGTGCCAGGGCTTAATATTATACATTGCCGGCCACGGCGTGCCTAACTTCACGGGCGCAGCGTATGCGGGCCAACGCCCGGCCTGTCACTCGGCTTTGCTCGGGCCTTCTCGGAAGTATCTGGAACAGTGTAACATATCGTTTAACATTGCTTTGCGTTATTCTGTGGTCGGCGCCAGTCTGAGTTTGGCAGAATTGTGGTGTCAGCGCTGTTTACCCTTAGCTATTTGTTCGTGGTATGCAGAATGTTCACAGGTGTGGTGACTGCACTAAACGAGGCAGACTAGCGATCTATCACCACAGTCCTTTAAAATGAATGGGAATGACAGAGGAGCAGGATGAGAATTCTCAATTCGCATAAGCGACAGGTACTGCTTATTTGCTAGATAACGACATTATTGTAGCATGCAGAAAGAATTTAATCTTTTGGATGACAATGAAAGAGCAAAAAATTAAAACGATGGACAGATGGTATTTATTGTTAGTGTACTTCAAGAAGCACATCGTGCTAAATTTGCAGCCGTGAAGGAGTTGAAGAACTAGATGGTACGAATAGTAAAATTCTGAAGTCACACGCATTATGCGATTTTCTGTTGCAACAGGTTCCAAAGGAAATTAGCGAAGAATATGGAGACTTCATATACCCTTATTGAAAAGTACGTTGAGTGAGTCAAGGGGCACGCCTGGAACGAATCTTCGATTTGACTCTCGCTATTGAATTTATGAAGGAAAAAGAGCTACAGGAACGAAAATTAGAAGATCCGGAATGGATTGCAGACTTCTCATTTTAACAGGACTTGACTGCACATTGCCCACAGTACGAAAAATTGGAAATTTGTGGTAAGGACTATAGGACCAATCTGCTGAGGTCATCGGTCCTTAGGCTTACGCACTACTTTATCTAACTTAAACTAACTTACGCTAAGGACAACACAGACACCCATGCCCGAGGAAGGACTCGAACCTCCAACGGGGGGAACCGCGCGAACCATGACAAGACGCCCTAGACCGCACGACTACCTCATAGTAAGACACCGCAATATAACTACTTCAAGACTATGAGGACGCATTCAAAAAGAAAATCGAGTTGTAGAAGGCACACATTCTCACAAAGACAATCCATATCCTTAACCTCACTGGCATTAAGGGAAGCGCGAATTCTGAAGGAACTCGGTGACTATGCAAGAATTACAAAGCTAGTCATAAAGGTTTTGAAGACACTGTCAATCTTACATCTGTTTCCGAGCTCCTTTCGAGACCTTTTGCCGTTTCAATTGAAAGCACCCCTGTGCATGTGCAGATGTTACTGATTGACCTACAAGGTATTTATACATGTATTTATACATCATACTCCGCAATCCACCTAATGGTGTGTGGTGGAGGGTACTTTCGGTACCACTATCTGATCCCTCCAAACCTGTTCCACTCGCGGACAGTGCGTTGGAAGAATGATTGTCGGTAAGCCTCTATATTGGCTCTAATTTCTCGAATTTTCTCCTAGTGGTCAATACGCGAGATGTATTTAGGGGGAAGTAGTATGTTGTCTGACTCCTTCTGAAAAGTGCTGTCCCGAAATTTAAATAGCAAATGTCTCCGTGATGCACAACGTCTCTTATGTAATGTCTGTCAGTGGAGTTTGTTTAGCATCTCCGTAACGCTCTCTCGCCAGCTAAACGATCCCGTGACGAAACGCACCGCTCTTCATTGGATCTTCTCTGATAGGAGTCCTAGAAAGATGAACAATACTCAAGAATCCGGTGAACAAGTATCTTATAAGCCACTTCCTTCGTAGATGAGTTACAGTTCCTTAAGATTCTTCCGATGAATCTGAGTCTTGTGTCTGCATTTCCCACTATCTGTTTTCTATGGTCATTCCACATAAGGTCACTCTGGATAGTTACACCTATATTTATGGCAGACGCTGTCTCCAGCTGTTTGTCATCAGTAGTGTAGCTGTACAGTAGTGGATTCTTTCCTTATGCGTGCGCAATATGTTACCTTTATTTACGTTCATGGTCAACTGCCAGAGTCTGCACAATTCATCAGTTCTCTGCAGGTCGTTCTGCTAATTCTTACTACCTTCTGGACTTGCTACTTTGGTAGAAACAACTGCATCATCAGCGAATAGCCTTAAAGAGCATCCGGCGCTTCTTACTAGATCATTTATATATATTGTGAACAGTAACGGTCCTATCACACTTCCCTGTGATACTCCGGATATCACATTTACCTCTGTCGATTTAGTTCCGCTAAGAGGGACGTGTTGAGTTCTATCTGCAAGAAAGTCTTTAACTCAATCGCAGGTCTTCGTAAGATCGTATTTTTTTCGTTAAACGGCAATCAGGGACGGTGTCAAATGCCTTACTGAAATCAAGGAACACGGCATCAGTCTGAACGCCGTTGTCCACTGCGCTGTTGATCTCATGGAGGGACAGAGCGATCTGAGTATCGCATGACCTCTGTTTGCTTGATTTGTATAGAGGAGCTATTCATTTTCGAAAAACGTCATATTTCTTGAGCATAAAACGTGTCCCATAATTCTATAACAGATTGTAGTCAACGATATAGATCTATAATTGTGTGGTTCTAGGCGCTACAGTCTGGAACCGCTGCGGTCGCAGGTTCGAATCCTGCCTCGGCCATGGATGTGTGTGATGTCCTTAGGTTAGATAGGTTTAAGTATTTGTAAGTTCTAGGGGACTGATGACCTCAGAAGTTAAGTCCCATAGTACTCAGAGCCATTTGAACCATTTTTTTATAATTGTGTGGATCTGTTTTACGACCTTTCTTATAAACGGGAATGACTTGCGCTTTTTCCAGTCGTTAGGTACCTTTCGTTGCTCAAGCGAAAGGAAGCAAGTTCTTTTGCATCTTTATAGACTCTTACAGGTATCTCATCTGGTATTGAAGCCTTTCCACTGCTAAGCGATTGTAGCTGCTTTTCAATTCCGCGATCGGTTATCTCAATATCTGCCATTTCGACGTTCCCACGACGATTAAAAGGAGCGTCAGTGTTACGTTCTTCCGCGGTGAATCAACTTCGGAAGACCGTATTCAGTATTTCGGCCTTCTCTTGTTATCTTCCGTTTCGGTGCAGGTATGGTCGCTGAGAGAATGAATAGATGATTTTGCCACACTAATTTTTACATACGACCAAAATTTCTTAGGATCTCTACTCCGGTCGGTTGACAACGTCTTATTTTCTAAATCATTGAACGCTTCTATCATTGCTCTCCTTAAGCTCACTTTCGTTTTGTTCAGCTTTTGTTTGGCAGCTAGGTTTTTACCTCTCTTGAATGTGTGATGAAGTGCTCTTTGTTTATGTAGCTCTTTTCTAACACGGCTATGAAACCATGGTGGGTCCTTCCCATACCTTAAAAACTCAGAATACACTTGTCTAGGGCATAGTGAACGATGTCGTTGAATTTTTTTTCCATTTGCTCTCCACAGCTTCGTCCTCATCACCGAATATTTGATGCTGACTGCTGAGATATTCTGAAATTTGTACCCTGTCACCCATGCTGAGCAAATATATTTTCCTACCTTTCTTATTGTAGGAACCGTTCTCATAGAAGCTGTCGCAGCCTTATGACCGCTGATACCTTCCTCTACGTTAACTGGTTCGATATGTCCATGTCTGTTTGTTGCCAGGAGGTCTAACACATTACCCTCACAGTTGGTTCTCTATCTGCTCAAGGTAATTTTCGGATGAGACATCCAATACAATGCCACACGATTCCCTGTCTCTGTCACCAGTTTTGATGACATAACACTCCCAATAAATGCTTGGCAAGTTGAAGTCACCTCCCACTACAACGGCTTGATCAGGAAAATTACTAATGATGTTCTGAAAGCTCCGTATGAAGCACTCTACAACTACAGATCCTGACCCACGTGGACTATAAAAGCAACCGATTGCCATTTTTTACCGTTCTCTGATTCTCAGTTTCACCCTGATTAATTCACATTCGGAATCTGTGATCACCTCGCTAGATTTTATCAAACTTTTTACTACAGTAAACACGCCGTCACCACTGGCGACTAAGCTATCCTTACGATGAACATTCCAGTCTGAACTTAGGATTTTGTTTTCATTGACGTCTGGCTTCAACCAGCTTTCTGTTCCCAATACTATCTGTGCATTATAGCCTTCAATAAGCGATACTAATTCAGAGACATTCCGTTGGATGCTCCTGCGGTTTAATAAAATCATATTAATCTTTTCTATCTCTGATCTGAGAACAAGATTCTCTGAGGTCAATGTGGCTCATTCAACAGACAAATTGCGTTTGCTCCCAAGGAAGAGGTCATTTAACCTAAAACAGCTCCATGTGCACACCACACGTACTCCGCTACCATAGTAGCCGCTTCCTGGGTGTAGTGCATGCCTGACCTATTAAGGGGAAACCTACAATTCTGCACCCGATAGCGAGATCGATAAATTTGCGTCCGATACCGTCGCAGAGCCGCCTGAGCCTGTGGTTCAGACCTTCCACACGGCCACAAACCAGAGGACCGCGATCGACCCTGGGTACGATTCTACAAATGCAGAGCTTAGCCTGTACCCCGAGTGCTTGCTAGTTGCCTTCACCAAATGAGCCAGCCGCCAAAAGTAGCCGAGGATGGCCTCAGAACCCAAGCGGCAGGCATCATTCGTGCAGACATGTCCCACTACATGCAGTCGGTTGTCCCCAGTGCGCTCGATAACCGCCGGCAGGGTCTCCTCCACATGACGGATGAGACCTCCCGACAGATATACCGAATGCACAATGGAATTCTTTCTCGCCTTGCCTGCTATCTCCCTGAGGGGCCCCATAAACCGCCTCACACTGGAGCTCCCAATGACTATCATACCCACCCTCTGTACATGTCCGGACTGGGCAAGAAAATCGACCGCTGGCCCAACAGGAGAGGCATCCCGTGCTGGCTCAGTGCTATCATCAACACTGGGAAGCACCTCGTACCTGTTGCTAAGACGTAGGGAGCCAGCCGCACGGCCTGCTCCCTCTTTCGCCTTCCGCCCAGTGTCACGTGAACCCACCACTGTCTGCCACCCACTCTGAAGTGGGGAAGGACCGGTTAGATGTTGCGTATCGGAAGCCGCAGTGACGTCCGGGCCACTAGGGGATTCCAGTGACACCAAAGGTGTCGCAGGTCTCTTCACTGGCGACCCGACGTCACCGCAACTTCGAGCATTAGCTAGAAGCTTGCCGACGGTAGCGAACGCAGCTCCCAGCTGTTTACGGACAGCAACCAATTCTCCTTGTGTCCGCTCACAACAAGCACAGTCCCTAGCCACGTAGTACTGTGTACAAAATGGATATAAGGTCTAAAATGACACTAATGAGTTTGAAAATATACCAAGGGAGAAGAAAGAAACACTAAAAGTTGGTGTGCAGATTTCTCAACTCTGAGACCGCAATAAATTACTCTACACGGAAAATTTACACTATGAAGCCGCCCTACAGAAGGATATTCTCAAGACTACGATTAATTTTCTAACCACTAGTCTACACAGTAAGATACACACGTACAGTTCACTTCTTTGTAGAAGCACGTGAACAAAAAAAAAAAAAAAAAACAAAGGTTAAATTAATTTACAATGTATCACACAAGTGCTGCTGTCCAGGACAAGTACATTGATTTTTTCAGGTATATTTCCCAAATCTCCACAATAAGATTGCAAAAGTGCTACAATATTTCGACAGAGATATTTGTATGAAATACTTTTTCATGATTATAAGTAAATAAATGTCGTATAACTAGAGCCTCCCGTCGGGAGGCAACTATTTCACTTTGATGCCACTTCGGCGACTTGCGCGTCGATGGGGATGAAATGATGGTGATTAGGACAACACAACACCAAGTCCCTGAGGGGAGAAAATCTCCGACCCAGCCGGGAATCGAACCTGGGCCCTCAGGTTTGACATTCTGTCGCGCTGACCACTCAGCTAGTGGGGGCGGATTTTTCGATTATAAAATCAAATAAGACACGATTATGTGCAAAACTCTGTGAAAATGTCTGCGTCTGTCCCTATGCCGACAGTTTGTACCAGATAAAATTTATATTATGTCTTCATCGTGCCAAGAATAATTAATTAACCTGAAACTATGCTTTGTTTTGTGGTCTATGTTGTTGAGAAATGTCAAATATAAAACCAAGTAGTACGCAGAGCGACTGTACCGCCATTTAAATACGGCATCATCGCTGTTTCCCCCTCTGCCCCCTTCTTATGCTCAGACGTCGCGGCTCGTTGATTGGGAGGGTGGGGAGGGGGGATGTGAAGCTTTGGCACTCGGGTCCGGGCGTGACCCGCTATCCAAAATCTTGGCCGCCCCTGCTCACGTTACCATTTCACAGCTGAAGAGGGACTTTCATATTAATAATTAATTAATTAATTAATTAATTAATTAATTAATCCTGTCTTGACTTTTGGAATCTATTGAACGTATAAGATGATGATAATGACTCGATAATTTAACAATTCGATCGAGATCATAAGGTCTTTGCAATGGGTATTTCTTTTGAGATGTCATAAATTTGCTTGTAGAACACGAATGAAATCGTCTCCAAACGATCAGATAAATTACAGTTTTAATTAAACTGTTATTTGATATCACTTTATCAGATATACCAAATCGTTTGTCACATCAGCAACTACTACGTTACAACCGAAACAGTTCATACTTCCATTTTATGTGGCAAAGTGGACATTTTCATCTATTCCATTTTTACACTAAGTGTGGACAATGAACACTGCACTGTCTGTCTGTTTACCTTCATCCATGTTTGTCTCTTCATCCATCACTGCATCTGAGGCTACAAGATTCCGCCACGTGAAAGTTATATTTAGTATTAATCACTGCATCCGTTCTATCAAAATTCGTCTGATTACACCTATGTGTATTCAATTTTTTCACTGGTAATCACTGATACGAGAAAAGGAGGGAATGCTTTCTCTAATGTCGCAGTAGAAGAGAGGAAGTGAAATTAATTTCATATTTATACAAAGGACTTATTAGTAGATTGTAATTCCTAGACTCTATATTTACAGTAAGGCGAATCTCAAATTCATTACACGGCTTTGAATGAACACTTGCAAGAGACTACAAAAAAATCTTGCATGACTCAATCGTTTGACGAATTTATGGAGTAATGACTTGTCTAGCGTACAAATGGATAAAGGTAACGTGTGGGAGAAATGATGATACGGTACAGGCAACCAATTGACTAACAACTTGCATATATCTCCATGTTGTTGGACACATTAAAGCAACACCACGAGAAAAGCATAACATTCATTCCCAGCCGACTGGGTAACATCTGGCAGTACAATCGTACCAAACTTAAGAACTAAAGTGGACACCATAAAGCACTATTCACACGCCACATGGCAAGCAACAGACTACCCTACCCCCTGTGGGTCGGTTAACAAAGAAACTCGATACCGTTGTGTTCTGCCTGCTCTTCAAAGATGGGGTGCCTAGATATCCTGCTTTCTCGGATCGCTAGACAACAATTCAAGCAAACCATATTAATAAAGCTCAGTACAAAAGAAAATTATTACAATACTTAGCTTTGTAAAAGACAGAAGTGTTGCAAGCAATGGGTGACAGACAAATAGCAAGACTCTTCAGCATATACAGTTCGTGAAAGAATAAATTTCCTAAGTTGCTGCTGCAGCGTTCGTAGAACGTCTCGACTTCAACTCTTCGTGTAGATGGCACCACTGCCTCGTTGCTGTCGCACAGAGGGATCGGTCAGCGTACAATTGGCTGACGTCGTCTCACACCACTCTCTGCTCTAAAGTTCTTGCCTGTCGTGCTGGCGCTTGACTTTACTCTGGAACAGGTACAGATTTTGAAATAACCCACAACAAGGACAAAAAACTATTTAGATGCCGCTTTCATTAATTAAAATAATCAGAGGATCTACTCGCCACCAAAAGCGGCGTGACAGACTGTATAATGCGATGTGTTGCCTGTCCCCAATGTGCCCCAAGGCTCCGTCCTCTCCCCCCTTTTGTACCTTTTGTACACGGCGGACATGCCGCCGCCGTCAGCCCCCGTCCACCTTCTCCAGTTTGCCGATGACACCGCCTTCCTTGCCCTTGCCCCCACCCTACAGCGCTCCCAACACCTTCTCCAATCCCATCTTGACCGGTTCACCGCTTGGTGCAACCAGTGGTTGCTCAAGGTCAATCCCTCCAAAACCCAGGCGATCATTGTAGACAAAACCACCCCTTCCTTCCGCCTCCTTGATTTCTATCTCACCATCTATGGCCGTCCTATCGCCCTCACTCCCACCCTTAAGTACCTTGGCGTCACCCTCGACCGTCGCCTCTCCTGGACTCCCCACCTCCGGACAATCCAAGCCAAGGCGCGCTCCCGCCTCAGTGTCCTCAAGCTCCTCTCTGGCCGTACGTGGGGTCTGGACCCCTCCACCATCCTCCACACCTATAAGTCCCTCATCCGCCCTATCCTTTGTTATGCCCATCCGGCTTGGATCTCCAGCCCCCCCCCTTCCTTTTATAAATCCCTCCAAATCCTTGAACGTCATGCTCTCCGCCTCGCCTATCGCATCCGTCTCCCCTCCCCCACGCGGATCCTGTACAATCTCATCCCCTTCCCCCACCTCCTCCTTTTCCTTGAAAGGATACGGATCCTGTACACCTCCCGCAAACTCAATCCTCCTCACCCGCTCGTCTCCCCAATCCTCTCCCACCCCTGCCCGCTGCCACGCCTGTATTCGCACGTCCCACCCGGTCTCCATCTCTCCACCCTCCTTACCCTCTCCCAAGGTGGCTTCCGCCAGCTCCCCCTCCCTGATGATGCCCTCCTCCCCTCCATCTACTCCTCCTACCAACTTTGATCCTCCCACCCTCCTCCTGTGCTTGCTCCTCTGGGCGCCCTCCTTCCCTTCTCTCCCTTTTTCCCTCCCTCCTCCTTTTCTCCTCCCTCCTCCCCCAGGCCTCCCCTCCCCTGTCCCTCTCCTCCTGCCCCCGTCTCCTCCGCCATTGGCATTCTTTTTCTCCCCTCTCCCCCACCTCATCTCTGTTCCCCTCTTGGCAGGTCCCCGGACTCACACACGCTAAGTGGACATTCGCGCGCCGGAGATCGCCGCCATCAGTGTTTCGTGTGTGCCGTCGTGTTTAGTGCTCAGTGTTCACCGTCGCACTCCCTCGTTCACCAGTGCCATCATCATCTTCAGTGTTTGTGCGTCGTCTCATCAGTTAGCAGTGTGGATTATCGACGAGTGTGAATGGCTCCGTGTTTGTCTCTATGTGTCTTCTGTTTTATTGCCCACCGTTCTGTAACTTATGTGTCTTCTCCTGTTTTTGCTGCTTGTATATTCTATGGCTGAAGAGCAGCGTAGTGTGCTGCTGACAGCCTGCCTGTTGTACTGGCTTTAAAATAACAATAAAGTAAAAAAAAAAACTGTCCCCAAATCCTGTACACCTCCCGCAAACTCGATCCTCCTCATCTGCTTATCTCACCCATCCTCTCCCACCCCCACCCGCTGCCGCGCCTGTATTCCCACGTCCCACCCGGTCTCCATCTCTCCACCCTCCTCACCCTCTCCCAAGGTGGCTTCCACCAGCTCCCCCTCCCTAATGATGTCCTCCTCCCATCCATCTACCCCTCCTATCAACTTTGATCCTCCCCCCCACATCCTGTGTCCTTTCCATTAGGCACCCTCCCTCCCTTCTCTTCCTTTTTCTCCATCCCCTCCCTCCTTCCCTCTTCCCCCGGGCTTCCCTTCCCCCTTCCTCCCTCCCCCCTATCTCCCCTGCCCATGGCATCAGCTCTCCCCTCTCCCTCTCCCACCCTCCCCCTCCTCCTCTCTTGGCAGGTCCCCGGACTCGTACACGGATAGTGAACATTCGCGCGCCGGAGATCAACGCCTCGTGTTCTGTGTGTGCCGTCGTTTTGTGCTTAAGTGGTTCAGTGTTATTCGTTTTGTGCCCCTACGTTCACGTGTGACAATTTTCGTCTCTGTCTGTGTCGAAGTGTCTGCACAATTTTATCTAGCACTCTACGCCCGTGAACCGCATCTTGTATTTTAAACAGTGTTTGTCTCCGTTTATATGTCCACCATGTTTTTTCTTTACATGTCTTCATTTGTATATTTGTGTTCTCTGCGGCTAAAGAGCGGCGTCGTCTGCTGCTGCATGGCCTGCCTGTACTACAGGTTTCAAAATAACAATAAAGAAAAAAAAACTGTCCCAAATAAAATCAATAAATTACGAATATTCACACAGGAACCGGTGTTACCACTGCGGCAAGGCCGTTGGCTTGACAAAGATGGGTTGGTGAAAAGTGAAAACACTTATATCCTGAACTATCGTAAATGTTAAGTAAACACTCTACTAGCCTGGCTGAAATTACAAATAATCACAAAAGTAAAACGATGGTATTTTGAAGGCACTTATGTGGTCGCTATACATGTGATAATTTTTAAGAACATAAAAAGGCGCGATAAGCATGCCGACCACTTACAAATATCAGTCATTTTGTGTCTTCATACAAACTACCTCTCTTTCATAAACAATTTGAGGGTTAATGTGTCATCTAATGGAACGAGACCGCCCGAATCTTGGCAGACGCGCCGGAAGGCCGTCGTCCCACAGGCTGGACCTAGTCCGACGCGTCCCGTCACGCTCGGCTGCCTTTGCGGTGGCCACGACGTCTCTCAGAATCCGGTTTCAGAGGCTCCACAGGAAGCGTGGCAGAGTTATTGCGCGCTGCTGCGCCACCTCATCTCCGGCAGTAGAGGGGCGGGAAGGACTGAGGGTGTGACAGCCCGTAGACAAAGTGGAACCCTACACAGCTAATATGAGAGCGACCTCTGCACAATAGTGATAGCTAAAAGCACGGAACGCGGTCTACTGATTATTCTCTGTACCATACGGTGATAGTGGGCACAATTAAGATGTAGGATTAGATTTTCGTCAGACTAAAATTCGACAAAAGTAGCACAAAACATACAAAAAGCGAAACATGGTTGTGAAGCAATCCTCGAAAAATTAGCAAGGCCTTCGGCAACAAAACATGTTACAGGTAGAAAGGCGACAAATCTACTCATCAAACTACAAAATTTAAATAATAAAACACTGTACGATTTATGTTTTGTTATGCGTACCATCAATTCCCATTTTCAAGTGCGACACTTTACATTGGTATTTTATATGATGTCCACGTGAATATTTTCCTGCCTCTCTGCCTTTTTTATGGTTTAAAGTATTGACACGATACCTTCAAACAATACCTTAAGCCCCCGGTGGACACGCCGCAGCATACGCACCGCATATTTTAGTTTTCTGAGTGTCCACAGGTTGGAGCTGGATGGGTCGGGTGTGTCTTCGTTTGAAACGACACCTGGCCATTGTTTGCTTACAATATCATAGTTAACTTCTGTTCAGCCTTCGCGGTATGATTGCCGCCTTGTCATGTAATTATGTTTTTATTTTACGCGCTTATGATTTGTTACAAATAGTTTAAGTTGTTGTGGTCTTGAGTCCAGAGATTGGTTTGGAGCAGCTCTCCACGCTACTCTATCCTGTGCAAGCCTCTTCATTTCTGAGTAGCTACTGTAGCCTACACCCTTATGAATGTGCTTAGTGTATTCATCTCTTGGTCTCCCTCTATGACTTTTACCCTCCACGCTTCCCTCCAATACTTAATTGGTGATCCCTTGATGCCTCTGAACGTGTCCTACCAACCTATCCCTTCTTCTACTCAAGTTATACACCAATTCATCTTCTCTCCAATTCTATTCAGTACCTCCTCATCAGTTACGTAATCTACCCATCTAATCTTCAGCATTCTTCTGTAGCACCACGTTTCGAAAGCTTCACTCTCTTCTTCTCTAAACTATTTATCGACCAAGTTTCACTTCCATACATGGATACACTCCATACAAATACTTTCAGTAAGGGCTTCCTTATACTTAAATCTGTACTCGATGTTAACAAATTTCTCTTCTTCAGAAACGCTTTCCTTGCCAAAGCCAATCTACATTTTATATCCTCTCTACTTCGATCATCATCAGTTATTTTGCTTCCCAGATAACAAAACCCGTCTACTGCTTTGTCTCATTTCCTAATCTAATTCGGTCAGCAACACTTGATTTAATTCGACCACATTCCATTATCCTAGTTTTCCATTTGTTGATGTTCAACTTTCAAGCCACTGTCCATTACGTTCGACTGCTCTTCCAGGTCCTTTATTGTCTCAGACAGAATTACAACGTCGTCGGCAACCCTTAAAGTTTTAATTTCTTCTCCATGGATTTTGATTCCTATTCAAAATTTTTATTTGTTTCCTTTACTGCTTCCTCAATACACAGATTCAATAACATCGGCGATAGGCTACAAACCTGTGTCATTCCCTTCTCAATCACTGCTTCCCTTTCGTGCTCCTTGACTATTATAACTGCCATTTGGTTTTTGTACAAAGTGTAATTAGCCTTTCGCACCCTGCATTTGACCTCTCTCATCATCAGAATTTGAAAGTGAGTATTCCCGTCAACGTTGTCAAAAGCTTTCTCTAAGTCTACAAATGCTAGAAACGTAAGTTTGCTTTTCCTTAAAGTATCTCCTAAGATGAGTCGCAGGGTCAGTATTGCCACGAGTGTTCCAACATTTCTACGTAATCCAGAATTCGTGTAAGTATTTTGCATCTGTGACTTATTAAACTGAGAATTCGGTAGTTTTCACAGCTGTCAGCACCTGATTTCTGTAGGATTGGAACTACTATATTCTTCTTGAAGTCTGAGGGAATTTCTCCTGTCTCATACCTCTTGCTCACCAGATAGTAGAGTTTTGTGATGGCTGGCTCTCCCAAGGCTAACAGTAGTTCTAACGGAATGTTCTCTATTCCCGGGGCCTTGGTTCGACTAGGTCTTTCAGTGCTTTATCAAACTCTTCACGCAGTATCATATCTCCCATTTCATCTTCATCTACGCCCTCTTCCTTTTCCATAATATTGCCCTCAAGTACATCGCCCTGGTATAGATCCCCTATATACTCCTTCCACCTTTCTGCTTTCCCTTCTTTGCTTAGGACTGGTTTTCCATCTGAGCTCTTGATATTCATGCAGGTGGTTCTCTTTCCTCGAAAGGTCTCTTCAGTTTTCCTGTAGGCAGTATCTATCTTGCTCCAAGTGATATATGCTTCTACATCCTTACATTTGTCCTGTAGCCATCCGTGCTGAGCCATCTCATCTCATTTTTGAGGCGTTTGTATTCCTTTTCTCCTGCGTCATTTACCGAATTTTTATATTTTCTCCTTGCATCAATTAAATGCAATATCTCTCCTGTTACCCAAGGACTTCTACTTGCGCTCGTCTTTTTACCAACTTGATCCTCTGCTGCCTTGTCTTTTCATCTCTCAAAGCTACCCATTCTTTTTCTAACGTGTTTCTTTTCCCTGTTTTTGTCAAACTTGCCCTGATGCTCTTTCTGATATCCTGTACAACCTCTGGTTCTTCAAGTTTATCCAGGTCCCACCTTCTTGAGTTCCTATCTTTTTGCAGTTTCTTTAGTTTTGATCTACAGTTCATAATCAACAAATTGTTGTCAGAGTCCACATCTACCCCCCAAAACGTCTTACAATTTAAGCCTGGTGCCTAAATGTCGGTCTTACCATTCTATAATCTATCTGAAAGCTTTCAGTTTCTCCAGGCCTCTTTCGCGTTTATGGCCTTCTTTCATAATTCTTAAACCAAGTGTTAGTTTTAGATTAAGTTGTGCTGTGTGTAAAATTCTACAAGGTGGCTTCCTCTTTCATTTTTTACTCCCAGTCTATATTCACCTATTAATTTTCCTACTCTTCCTTCTCCTACTATCGAATTTTAGTCCCCTTAGACTATTAAATTTTTGTCTCCTTTAACTCTCTGATTAATTTCTGTTATGATATCATACATTTCTCCACCCTCTCATCATCTGCGGAACTAGTCGGCATATAAACTTCTAATACTGTGGTAGGCGTGGGCTTGATGTCTATCTTGGTTACAATAATGCGTTCACTATGCTGTTAGAAGCAGCTTATTCGCGTTCCTATTTTTTATTCATTATTAAACCTACTCTTGCATTAACCGTGTTTAACTTTGTATACAGAAATACAGAAAATTCTTCAGAAACCCCAAGTAGAAACGGTCTTCATTCCATCTGCCAAAATACAGGGTCTGCTCGGTAGTCTGAAGGACGACCTTGGACTATGGAAATCCGGAATCTATCAGATCCTGTATTTACCTGACCAGAAGTCTTGTTCCTCCTGCCACTGAACTTCACTAATTACCACTATATCTAACTTTAATCTATCCATTTCCCTTTTTAAATTTTCTACCCTACCTGCCCAATTAAGGGATCTGACACTCCATGCTCCGATCCGTAGAACGCCAGTTTTCTTTCTCCTGATAACGACGTCCTCATGAGTAGTCCCCGCCCGGAGATCCGGATGAGGGACTATTTTACCTCCAGAATATTTTACCGCATAGGACGTCGTCATCGTTTAACCATACAGAAAAGCTGCATGCCCTCGGGAAAAACTGCGGCTGTAGTTTGCCCTGGCTTTCAGCGGTTCCCAGTACCAGCACAGCAAGGCCGTTTTGGTTAATGTTAGAAGGCCAGATGAGTTAATCATCCAGACTGTTGCCATTGCAACTACTGAAAAGGCTACTGCCCCTCTTCAGAAACCACATGATGTTTGTCTGGCCTCTCAACAGACCCCCCCCCCCCTTTGTTGCTGCACTTACGGTATAGCCATCTGTATCGCTGAAGCATGCAAGCCCACCCACCATGGTTCATGAGGGGTGGCGGTGGGAGCTTAGGTACTTATTCTCATTTACAGTTATAATTGGTTGTTTTATTTCCAGGAAAAGTGATATTGTAAGTGATCCTAGGAACACTAGCGGAAATTTCGGATATGAGTTGATGTGTGATGAAGCTGATGACGGTTTTAAATTTGTAGGGAAAATTATTAAAGCTGATGACCACAATTGTGGATCTGAACAGTTGCAGGTGGGAGATGATAGAAAACTGCTGGACATGAATTTGCAGCAGTTAGCTACAAATTTTATATTGGCTATCACGATGAAACTGTTTGGATTAGTCAGCCGCAAAACAGGAAAACAAGTGCTAAAAACATTATTAGAATTCTGCCTGGGCCAAAAGGGACTGCCACAAAAGCAATTACTCATATATATGCATTTTATCTGGAAACATGATAGAAGGCATCATATCTCATACTAATAGATGGACTGGAAAAAAAGTAGCGATACCAACTATTCCTAATCTCGCGATTGTAAAGACACTACAGTTGAAGAGATTGGAACAGTTTTTGAAACATCGTTTTTAATTGGCTTAAAGAAAGGAAATCATGCAAATTGCTGTTAACTGTGGGCATCCGATGGCACTGGTATTACTGTGTTACAAACATTTTTTTCGGCTATAAACGTTTCCGTTTTCTTCTTAGAACTATTAAGTTTGACAATTTAGAAACTAGAATTGAACGGAAATCTACAGATGAATTGGCACCTCTTGATAGGTTTCACCAAAAATTCCTTAGTAACTGTATTGCTCACTATAATGTCAGCGAATTTGTTACAATTGATGAAATGCTGCAAGCTATTAGAGGACGTCGTGGGTTTATACGGTACATTCCAAATGAGCCTACGAAGTATGGTATCAAAACATACGCCTGTAGCGACACAAAGTCATTTTATACCATAAATTTCGAAGTGTACTGTGTCAAACAGTTGGCTGGACCACACCTAAAATAAACCTGAAGACGTTCTCAAACGACTGATAACTCCTATAGGGGCACGAACGGGAATGTTTCGAGCGACAGCTTTACACCAGCTGTAATCTAGCTGAGAATCTGCTTGATAAAACGTTGACCACCATCGTCGCTATGGAAAAAAAAGAGAGGGAAGGAAATACCATCCGAATTTCAGCTAGAAACATAACGGAAATCAAAACGACACTAAATATCTTTCAGTAGGATTTCTGTTTATCTTCGATTGTCACAACAACAAAAAAAGTTCTCTTCCTTTCTAATGCTTGATGCAAATGAAATTGACGTCAAAATTGGAAAACCGGTAATATATTTCGATTATAAGAGAACGATGGGAGGGGTGGATAATATGAATCCTATATGACTGTCATATACAACAACCAGAATAACCAGGAGATGGCCGCTCGCATTATTCTACCACTACCTTGACGTCACTGGACTAAATTCGAATATTATCTTTATCCACAACAACCCAGATAATAAAGGTAGGCAACGGCTTTTTCTAAAAAACCTCTCATAATATCTTACGAATGCTCGTTTAGTACAAAGGGCAAAACTAACAAACCTTCCAAAAGATGTCAAATATTTCTGTAAAGATTCGTAAAAGGTGAGCCAGTTCACGACGAAAGTAATACTTGAATATGTCACATATTTGGAAGTTACAGAAGTGTCAGGACGAAGACGTGGTGCAGCTGTTGTGTACACAATGTATGCAAGAAGCATTCTCGTTAAAACGTTGTGTGTTTCTCCTGTGATGCCAATGACCAGCAGATGGAAATTTGTTCTGACTGAGGATGTTTATTGATGTAATCTATTTTAATAAAGTTGACATCCTTGCTACTTCTTTTTATCTGAAATAAATAATTTAGTGACAAGCTGTTTTATTTCAATTTTTACCCTCCGGTTTGACTAGAAACGGTAATTACATGAAGACGAAATTGCGGTGTAAATGCCGTGGCGGGCCAACTCGAATGAAATCAGGAGGCGCCCCGACCGGAGGATTAAAATCATAAAAGGACTGCACAGCAAGAGAGGCGAAGCAAAACTCATGCAGACATCACATAAGATAAAACACCAACGTAACTAATGGTACTTGATAATGCGAATAAATTCTTGAAACACGTCGTGCTATCGTTGGAAAAGCTAATTGGTGAAACGTTTTAATATTTGAACTAGTGATCTGATCCGGCTTCTTGCCACGGGACGAGTTGTCTGCAGCTCTCGGCCACTAAACGGCTCCGAATTGTATCGTGTAACACGACGATGTGTAACGTAACTACGCTGGCCCGAGAGAAACAGTGTGCTGTAATCGAGTTTCGAAGAGTCCGTTCACATACTGAGCGCCCTCTCCTATAGCACGAAGACGGCGGACCACACACACTTCCGCCGCGTCATCTGCAACCATCCAACGCCTTGGATTGACTGTCGTCGATCATCCTGCTTACAGTCCCAATTAGGCCCCATCCGATCTTTATCAGTTTTCAAAACTTAACGATCGCCTTCCAGTGCTTGATCTACATGATTACTCTGCACTTCACTATTAAGTGGCTGACAGAGTGTTCATCAAAGCACCTTTATGCTACTTTTCTACGGTTCCACTCTCTAACAGCGCCCGTGAAAAAGGAACACGTATACCTTTCCGTGCGAGCTCTAATTTGTCTTATTTTATTATCATGATCATTTCTCGCTATCTATATGAGCGCCAACATATTTTCACACTGCGAATAGAAATTTGGTGATTGAAATTTTATGAGATTGGTTCAAATGGTTGAATTGGCTCTGAGCACTATGGGACTTAACATCTGTGGTCATCAGTCCCCTAGAACTTAGAACTACTTACACCTAACTAACCTAAGGACATCACACACATCCATGCCCGAGGCAGGATTCGAACCTGCGACCGTAGCAGTCGCGCGGTTCCGGACTGAGCGCCTAGAACAGCTAGACCACCGCGGCCGGCAAATTTTATGAGAAGTTCCTGCCGCGGCAAGGAAATGCCTTGTTTTAATGACTGCCACCGGAATTCGGTCTTGATGAAGCGGCATCTGCAGAGGAGAGGTTGTGGCTGCATCAACAGTCACACATTCTACATTGACGGTATCAACAAACTGGTCTCTCGTTTAGTGAAATATGTTCGTCTCCAGGATGATTACATTGGGAAATAAATATGTAAATATGAAGAATAAAGATGTAGGATGTTAATAACGTCTGTTGTCTTTAAAAACGTTTAAGAGTTTGCACATAAAAAATTCAGAGGTCTTAGTTTCTAGCACACCCTTGTGAAAACATCTGTTACGACTAATAAATCTATCACTGTTACAAATGACAAAGCTATATGCTGAAGTCTGACACCTGCTCTCTAGGAGTATTGATGCACCCTTGTCAAACTCAAACAGAATAACACCCCCATTGACTTAAATGAGTAGATCCCAGTTTACAAAAAGGAATGCATACACTGCCCTGTAAGACAATGGGCTTACGAACATTCTCAAGGAAAAATGGTGAAACCTGCGTAAGGTACTTGATTATGAAGAGAACACAACATACAAAAATCGATAGTAAAACCCGTGGCTGTATTAAGCGGAATGTAAAGTCCTTGCAGCAGTTTGTAATGTGAGAAACGGACCTACGAGGTTACCTTTACTTGTAATGTATGTACTGGCAGTGAAACGGCACATTATTTGTGCCGGATATCACCAAAAGCGACAAAAAATTTCAATAGCAGAAATAACTTCGTAGATTACGTAAGAGGAATGTGATGTCCCTTAAACAGCGTACACTACCTGATCAAAAGCATCCGGACACCCCGAAAAACACACATGAGCCGTGGAGGGCCGGCCAGTAGTATCTCTGACATGAGTACGATCGATTTCCTAGTACAGAGGTTTGTCTTGGGGCTTGGGCCGGCTCGGGATGTAAGCGAATAACGACCGCCAGTGGGGAACAACCCTTTGACAACGGAAGGCGGCCGTGCGCGAGTCGGCGATTGGCTGGCTGGCAGAAGTGAAGACGGCGTGCTTGAGGCCGGGTGGCAGTTATCAAATGGTTATACTGGAGGCGGGAGTTGGACAGCGCTGTGCATCCTTCGGAAACCTCGTGAACTGTGGATGTGCCCGCTTCCTTGGAGGGACACGCTATTAAGGTCTTGCGAAGTGATGGTGTGACATCTTCACAAAATCGCCCCAGCATCAAGACACCCACTTAAGTACTCTAATTACTAAGAGCGCTTAGTTAACTGTGATTGTGATCGCTCTTGGTACGGGCGGTGGACTTCGCCTGAGCTCGTATGTTCCTCTTCGGTAGTGTTTGCTGGATTCACATTTCGGTGGCCTACTCGATGTGGGGTTGCAAACGGAGCCACGTCTTAGTTCGAAGTCGAGTATTACTTCCTTCAGTCGGTACCACAGTTCGTGGTTAAACTTCGGCCTTACGAGCTTGGGCCTTACTTCTGTTGTTACACATTGATGATTGTACAAAGTTGTAACTTTCTATGCCCTAAAAGCCCGTCTTACAAGCCAATGGGTATTTGAATAAGTGGTTCGCTCTCCAAGGTTCTCTAGTCTAGTAATTTGCATGATGCCCAAGTTACGTTTTAATAAATACGTCCCAAGTATTCGTGTTGAAATTGAGGGTGTGTGTCCACTGTTATTTTACATGTAATTTTAAAGTATTGGAACTGAAAGGGTCTTAAATAACAACTAGATATGTTTCGTTAAAGTTATGGTCAGATTCAGCATTAGTGGCTTCTGTCAATTTTTATATGAGGTCGTTGCTAATGGTTTATTACTATAATAATGATTTTATGCAATGAGAGAGTTTCTTAAATAGTTTGCCTGAGTGGCGTTTCTCAATGTTTATGGAAGATCGTCGGCTACTGACTTTTTTAATTTTCTTATGATTTTATGTAATGAGTGTTTCGTAAATAATCTTGCCTGACTGGCGTCTGTCAATTTTTATAAGAGATTGTTTTTGTTAGTTAATAAACACACTGGTATTGAAATGTTCACTTTATTGGGTCAGCTCTTCCACTCCCTTTAGAATTAAAGGTTAAACAAAGCAGGTGTTAAGTAAAACCGTTCCAACACGCTTTTCATATGAGGAGTGGCCGTGCGGTTCTAGGCGCTGCAGTCTGGAAGCGAATAGCCGCTACGGTCGCAGGCTCGAATCCTGCCTCGGGCATGGATGTGTGTGATGTCCTTAGGTTAGATAGGTTTAATTAGTTTTAAGTTCTAGGCGACTGATGATGACCTCAGACGTTAAGTCGCATAGAGCTCAGAGCCAGCCAGTTTTCATATGAGGTGCATTGTGCTGCCACCTACTGCCAGGTACTCCACATCAGCGACCTCACTAGTCATGAGACATCTTGAAAGAACAGAATTGGGCACTCTACGGAACTCACGAACTTCGAAAGTGGTGAGGTGATTGGGTGTCTCTTGTGTTATACGTCTGTACGCGATATTTCCACACTCGTAAACATTCCTAGGCCCACTGTTACCGATGTGATAGTGAACTGGAAACGTGAAGGGACACGTACAGCACAAAAGCGTACAGGTCGACCTCATCTGTTGACTGACACAGACCGCCGACGATTAAAGAGGGTCGTAATGTGTAATAGGCAGACATCTATCCGGACCATCATCCAGGAATTCCAAACTGCATCAGGATCCACTGCAAGTACTATGGGAGTTACGCGGGAGGTGATAAAACTTGGATTTCATGGTCGAACGGCTGCTCATAAGCCGCACATCACGCCGGTAAATACAAAACGACCCTCCCTTGGTGTAAGTAGCATAAACATCTGACGATTGAACAGTGGAAAAACGTTGTGTAGTGACGCATCACGGTACACAATGTGCCGATCCCATAGCATGGTGTGAGTATGGCGAATGCCCGGTGAACGTCATCTGCCAGCGTTTGTAGTGCCAACAGTAAAATTCGGAAGCGTTGGTGTTAGGGTGCTATGGTTTCTTTCATGGAGGTGGCTTGCACTCCTTGTTGTTTCGCGCGGTACTATCACAGCACTGGCCTACATTGATGTTTTAAGCCCCTTCTGGCTTCCCACTGCTGAAGAGCAATGCGGGGATGGTGACTGCATCTTTCAACACGATCGAGCTCCTGTTCATAATGCACGGCCTGTGGCGAAGTGGTTACACGACAGTAATATCCCTGTAATGCATTGGTCTGCACGGAGTTCTGACTTGAATCCTAAGGAACACCTCTGGGATGTTTTGGAACATCGACTTCGTGCCAGGCCTCACCGACGACATCGATACCTTTCCTCAGTGCAGCACTCCGTGAAGAATGGGCTGCCATTCCCCAAGAAACCTCCCAGCACCTTATTGAAGGTATGCCACCGAGAGTGGAAGCTGTCATTAAGGCTAAGGGTGTGCCAACACCATATTGACTTCCAGCATTGCCGATGGACGTTGCCACGAACTTGTAAGTCATTTTCAGGCAGGCGTCCGGATACTTTTGATCACATAGAGTACTAACATGAGCTTGCTGTAGAAGATTTCATTATCTCCGAGAAGGTAACACGTTAATTAGTTAGGCTCTAGCTTTGATGAAGCCCTCATTTCGACAAGAAGAGAGTCTACAAATTTCCTCTTTATATAAAAGCACGCTGAAAGCGCTCTTTCACTATTGTATCCCATAGATTTACCAAATTGCGGAGATGTTGACTGCTAGGTTTCGCCTTCTGCTCCCAATAGGTCCTGACATTTTCTATGGGATTAGCACCTGATGATTTAGTGGACTGCTCGAGATGCGATAGGGTGCCTCAGTGTTCGTGAAACTGGCAGTGTGTGATTGTGAACGCAATTGTTATGATCTTGGAATAGTGTATTACCAATAGCATACCCATCATAGAAATGTGGAAGAAAAGGCAGCACCAGTTCACCGATAACATTGAACATCCTGATTCATGTTTACGGTATCCTGATTGAGTGGTACGAAGGCGTATTTCGAATAACACTCCCAAATGCCACAGATCGCCCTCTGACCTGAACTTAGTGGTTCATACTATTCAGGATAAACGTCTCATTGGCCCGTTCATGCCATCGAAACACTGCATCATTTGAAAATTCGTAAAATGCTGACTCATCACAACACACTACACCTCTCCATTCATCTACTGCCCAAATTGAATGCAGCTTGGCAAATCGAAGGTGTGCAGCCTTATATGCCTCTGCAAGTAGCGGTCGTTCGCAAGATATTCGATTCCTAATGTTGACTGCATTCAGAAATCTTTACGTTCGCTGGGAAATTGAGGTGAACCGCAGTCACTGACATTCGTCTCATGATCATATGTATTACGTTATATTTGCGATCATTGTTGTGATGCGATGTTTGTGGCTGTGAGAGCTACATTGTTCCTTGTAGACTCGTGGGGCAGTCCATGTCAATAAACCAAGAAAACGACAACTGTCTTGTCATGTGCACATCCCAAGACGGACTTTCTGCCACGTTTCCTTATCATCACGGTGAACCAACATAATGCCCTAATTCCCAATAACCAATTGACACATACATACACACATAAATATCATTCGTATTTACATAAATACGTAAGTGCCAGTAAACTGCAATTCACGACCAAATGGAAATCGCCCTGTTAATCTTTAGGTATAAGTTAATTGGTCAGAGTTAAACAGCTGAATGACTGTATAACCCACGGAGATTTGAAAGAGTCGTGCTAATATCTTACTGGAAAGTGGTAGATGCGTACCCTGATGCAATGGTTGGGCATCATTAAGTTTCATTCACGTATCCAGTAAGTAGTGCATTGTATGTGATCTTAATTATAGGCTCATATCTTCTGAAAGGTTGTCTTAAACAATAATGCACCGTACAGCAGAGCGAGGTGGCGCAGTCGTTAGCACAATTGGACTCGCATTCGGGAGGACGACGGTTCAAATCCACGTCGGGCCATCCTGATTTAGGTTTTTCGCGAATTCTCTAAATCGCTTCATGCAAATGCCAGAATGGTTCCTTTGAAAGGGTACAGTCGCCGTACTTCCAAATTCTTCCCTGATCCGATGGGACCGATGACATCGCAGTTTGGTGCTCTCCCTAGATTAACCAATCAACCACCCATTGTACAGGGAGAGAGTGCTTTCCTGGTCATTTAACATCAAACATAGTCCGTAATTTGGGGAAGCAACTTCTGCGGAGTTAGAGAGAATGTTAAAAATTAGGTGGACTGATAAGGTAATGTTGTGCCTTGCCGATTATCACGGTTGTTTTCCAAGCCTTCAGAGTCGTCTTACTGGAGTGCTACACTGGAGCCACAAGAGGGCGGACTGGACAGACGCGTGGTTGCTGCCAGCACCGCCCTGACCTTGCTGGTAAAAAATGAAATGTCGTGTGGCGAGGGCCTCCCGTAGGGTAGACCGGTCGCCAGGTGCAAATATTTTTAGTTGACACCACTTCCTTGACTCGCACGTCGATGGGGATGATAGGATGATGATGAAGACAACGCAACACCCAGACCCTGTGCGGAAAAAATCTCCGACGCAGTCGGGAATTGAACCCGGGCCCCTTCGCACAGTACTCCACCTCACTGACCAATTTTTTTTTTTTTTTTTTTTTTTTTTTTTGTGCAATCTCATTTTGTTCGTTATGGTTCATTGCATTTGTTCGGGGCGGACATCCGATGACATCCGTTCACGTTCACCCTTAATCGGTGCAATCAGTTTTTTTATTACAGAGGGCAGCTAACCCTCTGACCGAACACGCTGAGGTACCGTGCCGGCTGAGCTATCGAGGTGCAAACCGTGCTAGTGACAAGCACAGACAGTGAAAGTAAAATGGGACTGGACTGAAGGTGCTAGGGTGAAGTCAGTCGCTGCATGGAGACAGAAACCGAGTGCTGGGCGCAGACAAGAGCAAGTAGGCTACATTAGCTAAGCCAGATGCAGTGTGGTCAGCACAGGGCGTGGGCGTTGTATGGACGCAATAGCGTCGCGGGGCAGTTAGTGTCTGTTCCCAGAGAGGAGTGTGATGATAGCAGCGTAGGTGGAGAGAGAGGTTTCTGCTTGTGAAGAGGGGCACTACCTGTGTGCTTCTGCAGCTGAAAGTTGAACCCTGGTGTTTCGTCGCTGTTTTTGTGATTGCTACAGGGTGCTGTGTTATGTGTGATAGGTGTAGTGGGTGTATTCGCAAACAACGACATGCTGCATGGCTACCAATGGTCGCAGTGGTTGTTTATTGAAGGCCTGTTAGACGTCTGGGTGTATGAGCTGTAAGCAATAGCTGTTCGGTTGGTTGAGTGTGTTTAATGGTATTAAACTGAATGTTATTTTGTTTCAACTACGTCACGGGCATAACTCAATTGCTGACGCTATTTGCACTAAAGATTGTAGTTGTTATTGTATAAGAATTCATTAAGATCTATGTGTAGGTAGAGCATTGTGAGTATCTTGTTGTGGGACCTTCCTGCTAATAGTAGTGGCAGTAGTACAAGACTAATATATTGTTATGTGTTTCGTAACTAATCGTAGCTAATTTCAAAAGTTGGTCTGAGCCATGCTTAAGGATCTTTACGAGCTAAAAAGAGATATCTCATTTTATTAAAATTGTAGTAACATTCTGTTATCCGAGTCCGAACCTCACCTTAATCCTATATAACCCTTGGTAAGAATACGTTCCTGTGGAGGTATTGCCCAATAGAATATAGATAAGTGTTTGTGTCCCACTTTCCTGTGAGCTGTTCCCGTCACGGCTGTGAGGGACCCGCTGTGAAGGAGTTCGCTTATGAGGTGACGAAGGGCGGCCAGCTTCTGGAGAGTACCGTGGTTCTAAATGGTTCAAATGGCTCTGAGCACTATGGGACTTAACATCTATGATCATCAGTCCCCTAGAACTTAGAACTACTTAAACCTAACTAACCTAAGGACATTACACAACACCCAGTCATCACGAGGCAGAGAAAATCCCTGACCCCGCCGGGAATCGAACCCGGGAACCCGTGCGTGGGAAGCGAGAACGCTACCGCACGACCACTATCTGCGCACGAGTACCGTGGCAGAACTATCCCAGCAGCAGCTTCGGCATGGCGTGGATGAGCCCATGTTGTTGAGAGGGGTACAGTGCGAGGACATATGTAGCGTTATCAAAAGGCTATGGTTGACAGAGCAGAAGGAAGTATTTCGGTGATGGAGACAACTGTACGTGTGCACTAGATGTATCATAGTGAAGGGGGGTACTACGGGGTGGGAGTTAAAGAATGGCTATGTAAACGAGGAGATCTTGCTCGGACAATGCGGAAGGTTACTGGCGTGAACAGGCAGTTCAGACAGCATTTTAACTGGGTTCACACTTGTGCACGCGTTTTCTATCCCACCCACAGACGCTGACCTGATCGCAAACACAGCACAGGACATTAAATTGGCAGACTGGTGGCCGTTGACGTTCGCTCAACCCATTGTACATTCAGTGGCGAATCATATCAAAGAGTTTAGGTAAAGTAGAGATCGTGAACCCATTATGAATTTAGTTATTGGAAAGAGTTTGCGAGAAGAGATTTCAAAACGTAGCGATTGTTTCCTTACTGGAGCGGTGGGGCATTTCCGGAGCCAAAGAAGGTGTGGGGTAATAATAGTAGCTGATGTCCTACATGTGCTGCGAAGTGTGCCAGTTCCATCGCTGCCACAGTAGGAATCAAGGCCAGATTTGCTCATTAGCAGCTCTAACACCTTTGTGTTAGTATAGGACTCATGTAGTCTGCAACATACAGATAGGACCTTACACTTCGCAATCGGCAGATATGATGATGGTCGTCGAATTTGAATTTGGGTGGCACCCCACATGTAACACCCAATGCTAATGCGTTTTAGGCTGTTTGGATAGATTTTACTTGATTTATGGATAAAACATTTACATGGAAAACAAGTTAAAAGTAGGAGGATTTAGTATAGTTTAAAAATTTTGGTAAGCTTAGCGGATTAGAGGCCAGAATAACGGAAGAACTTTCGCCACACTTTCTGGCCGACGCGTTTTGTGACCCCGGTCGCCATGGTAAATGAGGATATGTCTACTGTTAAGGAACTGAGGGCACACATTTCTCAGCTCAATTCCTACTCAATGAAGAATGAGTAGATTTTCCGCAAAATCGGCAATGCAAAGAACATATCGAGAAGAATGACAAAATTGATAGAACATGTGTTTAAACGTCATACGGTAACTTCCTCTTTACTGGAGGGAGCTGTAGAGGTAGAGACTGCAGGGTAAGACAGAGATTAGAATGCATCCAGCAAATAACTGAGTACATAAGGTGCGAGTGCTACTTGAGACGAAGACGAGAGCACGGTAACAGAAGTGTGGCGGGCTTCTTCAAACCAGTGAGAGGACCTGTTATCTCCCTCACCCGTCCCCTGTCTCAGCCCCACCAATGACAAAAAAAAGAAAGATAAAGATTAGTGCCAGATGCAGAGACATGTAGTAATAATGTTCTTTATTCCGAAGAACAAAATAAATAAATGAAACCTGCAGTCCGACATTGATCATAAAGGCGACATTCCTGTAGATACTACTGAATAACATCTACAACAGTAGCTAGTTGATGGTGCCTTCGTGGGGAGATGTCTAAATGTAGCAGGGGGCCCTGGCCAATGTGCCCGCACATCGTCTTGCTGGTTGATTACCACACGTCGAACAGATACATTTGTGTGGCTGATTTCCTCAACTAACAACAAGACTTACAGGTCTTGCTGAGAATGGAACTTAACAACCTGATGCACTAATAGATTAGGGGTCATTAATCTCTCCAATTCAGCGTAAGATCTTGGATGCACCTTGACGCAGCGCGACAGGAGGCCTGCAGACATTTACACTAACAGGGTTTTTATTTATAATTGGATCCGATATGTATGAATAAGCTTTCCGCCTTTTATGTGCGTAATGCTAGTTGATCTAAAACAAATCTGTCGGTCTGTAGATTAGATTGTATATGAATAATAGTTCACAAATTGCTCAGAATGACTTTATCACTAAACGATCACACATAATGACTCACTAATATAAATATATCCTCTTACGACGATGCATCTTTTGAATTTACATTAAGTTTTATTAATGAGTACAGTTCCTAATTTTCTCTGCTCTGTCTGCACTGCAAAAATAAGCTGAAATAAATCACTGCACATTAATTTCCCTTCTTAATTCTTTTACAAGGCTGCATTACCAATTTAAACCTTTTTGGCCCTTTTTAAAAATTATAATCACTGTTCACTCAATGACGCAAGGCACGTCAGTGTAACTTTTTAGCAAACACATTTTTCATTTAAAAAGTCAGGAGAAACTTAAGTGAAATTTTTAGTAAATAAGGATGAGGGTATTTGGGAATTAGATTGAATCCTTTTAATACCTATTACTCTTTCTGGAAATTATCTTTGTGAGCGATATCGTACACCATACTGCATGCTTTTAACAGACACTCCTTTTAATGACGTAAAATTTGCACTTTCAGATTCCTAATGAAATATCTTTAACTTAGTCTTGGTGGGGGAAACAAATCAGAATACTGAAAATGTAACTGATAGGTCTCCCTGGATACCAGCTCGTAGATGTCAAACATAGTGAAATATGTACACTAGAATAATTACTAAACTAGCGCTTGCAGCAAAACAAAACTCATTGTAAATTATCTTTTCTTTCACATGAGCCGCCTTCCTATACAGTCATGTCAAATCATCCTCTATCCTGACTGACACAATCAGGAGCATCTCAAATAAAAACCTCTGCGCGGCACGTCGGCCATCAAAACTCCTCGCTTGGCCATGACATAACACTTTCTGTCCCTCAGGCCGACAACTACTTCTGACTCCCTGGCTCGCGTGAACTCTACTCAATAACACAACCTCTGGCATGAAAATAATGTACCTGTCATGTTTACAGGCATGCAAAGGTACTCGTAGTGGCAAACGTTCCGAACGACTGTAATTTTTTATGGAATCTACATTCAAAAATTCGCTAAGTGGCAAACACACCAGAAAAATGATATCGCATGATATTTACATTTTTTACAACCACTATTCCTAATACAATACCTTACAACAATAACCACATAAATCCTTTCTCTTGACTGGTTCCTGCGATTTCTAGTTGTTCTTATGATTAAAATAGGAGGGGTACCCAAACAACCGGAATAACATTGCCGTGGACGGAGCTTGTGCAGTACGCATTTGTGCTGCGAGGCGTGTATAGCGCAACTCATTGCCAGCTCAGTACCGACTGTGTTGTCGACTTGGCTTTTTCTGTTCTTCTGCAGTTACTGTTTTTGCTAGCGGTGTTATGTTCTTGTTTCGTTTTTTTGTGATGAAAAGTTTAAGTGAACAATGTGCAGCTGTGAAATTTTGTTTTCTGCTCGGTAAAAATGTTGCTGAAACCATTTTACTGTTGAACACAGCATGTATTGTATGTTAAGCGGGGGCCTAGAAGCGACGGAAAGGCTTCGTCCCAAGACGACTGCGGAACTCCACTTCACCCCTTCGCCGCCTCACACCGAACCACTCTTTCAGGGTTGTTGGGGGGTTCGGGCCCCGGTGGAGACACCCCCCCCCCCCCCCTCTCAAGGAAAGTCTCATACCAGACGAATGTAGCTCCTATGTTTCCGTGGTAGAGTAATGGTGGTGTACGCGTATGTGGAGAGCTTTTTTGCACAGCAATCGCCGACATGTGCAGCTAAGGTGGAATAAGGGGAACCAGCCCACGTTCGCCGAGGCAAATGGAAAACCACCTAAAAACCATCCACAGACTGGCCAGCTCACCGGACCCCGACAAAAGTCCGCCGGGTGGATTCGTGCCGCGGACCAGGCGCTGCTTCCCAATCCGGGAAGCCGTGCGTTAGACCGCACAGCTAGCAGGGCGGGCTTGAACACAGCGTACTAAAGTGATGCTGTGAAAGGAACTCAAGTGGACGAGCCGTTTACTTGATTTAAAAATGAAGACACGTCGATTGATGACAAATCTCTTTCGGGACGTCCATCATCTGCCCGGATCGAGCAACAGGTTGAAAACTTTAGAAAACCTTTACTCACAGACCGTCGATACACAATCGATCAACTGTCAGAGATTAGTGGATTGTCTTGGAGTTCGGTGTTTGTCAAAACAGACTCGGTTTGTGGCAGACAGGAGACTGCTTCTTCCACCACGACAATGCACCTACACACACAGCCATCTCTGCTAGACAGTTTTCGGCTAAAATTGCACGACAATAACAGCCTCTCAAAACAAGCCGTGAACGGCAATCAAGTAATTTATAGCAATACAACAGTTTTTAAAAAATTTAAAGAACATTAGTAAACAGGCTACTAAAGTAAATACACAACTTTTTTAATAAGGTACGGTGAGGTAGTGAAGCTACCATCGGCATTAAAAAAAATCAAAGGTCTCAGCAAACACACGATTACTGGCAATAAAGGAATGGAGGAATTTAAAAAGGTTTTTAAACAAAGGTGTCCTGGAATCATTAGAACATAACAGATATGACGGAGGTGTAAGGCGGTCACAAATCACCCTCTCAGGAATGCTCAGGCTAGACAGAATACTGACCAATTTAAATGCGCCCGTAAACACAATTGCCACTCTCAGGCTGGTCACTGCACCGACTTTTAGCCAGCGAAAACTTGTAATAAGATGGCTTAACTTGCTGACAGAATTAGAGCTAACCTCGTGCAAGGAAATATTACACACCACAGTCCTGATTGAGCGACCACATGATCAACCAACAAGAAGCATGAATTTACTCATAACACACGAGAGAATAGCGAAACAATTAAACTGCCAAAACTACACCGTGGTTCCGCTGTTCCACGCACCTTACTCGCCTGACCTGGTTCCGTACGACTTTTTCTTATTTTCTTGCTTGAAAAGGGGCATGAAAGAACACCTATTTGACAACACTGAAGAAATCAAGCAAGAAACAAGGGAAAATCTGTCAGCCATTGCTAAAGACGACTACCAAAAATGTTTCAAATAATGGAAGCACCGGTGGGACAAATGTATTAGTTGCAATGGAGAGTATTTTGTAGGGGACAAGGTAGTTTTGTAAAAAAATTGAAAATATATAGCTTTTAAAGAATATTTCCAGTTTTTTAGGGTACTTCCTCGTATGGTATTTATATGAGTTACGGACACACAATCTGAGGTGGGTTCTCATCCAATGAGACGACTCAGAAGGACTCTGCATGGAGCACCGATTAG
Organism: Schistocerca cancellata; assembly: GCF_023864275.1. NCBI lineage: Eukaryota > Metazoa > Arthropoda > Insecta > Orthoptera > Acrididae > Schistocerca > Schistocerca cancellata. The sequence goes on from NC_064626.1 coordinate 248,559,522, forward strand.
ACCATTGCCATACATTCCTGCCAGCTCATATCAAACATGAAAGTGTCATTCTTCGAAAGTGTCAATCATCCTCTATCAATGATTGAATAAACTCGTGACCTTGGTCTAGAAGTAAAACCACTCCCACACAAGAGGAGGTAGTGAGCTCGGGTGCTGTACTGTTGGTGTGATTTTTCATTTACAGTTACTGTGTTCATCCTGCATAAGCACTAAAATGTAGTCCATAAATTTTATTTCCTTCTTCAAGTAAGGTATATAAAATAAATAATATCGAGATTGTCTTAAATACCTGCAATGTTTGACAAATGTGTCCAAAGAAGACAGAAATTCTGGCAATGATGTGTCGTCTGTACACCTTATTATTCAAAAATCGAGAACCAAAATACAACAAAAAGGGAAAAAAGCAAAGTGAAAGAAACCTGGATGGTAACCACTCGATAGTTTCAGTCCACGCTCAATGAGATCATGCTGCTGTTTTATGAGACTTCGTGAGAAAGTGACACCCGAAAAACATGGGGGTACTTTTCTGTCCATCCATCAACACTGAATAGATCGTGAGGGATGTAGAACAAGTCTTAAAAAGAAAAATACGCGGTACATATTTACAATACAGGAGGTATGTTAGTGTCCATTACATAAATACTACGTGAAATTATGCTGAAGGATGAGGGATAAACAAAAAAGTGGAGATACATTTTCATTTAAATATTAATATCAAACTTGTCAGAAACATGTAAATATATCTAATGTTTAAGATAATTGTTTGACTGCTGTAGCCATGCGCTATGAAGCTGGTAACAAGTATTTCCATGTATCGGTTATTATACGCGAACAGCCCCTGGTCAGAATAGCTATGTCACAGGAAGATGTGCTTGTTAGCGGAGAGTGTTAGGGGAGAGTTCTATCGTTAGAGGGGTAGTGAGACAAACGCCGAACAGGGGACTCATGGACTTAAAGTTAGGTGCGTCTGTTTTTAAGTAAAATGATTTGTGTTTGAATATTGTGAAACAGAGGAGAACGATTTTGAATAGTATGAGATGTAATGAGAATACAAAACTGTATGAAGAGGAATGAAGGTAATATTTTTATTTAGTGGCACTGCAGTTGCGCGTAGTTTCGAAACATTATTAAGTGAGACATCCACATCAAGGAACTTCAGATTTTTCTTACAGATTGTGTAATTTTCACTGCAAGGTTCTTTTAAATTTGTTATTTGTCTAAAATTTGTAAGAACAAGAGTTTGATATCAATGTTTCCCTTGGCCACTGTTAATGAGTGTTATAACATGAATTTCATTCAATTAATAATATATCAGATAGTTTAAAAACAGTTTGCTAGAGAAATATTTGGGCTAACGTCACAGTCCACATCCTTGATGCAGGTCATTTTTAATGAAAGAACGTCTCACTGACTGATGTGAATAAAATAGTTTACTTTTTGTATGGAGAATTGCACTAAATTCTCAGCAAATGTAATTAAAAGTTTGCAGCTGGCGCACAGAGAGCAGCAGGCACCGCGTTTCCAAGCAATTACATTACGAGGTGAGGTAGTTTCATTTCAGGGTCAGTTTACCATGAAAATTATCAACGCACAGGGACCATTTCATGAACAGCATTATTAGGCAGATCCTGACACACAGGGACCACTTTGTTAAATAACAGAGATTAATAGGTAAGTTCAGAATTCAATCAATGTGGCTCAAACAGTTCAAATGGCTCTGAGCACTATGGGACTTAACATCTGAGGTCATCAGAACGACTTAAACCTAACTAACCAAAGGACGTCACACACATCCATGCCCGAGTCAGGATTCGAACCTGTGACCGTAGCGGTCGCGGGTTCTACACTGAAGTGCCTAGAACCGCTCGGCCACCACGGCCGGCTCAATCAATGCGCACATTTTTAAGAAAGATAATGAAACAGGACCAAATTCATGTCCTATTCTCGGAGATTCCTTGCGCATATGTATTGCACAAAATCACCCAAAGCTTAACAACAACAAAGTTATAACTGATGAATCAGGCCTGTAGAGGTTCAACAAAAATAAACAGAATTTTTTAGTGAAATTTTTCGCAGAATTAACAATTAAATATTTTATTTCTCTGGCCTTTATACTGCGAAACTACTGTGCTTGTGAGGCTTAAGCTTCGATCAAATTGTGAAATTAATTATTTTTTTCTTTCATTACCCTCGTGAGTATGTTCAAATTACTAATGTTCACGAAATGCAAAATTCCAAAAATCTGACAGACTGAGCTGTAGGCCTAAGATGGCAACATGATATTCGAAATCTGTTGCAGGAAGCAGGCGGTATAGTTTAAATGTCTTTTGTTGGATACTTACAGGTTATTTCCCTGCACGATAGACCGCAAGTGTCCTTCCTCAAGTAACTTGTCTCGACTTCCCTTAGACCACCGTGGTACGTCGTAAATGCTTATCGCTTACACGCTGTAGAAACGTTGTCTACACTGTCCTGGACCGTTACAAAGATATGGCAGAGCGTCTTCGAAGTTCATGTCGCTCGCCATGGAGACCCTGATCAACGACTCTGATATTGGGTGCTTTCTGTTTGTTCTGGAGTGTAATTTACAGTTACAGGTACTGCGGACGACCAAAGGCATTATAGGAATAAAACGGTTTTGTCTGGGAATATCAGGTATTCCAGATTATTGCTGTGAGAGTTTGGTGGTGTTTAATCAGATGCTTAGAGCTACTAAGTTAGAGTTGTAACACGTATTGCCCATGGAAACGGTGACCAGTGCTTCTGTTACCACTTATGTCTAATTTTGTATAATACAGAAGGAAAGTAATTTTCGGATTCGGTGACATAGTGAGCTTTTTTAAAATCAAAGTACAGAATAAATTTAGAACCCTGAAGGCTCGTCACCAGGTGCTTGGGGGTTATGTTTCCGTCGCGGATGTGGTCTTATCAATTTACACTGATCCTTTTACACATACATACTTGGCGGTAATAGATATTCGTCAAAAAAATACTTTCTGATATTCAAATAGGCACGAGACACGGATAACTCACGTCGTAAAACTATGATTTTACCTACATCGCTAGTTTGCTAATAGAGATTAATATTGTGAGCAGATTTACACCACACAAAAAATGTAAATATAATATAAACATATATTATTCTGTACACAGAATGTGCATTTCTTTTCGTGAGTGTCATTGCAGTTCAGATCACAGCTTTTTCCGGGAAGAAATGATTGCTTGATGGCTGTATAAGATTGTAATTCATAGATTTACGCCTTTACTGGGAAAAATAACAGAGTAAATTAACTGGAAATACTATATCTTTGTTTATTCAAACGTTTTATGATGTTTTAGTTCGTACAAAGCCGTGTGCAATTTGTCCTGAAAAGTCCCTTTCTTCTGCTCAGTGCCTGAAAACGATCTCTAATATTATAAATTAAAATTTTGATTTCACAATCACAATTTATTCATTAACTTAACAGGCTTAATAATAACAAATAGGCCAAAAATTATAACTATTTACTGCACTCTAGGTCCATCCGAAGCCTACAGCAAACTTTGATTTTACATATAATTACGTATAACTGAAGAGAAAATATGTAATACTTATGTCACAGTTGTTTGATTTTTAGTTTGCAAAGTGCTGAAAACATTCACATGTGTAATTGAAACCTGTGCCACATGTAAAATCCTCTAGATTGTGCATCTTGTTTCAAGAACACTTTCGTAGAAATATTAGTCACAGTATAATCTTTTTCTTCTGATCCGTCCTCCTCTTCTTCATAATTTCTTCCAGAATTAGATTTCTTCCATTCGCCATTTCTTTCTCGAGCGTGCGACATCACCTATCCCTTTTGCAGCACACTGGTACTGATTATTTATCTCTGTGAGTTTTTTTTTTTTTTTTTTTTTTTTTTGCAGTAGAACGTCAACCGAGCAACTGCACCAGCTACATGTTTATTACATTTATTAGCGTGATAGTTTCATTATAGCTTCATTCTATGCATGTCAAAACACGTCTCTCAAAAAATTTCATTACAGCTGCGTGAACTGAATATTCTCTTTTTTCCTTTTCTGCTATTCGTTATCTTCCATAAATAAGAAGCAGATCTGTAATTGAGCTGAAAAACTTTATGCATGTATGTATTTTTTAGTTACATATTTGTGAACACATTAACGTGTGTTTCTAAATTTCTTTAGCTTTTCATTCCTGTCAGTATTTTTATAATACAAAATCTAACGCCATAAATATTTAACTTGTTCATAATTTTATCATCATAAACGATTCTGGATCTTACAGGTCACTTTGTTTTATATGCTATCGTCTTTGTTTTGCGACAGAAAGTTTCTGATGTCTTGTTCAACACAAAAACTTCCTGTTTTATATTTTTAACTATCCTTCTTCAAAGTCTAAACAACCAGCATTGAGATAAGCAATTTATAAAAGAAACCTTTGCAAATCCCTTGATAAATGTATATGTTCCATGTTAGGAACATACCATGCATGTATAAATTATATGACTGCAATATAATTTTTCCTTTTTCATCTATATAAATGTTGTTTCCTCATGGAGTAATTGTATAGCTTCTTTCAAGTGATTTCGGAACCTTCAGCCACTTAAAAATTTATTGGAATTTCTCACTCAAGTTTTTATGGCACGACAGGATTCCTGTGCCCCGATTCCCAAATTTCAGGCATTACCTCTCACTACGGCCAACGCAGTGACCGATGGCCTTCACGTAACAATGGAGAGCAGCGGAATTTCCGTAGAGGTGTCAGTGCAGATAGACAAGTAACAATGCTTGAATTAACTGCTCAAATCAATGTGGGACGTACGTCAAATGTATCCGTTTGGACAGTGCGCGAAATGTGGCGAAATGTGGCGTTAGTGGGCTATGGCAGCAGACGACCGATGTGAGTGACTGCTAGAAGCAGAACATATCCTGAAGCGCATCTCCTGGGCTCGGCCATACTGATTGGACCATATATGACTGGAAAGTCGTGGCCTGGTGAGATGAGTCCAGACTTCAGTTGGTGAGAGCTGATGGTAGGGTTCGAGTGTGGCGCTGACCGCACAAAGCTACGGACCCAAGTTGTCAACAAGGCACTGTGCAAGCTGGCGATAGCTCTATGATGTTGTGGGCTATGTTTACACGGAATGTACTGGGTCCTCTGATCCGGCTTAACCGATCATCAACTGAAAACCGTTATGTTCTGCTTTTCAGAGACCATTTGCAGCGCTTCGTCAGAACATTGGTCAATCAGACTGCCTGACATCGAACATTTATGGCCCATACTCGAGAGGTCAGCTCGTGAAACACCTGTAGCGGCAACACTTATAAAATATGGTCGGCTATAGAGGCAGTATGGCTAAACCTTTCTGCAGGCCAACCTAGCGAGGTGGCGCAATGGTTAGCACACTGGACTTGCATTCGGGAGGACGACGGTTCAATCCCGCGTCCGGGCATCCTGATTTAGGTTTCCCATGATTTCCCTAAATCACTCCAGGCCAATGCCAGGATGGTTCCTTTGCAAGGGCACGGCTGACTTCCTTCCCCGTCCTTCCCTAATCCGATGAGACCGACGACCTCGCTGTTTGGTCTCTTCTCCCAAAGAACCCAACCCAAGTCTACAGGGGACTTTAAGAGCGACTTGTTGAGTCCAATCCACTTCGAGCTGCTGCGCTACCCCGGACAGAAGGTCCGACACGATATTAAGCGGTATCTCATGATTTTCTCACCTCAGTGTATTGCTTGAGAAACTCTCCGATAACGTATCAATCATTTTATTTCCAGTTAGTCTGTTAGTTTGACTGCTGTTGCTCACGCTTATTCCAATTAAATCCAGACTGACTATTAGAGCAATGAAATTGGGCTACCGGTGCCAAAGGAAACTGCCTGAGGTTGTGTGATGTCAGCAAACGACGGTGTTCGAGAATATTCTGTGGTGAAAACTTCCGGAATAAATGAAGAATTCGTTAGCAAATCAGATACGTAGCGACTGCAACACAGTTTGATATGCTCAAAAGTCGAGAAGTTTACCTGAGGCGTCGTAATGGTCTGCGAGAAGCATAAACGTGTTAATGTAGTAGACTTCAGATGTTGATGCTGTCCCACTGATAAACAGATAGATTGCAGTACGATCTGACGAGGCACCACAAGTCTCTAAATAATTTGTTAAAACTCCTTTACCTGCGTTTGTTGGAGGTGCTTTTTTAATACTGTTCTCGAAATTTCACGATGGATCCAATATGCACGTAGAAAAGGAATCAGTAATGTTTAGTGATTAAACATTAGCAATTTTATATATCTCTCAGTAATCTATAGGTTAATAGTAACATAAATAATATTCGACATGATTGGCTCTGTAGGTCGTCAGATGAATTGTAAACACAGATATTCATGAACATAAAGGCATACAAGAAGTAATGCAAGGTGAGTTGTATACATCTATTGGAGGTACTGAAAGAAGTTTAGTCCATTCCATCGACTCACGTAATTTCACACTATACATGTATTAATGCTTAATGGTTTTTTTGGTAACCAAGACGTTAGGCAAAGATATTGTCTCTCCCTCCGGCATATTAGCTTCCTTGGCGTGTGATAGATTCTAGTACTCTGACAACGGTTTTCTGGTAGTGTCCGAAGAGATAAGCCGTGTTCTAAATCAACTCGTCTTTCTTAAACTGGCCGAGATTACATCCCACGCTGCAGAGCAGCAGAACGGAATGGACTTGCGTGCAAATCTGTTGTTCATTTTTGTTTTTTTCCATTTCTCATGAGAGTCACTAATGTTTACCTAGTTGCACTTTTTTTCTAAAATTCTTGAGGTCGGATAATATAGCTCTCTATACACGTCCTGCGAAACGTCAGAACCACATGGAACAAGAGTCAATCGATCACATCAAATCTTAAAATCACACTTATTTCAGTTATATGAATTATTTCTCAGTAGTAGTGGCACATCACGCTAGCTTTGTAAAGGTTTGTTCAGTTTTGTTTTGTTTTGATTACTCCCATTTGTTTTCGAGGCTGAACAAGTTGTCTGATCCTGCGTCTGTGCTGAACACCACCACGTGTATATTTTGAAGTAATATGTCTTATTGGTATACGAGGGGCGTTTGTAAAGTCGGTGAAAAGTCCGAGAGATGGCACCACCGGCGCGTATCGAGGTCATATTTAGTTAGTGGCATGTTTGAAAAGATGGCACATAAAGTTTCACCCATATTGGTATGTTTCCTCGTGTTTGGCATTCGTGTGAAGCATGAAAGTCGAGTGATTGTCAAAAAATGGACGAAGAAGAATTTCGTGTGCTGATTAAACATTACTTTATGAAAGGCAAAACGCCTCTGGAGACTAAAGAAAACCTTGACAAACATTACAGTGACTCTGCACCTTCGAGTAGAACAGTTTATAAGTTGTTTTAAAATTTTCGGAGCGGCCATATGGGCACAAGTGATGCTCAACGTTCTGGACGCCCTATGGAGTTTGCGACTCCAGAAATCATGATAAAATCCATGATATGGTGATGGATGACAGACGAGTCAAGGTGAGTGAGACTGCTAGTGCTGTGAGCATCTAGAATGAACTGTTACATAATATTTTGCATAAACGTTTGGACATGAGAAATCTGTCACCAAGATGGTTTCCGCGATTGCTCATGCTTGACCAAAAACAGCATCGTGTGAAGTGTTGCAACGATGGTTTGCAGCTGTTCAGGAACAATCCGCAGGACTTTAAGCATCGCTTCATCACTTTGGCTGAAAAATGGATACATTAATATACTCGTGAGACGAAACAACAATCTAAACAATGGGGTACCAAGGGAGAATCTGCACCAAAAAGGGCGAAGACCAGTCCTTCGGCCGGAAAGCTTATAGCGACTGTCTTTTGGGATTCGCAAGGGATAATCCTCATCTACTATCTGGAGAAAGGTAAAACTATTACAGGTGCATATTATTCATCGTCGTTGGACCGTTTGAAAACCGAGCTGCAAGAAAAACGCCGGCGATTGGACCACAAAAAAGTGCTTTTCCATCACGACAACGCACCAGCACACACCTCAGCAGTTGTGGTCGCAAAATTAATGGAAATATGATTCCAACTCATTTCGCTTCCCCCATATTTTCTAGACGTGGCTCCCTCGGACTACTATTAGTTCCTCAATTTGTAGAAACGACTGGCGGGACAAAGATTTTATTCAAACGAGGAGATGATTGCAGCAACTAATAGCTTTTTTGCAGAGTTGGACAATTCCTATTATTAGGAAGGGATCAACAAATTAGACCAGCGATGGACGAAGTGTATATGTCTAAAAGGAGACTATGTCGAAAAATAAAAAAGGTTTACCTCAAACCCAAACAAGTAAGTAGTTTTTATTTTTGCACGGATTTTTCAAACGCCCCACGTACCTTTACTCTCCTTCTCCTATTAGTGGTAAATGCAATTTACAGGATACACTCTTTCTTTTTGTGTGTCTTAACAATTTGTATTGCAGGCTTAGCTTACAGATCAGTGTCCTTCCAGAACACTGAGTAATATTATTTCTCTATCGATAACATAGCTGACATAGCCTATGAACGCCCACCCTTTACGTGTTTGTACCTTATCACAACCTCCTAGCTCGTCCACGTGGGCTAAGTTCAGAAGCATTCCGATGATTGTAAAGTATAGGACACCAATGAACCCAACTCTGTTACAGCATTATATGCAGTTTTAGAAATCAATGCAGAAAGATTCGAATAGTTTTCATACATTATGACGAGAGTAAGACGGCTGAATATGATGGAGTGACAGAAAAAAGTACAAACATTTAAATCTTACAGTAATGTAAAAACTTGCAAGATTTACAGAGTGTGTCCAGGAGATAATTGAAGAGAAAGCAGATAGACAGTTCATAGAAACAATAGAGTTTTTCAGACTCCTCTCCATAATGGACATGTATTTACTAAATTTACCAATAGCTGCTTGGAGGAAATAATAAATTTTGATAAGACAAAAAGAAATAGTACAGTGGAACAATTTCGAATTCTTATCGGCATAAAATAGTGCAACTATCATTTTTCTTAGGTATCATGGAATCTTAGCCCGATTTTCACTTATTATCAGGCTAAAGAATTCGTCTGAATTTAATTCTGAAGTATTCCCAAAAGCATTAGAGGCAGGACATTTTCCGTACACAAGTCGTCTGATAACTGAGGAAGCTTGTGTACAACTAATTTTGTTATAATTTTAAAAATAATTAACTAGGACGAGAGTAGTCCAAACAGATATAATTTATCTCTAAATGAGTTCCTATGAATGTTGAAATATTTTTTTGGAGCACCCATTGTGTCGCGTGTGCCGCATGTAGTTCGACACCAGATGCTGCGTGGAGCTGCCAACGCCGTCAAGGATGACCTCCAAGTGCTTTATTCGTATGACTTCATGAGTATACATCACGACAATCCTAATGAAAAATACTAATTTATGCAAAATATGTTCTTTAACATGAGCATCGCTAATGGTCAGACCAGATGTATGTAATAACATGTGAGATAAATGTTCAGCAGTAATTAATAATATAAAGATCTTTTCGTTCAGTAAAAGTTAGGGGATAAAAACACTAATTCACTACAATATAAGGAGTATTTTACTACTGAAAGTGTTAAAAACGAATCTGCAGTAAATGAAGAAATAAAACAAAAAATTCCTATCTTATGTGATACAAGGATGTTCTGTTTTGAAAAACCGAAAAGGGTAAGAGACTTACTGAAAAGCAAATAATGATCACTTTACTTTAGACTTAAATCTGCCAGAATTTCGTTTCTCAGTAGTTTCGCTAAAAATTATGCAGCCATTGAGGAGTTCATAATAATGAAAAAAAAGAGATAAATTAATGGTGAAAATTCCATTAGACTGCATCAGAATAGTGGAATCAGACAAGGACTCCCACATCACTATAACTTTTCCCAACAGCGAAACAGGAAGTCTTCATGTCTCGAAACTGGGAAACAATAAAGAAGTAATACATGTTATGATCTCACTACGCGGCTATTGGAACCAGCATACCAATTGTTTGCTCACTCGTGTCATGTCGGTAGCAATATGCAGCTTTTCGGCAAGCACACAGCCCACAATAATTGTGACTCGATAATACCAAAAGGTAGGTTGTGTAGGGTCGGTTGTGTACTGTGCATTTCGGCCAAAATAACTATAAACCTATGGATTATCACAGCAGTTAGTGAAATGTTTACATAATTACGCGCAGGCTTTAAATTAGAGATACTGTATTCCGAAAGATAATGGTGCAGCCTAAACCAATGGTTTAAATTCAACTTGTAAATCTATTGCAAACAAAAGATTAATGAAACATACAGGAAAAGATGACAATATTCTACATAGATTTGCTGTAATTATTTAAATATATCGACCGACGGAGCTAAGCAAAGTACTCAGAGGACAAATTAAAGCTCTGAACGTCTTCCCATCTCACAGATTGTAGCACATATAACTCATTTTAATCAATTTTCAACGTTCACAAAGTTACACTAAAACTCATTTAAGTACAAGTTAATTTTGACACTACTAGAAGTTTTACTATTCACTCATAGACTATAATGTCCCGATGTGATTGCATAGTATCATTTTAGCGTTTAATGCAACTACCCCGACCAAATATGAAACGTGTGCCTCAACAATCCCTCTCTCTTACCAAGCTTGCCGACCGAAATCACAAGACCCACTTGCTTGCTTGCTTCAAAGCTTAGTCACATGACCAGCCACACAAATCAAGATTGCTGCATTCCTTGGGTCACCTTATCGGATCAATACACTTCACATTGATTTGTATACATTATATATATATATTTAAAAGTGTTTCACAAATCTACATATTATTACTTATACATCTTGTCTCATACCTAAATATTTGTGTTACTCTTTTAATTTATTATATTTGTGTTTGTTCTGAGAGGAAGTCTTCATCAAAGTTAACAATTGCTTTTTACGTAATTATTATGTCGTAGTCCCTACTACAACGTCAGTACCGAAATCAACTTCACAGTGCCTGCGCACAATTCTTTTCTTCATCACCAGATAATTAAAAATTATAAATACTGTAATTTGTTTAACAATTTAGTTTTATACACATCATACAGTAACGTTTGTTCATCATGTAGCTGAAATCATGAGCTATCCGTTGCTGTGCCGAACAGATTAAAAACGTGCCTGCAAATGGTTATTATTTTGTTATACGTAAATGAGAATTTAAACTTTTATAACTTCTAAAAAAAAAATATACATAAGTGTTGACAATTTTATTGAGTTCTAGGACTTACATCGATTTCAAAGATATCGTTGTATTCTCTGTTGCTTAACTGTACCCATTTTTGACTGTTTTGGTAAATATTGAATGGTTTCAATATAACAAGGCATGTTGGCTTTGGGCTTTTCCCTGTGCCCCGCTGTGTGTACATACCTGCCAGCCATCAGCTGTCTAGCTCACATTGCTGCGCCATCCAACTTCCCTGGTTCATCTGGTCCTGCCATACAAAGCAACAACGCAGCTTTCCGCTGCTCGTGTCTATACTGCACTTAAGCACACCAGCCAAGCTGCTCGTTTTGTCACAGTGTTTTACGTACTTGTTTCTACCATCGTGGTACTGCTGGTGACATCTTACTATTTCCACTATGTGCAGGTAAACTTTAACAACGAATTGAAGAACGTAAGACAGCAGTGGGGAAAACAGGACTCAAAACCACTGTAAAAAGATTAAATAACGTACAGGGAATACATAAAAGAGAAATATCACAAATTTATAGCGAAGTCCTAGAACCAGTTGAAGAGTTGTGTGAGTTTAATGCAGTCGAAGACAACGGCAGAATGTTGAGAAAAAAAGAAAGAAACAGATGAGTACGTTGTCTGGTAGTACTTTTGATGGTAAAAGCAGAATTTTAAAAATGTTTAAATTGCCCATTAGCAATCTGAAGTTCGAACTTTCAGTCATCATTCTCCTATTGGTTCTGTTTTCTTGTACCTACTGTGCAGTCTTTTGGCATATTTGCGCCGATGGTGAAATGACTACATCAGCGTCATTTTTATGGAATTTTTATCTCTATATACTTAGCTGCACTGCTTCAATATATGTACAGAACGGCAACATGGAAGGAACAAATGCTGTCCGAACGCATATTTACTTCCTGACAACTAGTCTCGGCCAAGCGACCATCTTCACGTCACAGATCAACACTACATCAAATTTAAATAAGTTTTCTTGGCTCCATACACATAATTGTTTTTATTTGGAATAGCTGACACGTACAGGTGAGTTTATTATCTTACACATTCCCCAGTGATCTAACGCTGCAGTATACACTCTATTACAGTGTTAAGCATGCTATAAGAGACAGTCTCTTCCAGTCTCCAGAAATTCGAGCTAGAAATATTCATATAGTCTGGTCAAAGTCGTGCTACAAAATGAATGAATGGTATCATAAACCGAGTATATGGTACTAGTTCGCCCAGACATGCTTAACAGAAGTAATACACTGTCTGTTTCTGAACATGATGATTCCTGAAGAATATATCAAAACATATTATAAAAGTGGATGTATGTATGTGTGTATGTTCCTCATCTCCTCCTATACCAATGAATAGATCGCAACCAAACGCGGTACACATATCCCTTACTATCAGGTATCAATCCTGTGGCGGGTAAGAACCACCTACCATACGTAGCTCAGGAGACATAAGGTCATAAACAGTGTAAATTGTGAAAAAATGCCGCATCATGCATGAAATTTTAATACAATCATTCTTTAGTACTACGACGCTCCTACAATCGAATCAGCATAATTAAGTTTCAACCGCGTAGGACAAACGTCTGTAAGTGAAAACAATATGCGTCTCAAAAGCTGTAAGAGGCGTTGCAATAGAGACGTTTACAAAATCGCGTTGTAGAGACGCCCATTTGCCTGGAAATGTAACTTCTAATATTGTTTAAAATGAAGTTCTGAGTTAAGTAAACATTACATACAGTTGTAACATTATGTGATTGTCTTATCATTTTAAATCATTCACTAATCGAGCAGTCGCTCGGCAACAGCTACATTTAGCAAATAATGTTGCGAGAATGTAAAAGGTGAACGACCTGTGACGTAACTTGTTTATTGTCGAAGCGCCGTCAGAGATGCAGTGAGTTATTGACTTTGAAAACCGCGGCGCGAAAAACAGACAGAAGAAGAACACTTTTACACATTGTTTTTTTTTTTTTGAGGTACGAGATATTCTCGATGAACAGTTACTCATTCTTCTCTTGTCTCTTGTGTCGGACGCGCATGTCTTGCCGCCGTATTATTATCGTTAAAAATAATATTGTTTTTGTGAAAAGTGAATGTGTAATACTAAAAGTGCCTAGCAGTAAATTTATTGCGCGACGTGTATGTGAAAACGTCGAAGGAATTGTTTTCATTAAGAGAAGTTCCAGTCAAAACGACATCCATGTTAAATCCTTCATTGCAGTGTAAGTTCGTCTATTAATTGCCATAAATTCAGAGTTAAATGGAACTGGTGTATGGACTACTCATTTACTATAGAATCTATGTCTCACTTCTTCATGAAATTATTTAATTTTCTATATGTTTCTGCCAAATAGAGAGTTCACAGTCACGAATTCTTTCGTCGAGTTCGGACGGAAGTTGCATGCGGCGAAATATTTTCTCCGCGCCATATTCTACTGGTAAATGCATGATAAACTACGGTCCCTTAGGAAATTCATGTTGAGCTATCCAAAATAATTATATTTTGAATAGGCGTTTACTCTCCTCTGCACTGCAACTTCCGACTGATCAGACGATCCAACAAGAAACAGCCGCACACAGTCGGCGTTCGCAAATATGTTTCCACCGCTGATTATAGCTATATGTTACATATAGTAACATATTGTTATAATTAGCGACTACGAACGGGGACATTTATAACTGTATGTTTATGTATACACATTACGTAAACATATCGTTATAATTGGCGCCCGAACAGGGACCTGAATAAAAAAAAAAATATACTCAAAGGAATAATAATTTATATAAGATACGCATTGTGGGAATATTCATAAATAATTGTAGCTAATCTTGTGTTTTTTATTTGTTTCATGACATCAAACGCCATCCAATAAAATTTCCATTGAGCGAAAGAAACGAGATATTCAGAGAAAATTACGGAAGAGAGATTTTTTTTGGAACAGAATTTGTGCGAAAATCTAGTTGCAACGCCCAAGGCAGTCATCAGTAACGTAAGTTAAAATTTCGTTAGCCGTAGCCAAGCTTCCTTAATTTCAGCCGACATTAATCAATTTGTGGCGATCTTTAGTAGCTGCAGTAAAATTTGCTTTGAATTCAGTAGATTGCATTTAGTAGATTAGTAATTTCTTCAAGTATTGGTTAAATTCCATTGCTGTGAATTGCATATCATTTGTTTTTAAATGTCCGCTGCCTGTTCACGGAGCTGACCAGCCTTAGTTTTCATTTATTTTGAACAGTGTGCAGCCATACTTTCTTTACGGTCCAGAATAGTCTCTTGTTCTCGTGACGTGCATCTCCCGACATTCCGATCTTGTGACGTAGCAGTGACAACCGACTCGCAACCGATAAATTACATCTCTGTCGACAGCTGACGGCCGTAGCTCAAACGAACTTCATTGACTTACTGTTTGTAAATAAGTGAGCTGTGGCAGACGATAAAATGTGATCACTAGATTCAAATGAACGGAATGAAACGAGTGAAGTGTCGCGTCGCTTACGGTCCCGCACGGTAATTAGTAGGGCTGAGACACCAATTGAAACAATTGTAGAAAGTGAAGTGGGAAATCTTACGGACTTTAGTGCCTCACACCATAATGTTACTGATACTGAACTAGACAATGCCAGCATAGTTTCTGCCACTAGTAGTCGTAGCCATATACCGGTTGCAAGGGAGGCAGGTGAAAGCAATTCAGGGGTAGTGACAGACGATGTATTCAAACAGCTACTGAGTCAAATAAGTCAAATGATGCAGGACGGAAATCGCCAATTGAAAGAGGAAAATCGCCAAATGGTGAATTCCATTAAAAATGATTTGAAAGACGAAAATAGACAAATGTTAGCCTCACTTGAAGATAAACTTTCTACAGTAATTGAAGATAAACTTTCTACAGTAAGCGAAGAAATAAAAACTGTTAGAGAAAACGTAGCCAAAGAAGTAGCAAAGCAAGTTAAGGATGCTGTTTCTCAAATGCGAAGTGGAATAATTTTCGAACTGAATGACACTTTAGCTACCATGCAAAGCGAGACAGCTGACATCCGAAACGCAACCAAGAATCTTGACTCCACCGTAACCACGGTTAATCACAGATTAGACAGAGTAACTACGCAGGTAGAAAAACTAACTGAGGGAATGTCAAATTTGACTCTGGAAACGGAAACGAAAGTAAAGGAGAGGCTAGATAGTCATGAGAGAGAATTTAGAGAAAAGTATGAGAACTGGATTGCTGGAAAGGACAAATTTGTCGAAGATAAAATTAACAAAGACCTAGTAGAGACTGTGAAAGCAACCACTCTTAGTATCTTGTCAGCTCCTGGAAGCTCCGGAGATACCGTAATGTCTGAACTCGGTAGCATTAGGCGTACCATTCAGCAAGAATTACCAAATTGGAAGCAAGAGGTAACGGAACAGCTAAATAACCTGAAGGCACAAGTGAGTAGTAGTTCCCGAATACAGAGACCGAATTATCCTAACTCTTTAGCCTCAGAGGAAGAAGATGACTTATTTCGGCAATTCCGAATACCTGTTGTATCTAATGAACACACTTCACCACCACATATTCCAGTTAGTCACCGAAATCAAGAATCTGACTCAGTAGTAAAAATGATGAAGGAAGAAAGCATGATAAAGCATCGAGTTTTTCAAACCTTTAACCCAGAAAAACGAAAAATCCACCCAATTGTCTTTCTTCGTGGATTCTCCGGCATTTTTCCAAATTCGTGGACTGATAGACAGCGTATCCAATTTGTTACCGGATATATAGGTGGCGAATCGGCAATATGGGGAACAGAAATGGTTGATAAGTGTCGAACATATGAGGAGTTTGAGCACTGTTTCCTCAGCAAATTTTGGAGCGTAGGTGTTCAGAAGCGCCTTCGTAAAGAAGTCTATAATGCAGAACAATTTGACCCCAGGAATAGTAGCCTGAGAAAGTACTTCGAAAAATATCTTGGCAAAATTAGGTATTGGGAAACCCCATCAATAGTAAAGATGTAATTATGATTCTCAAGTCTAAATTACCCATTTCGATTCGTGAAAAGCTGACAGCCATACCAGATGATGATCCAGATACCTTTCTGTCGATATTAGATTCCCTAGACCTGATCTATGAGGACATGAGAGCTAACAAACCGCGGAATACTCCGCACAATTCTTGGCCACAACATTACGACAGTAACGGCTATGAAAAGCCAGGGAACGGTTCAAAAAGTAGTAACGATTGGCAAAACGGAAATAAAGGCAGTGGGTATCCGCACAAAAGGAATAGACATAATCAACACAACCGATTCAACCCCGTGTATAACACGACTGGTAACCAGTACGGCAATCAATCGTGCAAGCAGAAGTTTGGAAACGGTTTCAGTCAAAAAGGTTGGCAACAGCAGAGCGGATCGCAATGGAATGCACCGTACTCGCGCAGCCACCAATACAACTCCGCGCCTAGTAAAAATCAAGCGCAGGGAATGTACAGAAACACACAGTTTAACGGCAACCCACAGTGTGAAGGTGGATTTCACAGTAACAATTCCGGAAATCATAATAGTAATAAAAATTATCAGACCCCGCGAAGGCATTACAATCCCCCTGTATTTTTCGCAAACGCGGAAGACAGTAACACGTATTGGACACCAGAACAAACGCAGCAACATTTTGACACGAGGTTTGTGCATAACAGTAATTTTGTTCCTCAGTGTTCTCACAATGTCAAATTTGTCGAACTTTCTAATAATGAAGGCCAATCAAAACCACACAAGCAGGAAAACTAAGTCCAGCATCTGAAAGCTCCCTAAGTGATGCTGTGAGACAGAATGGGGGCTACCACTTCGACGGAGAGACTAACCATGACGTACTTGTACTGAGATACAATGACGGGATTGACATGAGACAAGAATTATTACAAGAGAAAGAGACAACTGACGGTGATGAACCGATAGATGACCAAGTGCAAGCTATGACAAAACTTCCTATAGCCGGAATTTTGACGACTGTAATCCTAGATACAGGTGCAAATATTAATGCTATGTCCTTATGTTTCTATAAGCAAATTAGTACATTAATTAAAATTCCAACATTACCCGTCCAAGGATGTTCAATAACAGGAGCCATCGGCTCCCAGACACAAAAGGTCAGTATACAAGCTTGGGTACCACTGGAGATTCAATCAATACCCATAAAATGTATTTTCCTCGTTGTCAAGAATTTGGCAGTGCCATGTCTCTTGGGAATGGATTTTCTACGACGATATAGAGCCCGAATAGATCTTTATATAGGCATTTGCACACTGTTTGTACAGCAAACAGAAGTTGCACTGGAGTTAGTGAAAGAAAGAGTAAAAAACTTTGGCACTTGTAATAGCATTAGATTACAAAGGATAGGCAGAAAACCTTGTCGTAATCATTTCAATTTGTTTTATGGTAACTGTGATACATTTAATGATACAATAACAGTCAATGACTTACCCTCTCAGCAGGAAATAACCAATAAGACTACAGAATCAACAGAGTTATCCGAACCTCAGCGACAGGAATTATTCAGTTTGTTGTCACACTATATCAACGTGTTTTCAAAACGACCCGGTATTATAAAAGACTATGAATATACTATGGAAGTGGTTCCGCACCAAACTTTCTGTCGCACGACATATCCCATACCGTATGCAAGAAGGGAAGCAGTTCGTAATGAAATTAAGAAAATGTTGAACTGGAAAGTCATAGAGTATTCTAATTCACCATATAGTAGCCTGTTGTTGACGATTTTGAAACAGGATAACACAGTACGACTCGTACTTGACGCACGAAACATAAATAAAATTGTTGTGCCAGTACGAACGAGACCTGAAGCGATTGAAGAACACCTCCAGAGATTTTATGGAGTTAAATATTTGAGTAGCATAGATTTGAAAATGTCATTTTGGCAAGTGAGACTAAATCCTAACTCACGAAAATATACGGCATTTATCTTCGCCGGCAGATCCTATCAATTTCAGGTCATGCCTTTTGGATTGAATGTTAGTTCTGGAGTATTCATCTCCGCCTTAGATCATGTTCTTGGTCCAGATCTTATTGATGAAGTCACTCTCTACGTTGATGATCTTTAAATTGCTACTAAAACCTGGGAAGGCCACGTTGAATTAATACAGGAAGTGTTTCAGCGATTCCTGGAATACGGAGTCACTGCCAACTTGCAAAAGTCACACTTTGGCCGAGCCGAAATCAAATTCTTAGGACACGTCATTTCATCTGACGGAATCCGTCCTGATCCGGCTAAGCTAAGTGCAATTAAAAATTTTCCTGTCCCATCTTCAAAACGACAACTTAAAGGTTATCTTGGACTCGCTTCATTCTTCAGAAGATTTTTACCAAAGCAAGTAATGAACAACCCTGATTTATTGAAATTGTTAAAGAAAAATACTCAGTGGAATTGGACTGACGACTGTCAAAAGGCATTCCTCGATATCAAAGAAGCTTTGTTAAATAGCAACATTCTTTATCATCCAGATATGGATAAGGAATTTTGTGTGTCATCTGACGCAAGTTTTCAGGGATTAGGTGCATGTCCCTTCCAGATCCATGAAACCAATGGAAAACCAGACATCAGAGTAATTATTTTTGCTAGTAGGGTTCTTACAGAAACTGATCGATCCTATTCTGTTACTGAGTTGGAAGCTCTTGCAGTAGTTTGGGCTTTCAAGAGATTCAACTACTACATTAATGGCAAGAAAATCAAAGTATATTCTGATCATCAGGCTCTTAGTTTTCTTCTGGCGTGTAAACTCCTACATCCTCGCTTAACGAGGTGGTGTCTTTTCTTACAGGAATATGACTTCGAAATAATCTACATAAAAGACAAAGATAACATTATTGCGGATGCTCTATCTCGCATGCCTGAAGGCTCTTCGGACAGTACTGAACTTTTGGAACAAATGTCAAATTACAGAATTTTATTGATGAAGGATCCAATACATCGGAAATATTTTCTTGATCTTTGTGACCAGATTGTCCAATTGCAGGAAACTGATCCAAAATGGAGAGGTGTGAAACAGATCCTCGAAACTAATCCCACCCATCGCATGTGCAAATATTACAAATTGCATAATCAAGTTCTTTTCCATCGAACATCACTGTCATCAGAAAATTGGCTAGTATGCATTCCGCAGGAATATGTAGAACACTTACTCTGGTATACACATATTTCGTGGGGACACTTTGGTCCAGAAAAGTGTAAGCGTAAAATAGCAAAGTACTGCTACATCCCTAACCTTCATAGCAGAATTCACAAGCTCTTGAAACACTGTATCATTTGTCAAAAGGCAAAACCTTTTAATCTTTCGAATATACTGCCTTTGAATCCTATTATCACAGAGAAACCTAGACAAACCCTAGGCATAGATTTGGCAGGACCCCTCCCACGAGGTTGTGGAGGACTAAGGTACCTTGTAGCTGTCATTGATCTATTTACCAAACATTTGAGATTGTACGCTATGAGATCTGCAAATACTCAACTAATCATCAATCGTTTAGAACGTGACTACTTTCCTAGATTCGGAAAACCTGAATCAATTCTCTCAGACAATGGGTCTAACTTTGTCTGCAAAAGATGGAAACTTTTCCTTGCTAGTCATCAAATTAGGCAAATCCTTATCTCCAAGTTTAGACCGCAGTCGAACCCGACTGAGCGGGTGTTCAAGGAGTTTAATCGTTTTATTCGTACTTATATACCAAATCAGCAGACTCGCTGGGTTGACTTTGTGTCACCTTTCGAGGAAATTGTGAATAATCTACCACACCTGTCTACTGGTTTCACTCCGAGTGAGTTGATGTCTTCTGACCAAGAGAAAAATGAATGGGTCAATTCAATTCCTAAGTGTAACAACGCAAGTGCTAGTTTAGACGCCAGAATAAGACAAGCTCTAACAACGTTGACCACCCAAGCCAATTTACGCAAGAAGGCGTATGACAAACATATTAATAAGGTGTTAACTTATAAAGTAGGCGAAAAGGTCTTGCTAAAAACACACTTTAAACCATCGTTGCTCTTACACAAAAATCGAAAATGGCAAAGTCTTTTTGAGGGACCTTACGAGATCCTTCGTATACCGCATATAGGTTGTTATCTGATTTCTGATCCCGCAAATGGAAAAATAAAAGGATTATACCACCACTCTGAACTTGAAAAATATCATGCTACAGAATAAGTCAAAAGGAAAGCTTTATAATGACAAGAGAAGGTTAGCCGCTAGTGACTAAGTGACAACTGATTTGACTTCATGCTTTGAATATATATTACACGACAGTGAGTCTATCTTGCTATACAGCAGACAATTTAAAATATGTTATCTTGAGCCATAATTTAAGTACAGACAAGCTGATAAAAAAAAATCTTGTTTAACAAAGAAAGTGATCAACTCCAAGAACTCTAGTTTTAAGATTTAGTTTTAAGGAGATAATATTTAAGAGAGAGAAATGAAATATGAATTGCTAAAGAAGTGAAAATAAAACATAGTATGTAAGAATTTTTTTTAAGTTCAAGCAGCAATGATCCAGAAACGAAATTTATTTTCGTCAAGGACAAGGGTCGCTTGACAATTATTGGTTCCCGATCCCACTAAAAAGGAAAACAAGTAACTAGTTTCTAAGTCAGCTATGTCTAGATTAAGTTCCAATGTACATAGAAATCTGGAACAGGTTCATCTCTGCATTAAAATAACGTAATGTTTACGAAGCATGTGAGTTACTTGTAAGTACCAACATGACCACGAAAGCGCTATCCTTCAGCTAGATAAACAAAGTAGCATTAATTGTAATTGCAATACGCAGGACAGATACATTCAAAGCCATAAGTGAAATAAATACCAAGTATAAGAGTGTAAGTGGCAAGGACAAAGCAATTATGACTTAAGGTCATATATAGAGGCCAATGCAGTGTAGTGCAAGCAGGCGTCAAGGCGAGAATAAAATGACAATGAAACCGCCGGCAAAACAAAGTAGCTAGTTTGTAATTGGAGCGTGTACGCAGACGTACGGTGCAAAGGAAAATTAATTTCTGAGTCATAAGGAACAAGGAGTTGTTTGCTAGATTTCTTCTTCTATGTACTATTATATCTATGTCTTTCTTCTGAATTTGTGTAAATATCCTAACCCGCCTAAACCCGTCCCGTAGACTTGACGTCACAGATTGAGAAATGCGGTTGACGTGGAAGGCTGGTTTGGCATACGATTTTCAAAAGGAAGCGGATGAACGAAATCGGGAAAAGCTAGTTTTGAAATGTCTTTATTTTTCCTTTTAAAGTCAATCCGAGACGCAAACCGAGATCGCGATAAGGAATTTGAAATGTTCTTGAATGGTGTTCTGTTCTCATGTGAGAGGGCAATCAAATGTGACTGATTGATCCTCACATCTAGTAAAAAGAGAATTTTTGTTGAAATGACAGTGATAACTTTAATGAATCTAATAAATAGAAAGAACGATTGAAATGAATTGAAATAATAATAATTGCTAACAGATCGGAGAAACTAATGTATTGTGACTGTGAACTAAAAGCATAATTAGTCTTAGAGAAAGATGAGGAACAATGTAAAGCGAAATGTTAAGGTAGTTACTAACAAAGTAACAGAAATTGAAATGGACATGATAATCAAAGCTCTGAATTAACAAGCTTCAAAGTGAGACAAACTATTTGATTATAAACTGTAAAAAAAAATTGTGTACATAGTAGTGTATAAGTGACGGCTTAAAATGGTGTGGAAGTCTGCCACAGACACGAAGCAATGCATCGTTGTTATAAGTAAGTGATAATTTCATTCACGGTGAAGAGAAAAAAGTGTTAAACGTGCAGATAGGCCGACGGACAATGATAGTCCGGTTGTGTAACAGAAGGCGGTGATGTGATTACGTGCAGTGCATCGGAAACCAAGTGTGTTAGCTGCTTTGCAAAGTGCGAGCGCTAGCCTACCTTAAAATCTTCAAAATCGGCTGGAAAATGTGGAGACAGGGATGGTTTCAATGGAGCCTCTGTCGCTGATAATTCTCGTCCCTCCTCACCAGCTCAGCAAACCACAAAATACCACAAGACCATCGACGCAACGTGTTCACTGAACCGTGCGCGGAAAAGCTGAAGTACCGCGTGGAGGCTAGTGAGCGCCTCGAGTTGCGATTCAGCTCCAACAATCAGCCTGTGTCAACGTACATCGACGCAACAAACGCGTTAAATTTAAAGTGATGTACTAGCACAGCACTCCCGCTGCAATTCGACGAAACGGACTTTCCATGAAAGCCGCTCCCAAAATAAAAGTCTCTTATATGAGTTCACAACATATCACATACTATGCTAATGTTATATCCCGTGGATGAAATGTGAACAGCCAAACCACACGCGAATAGTGACAAAGTCAAATTCCTATGAATCCCAAGTCCTAAAATAGATTTAAGCTTAGTTTTTAGACTAATGGGTATTTATATTTCTTTTGTTACATGTAACGTGTGTACGTAACGTGCGAGTGAGACTCGCCCGCCAGAGCTGATGAAAAGTTTTCTAGTCGGAGACCGCAAAGTAGCGATCCAACTTCTCAAGGCATAAGCTTCACCTGGAGAAGAATCAAATTTTAACTTACCTGTCAATACACAAACAGTGAAAGCGTAAAAATCATGACAACTAGTGAGCAATGGAAAATGGACACGTGTGAGAAATTCCATGTGTGAGAATTATATGTGTATAAAAATGGACATGTGTGAGAAATTCCATGTGTGAGAATTATGTGCGTATAAAAAGATGAATCCTATGTGTTTTCTTTCAGGAGCAAGGAGCCTATGAGCTCTGGAAAATAACTTGAGGCCACAAGGATGGTCGGTATGAACTCTGTAAAAAAAAAAAAAAAAAAAAGACTGTAATGAGTATAATGTATAATGTCCATTGTAAACTTCGTAGATTTACTGTCTTAGTTTTTTAATTTTTTTGTGTATCTTTACCTTAAGAACTGTCTTTGTCTATGAATGAGAGATCACCATATTTGTGTAATCCTAATAATCAAATGACAGGAATACTGTGTTTGATCAAAGTAAATCTGTAAAGTACTCAATCCCATAATGTTAACGGCGACATGTGAATCTTGGTAATCTCCTTGATTTCCAAGATTCCCATGGAAGGCAATGTAACATTATGTGATTGTCTTATCATTTTAAATCATTCACTAATCGAGCAGTCGCTCGGCAACAGCTACATTTAGCAAATAATGTTGCGAGAATGTAAAAGGTGAACGACCTGTGACGTAACTTGTTTATTGTCGAAGCGCCATCAGAGATGCAGTGAGTTATTGACTTTGAAAACCGCGGCGCGAAAAACAGACACAAGAAGAACACTTTTACACATTTTTTTTTTTTTTTTTTTTGAGGTACGAGATATTCTCGATGAACAGTTACTCATTCTTCTCTTGTCTCTTGTGTCGGACGCGCATGTCTTGCCGCCGTATTATTATCGTTAAAAATAATATTGTTTTTGTGAAAAGTGAATGTGTAATACTAAAAGTGCCTAGCAGTAGATTTATTGTGCGACGTGTATGTGAAAACGTCGAAGGAATTGTTTTCATTAAGAGAAGTTCCAGTCAAAACGACATCCATGTTAAATCCTTCATTGCAGTGTAAGTTCGTCTATTAATTGCCATAAATTCAGAGTAAAATGGAACTGGTGTATGGACTACTCATTTACTATAGAATCTATGTCTCACTTCTTCATGAAATTATTTAATTTTCTGTATGTTTCTGCCAAATAGAGAGTTCACAGTCACGAATTCTTTCGTCGAGTTCGGACGGAAGTTGCATGCGGCGAAATATTTTCTCCGCGCCATATTCTACTGGTAAATGCATGATAAACTACGGTCCCTTAGGAAATTCATGTTGAGCTATCCAAAATAATTATATTTTGAATAGGCGTTTACTCTCCTCTGCACTGCAACTTCCGACTGATCAGACGATCCAACAAGAAACAGCCGCACACAGTCGGCGTTCGCAAATAAGTTTCCACCGCTGATTATAGCTATATGTTACATATAGTAACATATTGTTATAATTAGCGACTACGAACGGGGACATTTATAACTGTATGTTTATGTATACACATTACGTAAACATATCGTTATACAGTGCGTATTTTGCATTTCTTAATTTGGAGACTGTACTTAGAGATTTGTACATTATGCATATTCCTTTGTATGACCGTTTCTTATTTTCAAAGTTGTTTTCACATAAAAACTATTTTTTTTCGATATTGCACAACTAAAATAGTTGATTTTTTTCATTTTCGTTTTTAACAGAAAATTGAAAAAATGAACACCTGAGCAATGCCCAGTTTGTTAGGCAGTAAGGTAATAAACGAAACTGTATGTTACTGACATTGCAGTTAGAAAAAAATTTGTATTTGAGGCAAAGGAACATTTCTCAAACGTTAATCGTGTTTTCGGGATAGTCGCCTGGCGGAGAGGAGTGGTCCGGCAGTAAACACTTATTACAAATCTTTTGATGGTTCCATGGTACCACCCTACAAGCTTCCAGGTAAATGTTGGACCTTTCACAGCATGGTAAAATATTTCTTAGTTTGATACTGTATATGCGTAATTAGTTGCACAAGCTTCTGATCGCTTAACACATCTCTGTTATACCCTGCCATAAAACACACCATTCTCCGTACCAGTGCGCAAGTAATGGAAACAAATGAGGGTGTCATTCTGGAGCAGAAGCAACGCATTACTTGAGCTGTTCACAGTCCGCTTCCGTTTCACTCGAGGCAAATGGGGGACGCAGGTCTGTCGCCTTTTAACAGTCTGGTCTTACTGCATCTTGAAACTCGACAGCGCGTCCCAGCTTCTCACAGTCGCTGTGGGTAATCGTGTCCCCGTTCCGCATCCCGAGTGCGGTTTAACAGGCACGAACCGTATTCCTCCGCTGCCAGCAGCACCGGTGCTTGTTATGCATAACGACGCTGCTAGGCGCAAACGGCTGCAACCGTTCTCTTCTAGAATAGCAACAACGACACCAGCGCATTCAGAGCCCACTTGTAGACATCTTGCTTACTCCCATGCAGCGTCCTCCATGAACAGATGCACTTAATCCGCTTCCTGATTCATTTGTAGGAGACAATCGTAGTCGTAACTTTCATTCAAAGGAAGTATCAAGATAGGATTTATCTGTATTTCGTATAGAGCGTGAACACATACTTTCCACATAAAAGTATTAATTTCTACTCTTTAAATAACTGCTCCAGCATTCCAGAAATAAACTTTTGTTCCATACAAGCGCCTTTTTTGTATTTGTGATACTGGGAGGGCAACATACAAGTAGGCCGGGAAATATTTCACAGGTATGAAGATAATCCGATCACGAAATTCACAACCGTGGTAGGTGAAGCAAATTGGGTTCTCTCTCTTAACGCGCATTTTTCGGACCAGTTTTATCAAGCCCACCCTTTATTACGTGATTTCTACGTTCTAAAGTAGAACTGCAGCACCACGAATTTTTTATGAGGGGACCACACCCTGCCTATCTATCCCATGTTAATTTAGGCAAGTATTTGACCCATTTCTGAAAAAACTATTTGATGCAGGACCTTAATATTTTTACTGTATCTTACATGATGCCAATAGAGTCAACTGTACTAAAATCTACTTTATCCATTTTATAGTTTTTAAGAAATACTTTTTTAATTTATTAACAAAAATATTAAGTTCTTTCTGCAGAAAATATATTTGTGGACTTCCTAATGCGGGAATATTATTGAATGTAGTACCAGAGGTGGCTTTTTATGTTATGCAGAATCTCTGAAAATTTAATTCATTTATCTATGATAGTTTCTGATATAACGGGGAATATGTACTGAAAATTTTAGTTTGCAGGAAATTGACTTTAAAGAAAAAACTTTTTAAGTTTGTTACTTACAGTTAATTGAAACTGTCCTGGTGCATATAATGGTCTTTCTTTGGCCTCTAACAGGTCTTCCACCTTCTTTTTCACCTTCCTGGATTTTTGTCTTGCTTTCTTGGCTATATTAGATGCAGACCTGTTTGCATCAGCTATCCTCATTTTATCGCAATGTTGCAGCCCAGTGATCATATTTTCACCAGGATTAATTCCCAGCTTTTTCAGTACCCAACATTTTCCAATATTATCACAACTGAATGTAATAACAGCATCATGAACCCCTAGTTTCATTGTATGCATGTCTACAAATACAGGTTTAGGAAGGCGGTTCCAAATTATGCTCTTGAAACATTCATTTGGGTTCTGCGCCTGCCCATGCAGACATTTCCTTAGAAGGTCAGGATGAGCCAAGTCTCTGAAAATAGGTTTAATTGCTGTAATGACAGCAGCAGGAAGAGAATGCTGGTGAGAATAACATTTTCCAGTTGCCTGAACATTATTGTATTTGGATCACGAATTTTCTCCTGATGGAGACAACCCATGACATGGCTTATCATGAGTACAGTACTTATGGAAGAATATGGCCCAAACATCTCTCTTCATTGCCTCCAGATTTTCTTTATTTCTCCTAATTGTCTGCCCATAGTGTACCTGCAAGTGTTCTATAACAACTACTCGCAGTCACACTTGAACAAAACTAGCCGCGTGATTGAAAGCGTGTTGTTTACAAACAGCAGAAACAAAAGAATACCGTATGTTGCACTCCAAGTATAGCCAACTCACTCGAGAGTAAAAAAAAATCCCTTACGTGCAATGTACGGGATATAAAGATCTAAAATATATGCAGAAAAGTGGGTGATAGAAAAGTGGGCGTGGCACATACACACATTTGGTAGCAAATTGCTGGTAAAATACTCGACAAATATTTTTTTCAGCAAAATCCTTTTCAGAGTACTTCAATAAAACCTTAATCTATCGAAATATGATGAAAACCGAAAATCCACTGTTTCCGACCTGAACCACAGTGTGATCCCCTTAAAGATCAAAGTTCTTTGTCAGTGAATGCTGACATAAACCTGATAAGTATCTACGTCTACACATGTGCTTCGCAGTCTGTTGTAAAGAGGGTAGGGGAGGGCATGCACTGTGTTAGAACCATTGCTCCTCTTATATTTGCGGAAAGTTAGTATGAGGAACGCTCGTCGGTAGCGCTTTCATTTTTATTTTAACTGTTGTGTACAGGTTGCGCAAAGTATTTTTGAGGAAGGAGTACGTTACTCGGTTCACTCTGAAACCTGAGGTCCCGCACATTTTCTGAATTTTAGGTTCTCTGCCTTTTACAGCTCCTTTCCTGTAATGTTTCCTGTTTCAGATCGCTGAAACTCGTAAAGTACTGGGCAAATTTTTTGTGAATCTTATTAGTATCTTTCGGTAGTGTACGTGTGGGCCCACAATTTATATGTAGTCTGCATTCCTAAATGGCTTGAACGGGGTAACCCGTCTGGCAGCTCCTGTTGCAGGTTACCTATCTAACAGGTTCCAAACGCAAGAAAAATGTTATTTTTCAGTATCCCCCATAATTACTGAGCGAATTTAAAAACTTAATATACCGTCATAATCTACTCCTTGAGATATATAACCTTGTGTTAAAAGTTTAACACAACAGCTTAAGCATTAATCTTAAGAATTGTGTTACTATCAGTTTACCCACGCGTGGATACTGCTGATACAGCAACAGCTGTTCCGTTAGTCCAAAGGCGCCCCACTTGCTTTTTGTTTTATTTTAGAATTTTATTAAGATCACATTACCGGTTTCTGTCTTTATATTAGACTGCAAAGAAGTGCAACTAAAATTGCCAAATGTTAACAAATGATATCACTGCCATATAAACTTTTTTGCGTTAAAAGATGAGAAATAATATTTATATACATACAGAATAAGTGGAGAAATAATGTACAGCTTACTTTATGCTGCAGAGAAGCAACGTAGAACGATAAAAACAGTAGAAGTCAAGCATATTTCGCAAAGTTTCGCACCCAATGACGTTACGAGAAAAATGGGGCATGTCGTAATTATAAAAACCGTACAATCCGATACTTTAAAACTGATAACATGGTTTAGCTCAGAACGACCTCTCTGATGTTTTTCAGTGTCAGAGTGCTTGTTTTTCAGATAAAATGCTAACAGTATAGGATAAAATAGCGGAGGTCAACTAGATATGAAAACTTGTAGCGCCCAGTGACGTCATGAGAAAAATATTCGTACGTTTATGCTTGACATGGATGCCTCGTTCGTTGTAACTTTTCCACACTTTTATCACTTCCAAATAATCTCTTTCAGCTTTTATTTGAAAAACATGCAATCGGAATTCCCTAACACGTCAGAATATAACTCTTGTAACTTGAAGCACGTTAACAGTTTTTCAGATCGTACGTTTTTATAATTACGAAAAGCCAGTTTTTCTCGAAATGCCTTTGGGCGCAAACATTTTAAAATCTACTTTAATTCTCCTGTTTTATCGTTTAGTATTAGCACTTTACCTGAAAAACATTGAATCTAAGTTTCAAACTCTTGACATAACTCTTTCTAAGCTAAACCAGGTTTATAGTTTTAAAAGATTGGATTGTACTGTTGTCATAATCTCGACACATCCATTTTTCTCATGACGTGAAACGTTTTTTTAAATCGATTTGACTTCTACTGTTTTTATCATTTGACGTTGCTTCACTGTAGCATAGCATAGCATGTATTAGTTGTCCACTTGTGCTCCACTTGTACGTATTACAACCATCGTGTCTCATCTCCTATAGTAAAAAAGTATCCGTATGCACATCATAGTGTGTATCGACATTTCACCCTTTCAGATACACTTGATAGGGGCCTAATTTAAAGGTTGAAACCGGTCGTGTGAACTATATACGGTCCTAAATAGCAAGAGGAGCGGTTTCTCGTTAAGTGTGTATTTGCTTGAGGCAGTGTAACTCACAGCGTACCAATTATCGTGAATACATTCATCCAGAATTTTCCGGCGTTCATTGTTTACTACATTTTCGCTGTTCATCCTTCAGCATCAGGCATGAGAATTCAATTTAATGCTTCTTTACTACTACGTCTATTCTCAACACATTTTACTGTATCCACATGTATCACGGAATGTGCATGTAAAATTATATCTTGTACCAAATATATTACAGAAGATATGACGTCATTAACACTGAGATAATTGAAAAACTAGTGTTTCTTAATGGTTTTATACATTGGATTTCTATTCTTTAAAGAATCGGTGGCGAGATGTCTTCACAACGTCTGGGTTATGTGGTAATCCTATGTTACATCACTGTGGGCATATACATCTAGATCTGTATTAGAAGATTGTTACTGATTCTTGTGATGGACAAAAGTACTCACGCAGTTCTAGTTAGAAGTTTCCTATCTAACGGCTGGCAGGTGCTTCTTTGTCCAACGAATTTAAAAATTTTATATACTGCCAGATTAAACTCCTTAACAGGTATAATCTTACGTTAAAGATTTAACGCCATAAGTCAATATTGAAGATAGAAGCTGCGAATGTGCGTAACTGACTGTGCACGAATTACCCAGAGTACATTAATATACTGACAGGCACAGTCCACTTCGTGGTGGAAGTACAACTGTCCAGGAAACATGAGGTAGTACGTTTTGTGACGCGTTTGCGGGAAGATTGTTAGACATAGAGAAAAAACAACCATACGGTGATGATTGTACATATTAATGTAGCATATAAAAAAATCTGCATTTGTACCTATTCACCTACAAAGTAACCGTCACTGGTCGCAGTACTATTCTGGTAATGTTTATTACGCTACTTGAAACTGTTAGCAAGAGCTACTGTTGAATTCAGGATAAACATCACTTGTCGTCCATAGAAGTATGATGTGATAAATAGTCGCGATGTTTGCTCATCTGAATCTAATTTCCAGCTCTGTCTATATTCTAATGCGATAATGGTCTGTCATTAAGAAGGTCCCCTGTCACATATGACAGTGAAATAAGTCCCAATCAGCTCCTGCAGCTTCTTCCGTTCAACAGTCAACATATCTTTCAGCGTTTCAAATTAAACGTATGTTGATGGCGCTTGCAGTGTCATCTGTAGTCCTCAGTTCCCACGATATCAGTTTTAGAGAGGCATCGATCTTCTGCCAACGTTTACTGCACTTGATCCGGAAAGCATAATGCACTCACCTCTGCTGAGCCATGCACTTGCGCCGATAGGGAATGCATCACCGTCAACATCATTTGTGAGGGCCACAAGTAAACAGCCCAGGTATAGCAAAGAACGAAACGTTTATTGAACACAATTTCCTCAAAAATATACTCCACAATGAAACATAAGAAAGGATAGTTCCTCAACAAGTGAAAGAAAATGGACTCTAGCGCTACAGTAGGTTAAACAAAATAAATGATGGGTCGTAAATAACGGAGCCACTGAGGCTTCCAAAATTACAAAGTAAATGAATAAGTTACGTGATATTTGAAAGACGTACACAAGCTTCAGTCAAGACAATCTCAAATTCTCAAGAGCATTAGGTTAAAAACAGCGAATTTCGTTTCTTTAATCACTTATTCTCTAATGAGTAGCGTATTCAGGTCCCAACAACTCTAGGTGAAAGCGACCAAATACGTTTCTGACCTCAGGTTTACAACCAAAGTCAAAATACAAGCTTGACTGAAAAAGGATAAACACTTAAAAACTCTTATCAAGTACTTCACTGAAGAATTACTACGACCCACCTGTAATCAAATATCTCAGTCTGACAAGGATAAAAACTTCCTGTCTCACACTATCTTTTCGGCTAGAAGAACAATAGTACAGCTTCACCAAATCTCAACGAGCAACTCAGCAAGTCGTTGAAAATTTAAAGAGTCCCAGTTGAGGAAGCAGCGTGGTGTGTAGAAGTCGACGGCCCTGCTCTTGGCGTGGGTTAGTGGAGATATTCAGTTTGCTGGATGCGATGGAACTGCTCTCAGCTAAATAGCGACCTCGCTTTAATATACGTGTGAGTCTATTTTTGGCCCGTAAAAATTGGGGATGCGCGTAGAGATTCAGTTGGCCATAGACCTCTGCCAGCGGCTGGTGACGTGGCTTCAGTGCTACTAACACTCTTTGTTTCTCTAGCCGCGGAATTTCGGCGTTTTGAAGCTCTGTGTCGTCTGCACTGTAAGGGAAGCTCTCGCCGCAAATCTCACTAGGAACAGCTTCTACGTGTTTCCGCCGGTGCCGAATGTTTCGGGTGCCATGGCATTACTTCCAGGGAACTCAACCCCTCGAGCCGTGCACAGAGTTCGATAGCTTGAGCCTGGTGAGTCGAACACGTTTTTTGCCGGTTAGAGGGTCTTTGGTTTTCTCTTCGATGGAAGAGAGGAAGTGGGTTGTGCGAAAAGGCGAGGTGACAATCGAGACTGGGCGGTTACGGTGGATTGTGCGTCTGTGGAACGTATGGGATTCCTGGAGAGCAGTTGGTCACCACTGCAGGCGCACAGTTTTCCTGGCGTTGCGGTTGGCGGGCGACGTTCTCCGTTCAAGTGCGGTGTGGCTGCTTACGTCCCGAGATGAGCCAGCCTAGCGCTGCCCTGGCTCTACTTGTTCACACAGCACCAAAGTTGTATCCTCTTCTGTATTAGACGACCAGGACGTCTTCTCCTCTGGATGTTGCCGGGCATCAAGTCAGCGCCTTCTTCTTCGGGTTTATTTGTGCTGCGCGCCCCCAATTTCCATCCAATGTGACTTTGAAAGCGTTTCTGGCATGTGCTCAACTCTCCCTACTATGGGAAATGTGGCTTGTGTCTAGAGAAAAAGTTTTTAAAAAATTTTGGGCATCCAAATGTTATGTAAAGACAGACTGTTGTTTTGGCGATTTAATTTTAAAACCTCGAGGCCTGTGCCCAGATCTAAAGCATATTTTCTTACTATGTTGGTCTTAAGAAAAGAGATCCCCTTTATTTAGTTACACTGACTTGTTTTTTGCAACCAGTAGGGTGTTTCTCCTCCGTTACATACGCCAAGCACCTTTCGGAGAAATATGTGGAATAGTCCATATAATGTTTGAATGATGCTTGCCTCTGTCAAATTAATACGTAAAACTGCGTTAAAAATAATTACAAGAGGACAACTGAAGTTCTTGACAAAGTCTGATTTGATCATTAAGCTAATGAAAGGGTTGTGGATAATAGTCTGAAAGCTAATTCTACATTTATTAAGATTGTGGTGATATTTGTTCTACACTTGAGATACTGATAAATTTTTATCCTTTGTCTGTAGCAGTTCCAGCTTCGTGTAACTCGCTGGAATCTGTTACCTTTAACTAACCTTACGAGAGGAATTAACATTCAGTTAATCATAATGCTTGTTATTGGATTTGTTTTGGAGTGAGCAAAGGCTTTGGTTTTGTTTAACATGTTCACTGCTCAAGAGAGCTTTGCTGTATATTTTGTAATGCACTGTCTATCCTCTCTCGGTTTGTTGTCGCGGGGGGCTGGGTCCCATGGTCTACAATGGGACCTGTTGTGTAGTCTCTGCTTTTGTACCATGCCCTGAGGTCATGTTTTGCTTCGGTATGACTATCAGTATAAATTATTAATATGTAATGTATTTTTGAGAAAGATAAATTTTAAATAATATTTAAAATCTTTTGCTTGTCTTACTTTAGGTTTAATGTTTTACCTTACAGGTGAAAGCTCAGGCTGGATCTTTATGTTAAGTTCAGTCACTGTTGTTGAGGAAAAGATATGACTGGTGGTTAATAAATTGTTTTAAAGAGTGCTTGGTAAGAAATGGTGATTAATTTTTTTCCCCAGCCCTTCCTGTAGGAACTGTTGGTTAGTGTCCTCCTAAGATATGAGAAGTCCGCAGATGGCAACTGGCATGCGCTGGCCGCGTGGCACGAGGCACGCTACGAGCCAGACATTGTTTGGCTGACAGTGGCAACGGCCACGACATCCACTCGACAGTGTAAGAGGTCCATGACTAAGGGATTTATTGCTAGCGCACTGGAGCAGATGTAATTTTGATGGATTGCTCATGTGCTGCCTGCGATATGTAAGCCATAAGAGAATCTCAGACCAGAGAGCAGTGTTGACTGCAGTAGGAACTGTGTGGCAGTAGGAGTTAGCAGTTGATAGCAGTCGTGTGTGTGGAGTTGGCTGGGCCGGTCGTGGGGAGCGATGGCGGAGCCTGAGCGATGCACTATTGTTATATCTAGTCCCATGTAAATGTTTTAAAAATCCCTTAGTAATAATCTTTCTTATAAAAATTAACTTTTGACAATTATTCATCTGAATTTAAAGAATGTACTAATTTCTCCAATCAATGGTGATCCCGATTATTGCAAAGAAAAATCAGTTGTTCTTTTTATACATGACAAATCTAGGCCAGCATTGCACTGGGCTGTGCCAGAAAAATTTATAATAGGAGCAGATATATACGCGTTATCCGGCGACTTAATTGAAGTAAGAATTTTCAATTTATTCAGTATGATCTTTCAGGGCCATCACGCAGCACTGCTGACGTCCAAATTTACCAGTTTAGATTCACTCTCATTCAATTATTGAAAGGTTGTATATGAGTCAGATTTTTTATTAGGGGGTTAGTCACATTGTATTATTGGTAGGTTACGGAATTTTTTTGTGGGGAGGTTACACACAGGACCGGATGGGTGAGAATGCACTACTGGGGCGACTTTTTATACCGGCAGCAGCCGATGTGTGAGCTGAGTAACACCTGACTATAAGGAGACAGTAACATGTAAGTGACAGACACTTAGAGTATAATAGCTTGGAAAAGGAAAAAAAAGGAAAGGAAAAGGAAAAAAAGAACCTTATGAAAAGGATGTGATATCACTAGGGATAGCAATTTCTCATGTGCAGGCACAAAGGATAAAATCATGTCATGCAGATGTACATGGGAAGGAAATGTACAGCACGGAAGCACGTGGCAAGGAAAGGTGTAGTTATGAAGAACCTGGAATAAAATCGTGTTGTGTGGAAGAGCTCGTGAGGGGAAAATGCAGAGCAAAAGCCTGGCGAGAGGAATTTGCAGTACAGGGGCACTGCAGATAGAATGTTGTCGTGCGGAAGCATTTGGGGGACATTAGACATGGAGTGCATAAATCAGGAACACAAATGAACGATAACTGTATGCAGATGGAATGTGAAGAGAATGTGAGAGGTATGCATATCACAAACAGAGAGTGAAATATCTCCATTGCAAGATACAAGAAGACGCAAAAAGGCAGCACTGCATCAAAGAAAGAGGAAGCAGTGGTGCAGACTGACGGCGGCGCACCCTGGCGGAGTGACGGGGGTGGTGGCGGGAAATAGGTGGCATCGAGACGTCATCCCCAAGCCACATTATTAAGACGCATTTTTAACAAACTTTAGAACAGGTGTTCCCAACAAAATTTTCTCGAGGACCCCATCATCGAACATGATTGGTACCTTGTCATATCACAGTATCAAGTACCTACAAAAGCCAAAGTCTTTTTATACGTTTTCTATTTTTGGTACTTAGAATAAACATTGACATATTCATTACTGAAAAAATATTGAGCTTAAAACTTTTCAATTTAGCCATCATTGTTATTGTTAAAGTTTTGATTATTCCTCAAAATTTTTGTCTTTAAATCTGAGTGTTTAGTATAACAAACTCCTTAAAAAAATAAAAATTTAGTATGAACTGAAAATGCGAAAAAATTAAAACTGAGTGTATTGGTGTTTCAAGTATACTACACTTGAGATTGCATTGAGTAGACATGTATGAAAAACAAGAAAACACTACATTCATACAAGGTATTATTTATTTGAAAAAATACAGTTACAGCAGAGTACTCCATCAGTATACAGTTAGCTTTAATCTTCAGTTCGTAATGAGATGACTTCAAACTGACGTTTGAGTGCATTATTTCTGAAATATTAGGTTCCAAACTTGAAACTTTCACTCTGAAATCCTACCACATGTCGAGCGGATTCCTATATTTGTTTTTCATGAAAAACATGGAATAAAATGCTTTCTCACACCGATATGTGGTTGCAAATGGATCTTTCTCGTTTCCTTATCTCCAAGTTTCTTGTAGTCCTTGCCTGCTGATGCCAAGAAGTCTAATTTTATCACCGACAGATCCACAAGTTGATCTTGCTCTTCTTCAGTGAGTCCTTGGATTTTGTCTATTTCATCACAGCTGAAGGGATTTCGAATCCATCTGCCGTCAGGGTCAGGTTCAGGGAAATACTCTCTAAAAGTGGTGGCTAGGCTGCGTAGATGCTCGGCTACATTGATCTTGATCTGGTCAGGCAAACTCTCCTCTGATGACTCAAACAATTGTTTTAAAGTAGAAAAGTTAGTGACAGGTTTTCTATCCTTGACACCCCGATCTGACACTTTTTGACCATAGCACTAATCTTATCCTCAGCGTTGAACATATCTACATGTGTTCCTTGTAAACTCAAGTTTAACACATTCGAATGTTCAAACACATCAGCTAAGTACGCAACTGAGAAAAGCCGAGATTAGTTAGTGAGAAAATCCTCGTACATTGTGTCAAGAAAGAAGACACGAACCTCGTCTCTAAGTTCAAAAAATCTTGACAAGATACTACCTCGAGAAAGCCATCTTACTTCCGTACGAATTAGAAGTTGCTCATGCTGACTGCAGATCTCTTTACACTCTAGGAAGACGCTAGACGCAGAAGTTAGCGTTCGCTAAAGCTCTGCTCATGCAGGAAGCAGCCAAAACAAAAAATCTGTTATCATACGAAATATATTTAATATACTTTTTATTGTAGTGGCATCTTGAGGATACCTCTGGCATAGCTCGCGGACCCCTGAGGGTCCGCGGACCACCTGTTGGGAACCACTACTTTAGAAAACTGCATCTACTCTTCTTTCTATTTTATGCTCATAGAGGAAGTTTCCTCTGTGCGAGGTCGCACGCAGCGCCACGTCGATGATTCCTCTGCTCTGTCCAATTCGCCACAGTCAGTACGGTAAGGGACGCGGCAGCCGGTGATTGACAGAGTATCCTGTCTCACGTAAGACTAAAAATGACCTAAAAGAGTTCGTAAAAACTGCTCTTCATAATGCCACTTTGCTCATTACGCAATTTTTCTAGATTTTCATTTGGTAGAGGCGTAAAATACCGGTTTCTCCAGCACCTTTAGATCCCGGTTCCTCGGGCTCTGTCTAGTACCTCCATTTGTTCACTTGCTGTGCTAATCATGTGTTTATCATTTATATGTGCTCCATACGCTAGCAGTGGGACAACCTGCGTGCCTCCCCATTTTTTTTATTTGCCTAGCCATAAGCGGCAAGCATAAGGGCAAACATTAGGTTAAGACACCCTGAGAACAGTGTCTTACTTTAGGTTATACAACATATTTGTCGCTTATGATTGCCCCTTTTGGGTAGACAAACCGAAAAATTGAGTGGCGCGCAGTATGTCCCACTACTGTCCAGTTACTGGCACCACCGTCTTCGTTGGATTGGAATTTAGTCACTGCGCTACTGCGGTTCGCACATTTAACCTTCTGCATCCCGGAGTTACTATACTTGTTATGCTTTCTCGTGATCGGTCTGTCCTTTAACCTTTGCGCCACTTTCCATTCATTTTAAAGTGCATTGCGAATGTTCCTTGGAAAGTATTAGGAATACTCTCCAACACATGCCCTTTCTATATCAAAGAGAAAAAATTTTTCTCTCTAGCCGGTGAATTTGTTTTTGATTTTAATAAATATGCGCATGAAATCTTGGCCGTATGTCCATTATCCATAAATCTTGAATCAATTTCAAATTATATTTAACAGATCGGAAGATGGGTAGATAGTCATAAACAGGTTATCTGACAATAAATAAGAGCCATTTGCAGACTGAAAGTGAACATTTTTGTATAAATATTTAATTGCTGTGCTGGTACACAACATAACATCTTTATACATATCAGCAGAACCTTTACAATACCTACATACACAATCACTTGATTGTATTTAGTTATAGTATTCTCCCATGTGACCAGCGTTTGGCAGTTGTAAGTTGCATGCAGGACAATCTATGTACTGCACTGTAAACGCGTGACAGATGTCGTGTCTCATAGTGATAACATAGACTTGCTTACAACCGGTTTTTAAAAATCCAGGGCCTCCATGTACTGTAGATCCAAATCACTTATAACATCATAAAGGTCTTATAACTTTAATGAACATCATTTGATATGGACTTGCATAATATGTAAGTAACCTTACGATTCTACTGTTATTTATATATCATGAATTAAGTTTGATGATCTTATCCTATTACAGCGTCTAAGGTCCATTGCTTCCTGGGCCGACTTACAATCCTCAACGCTAATTCAGGATATCTTCCTTGTTGTAGTCTGTTAATATGTTGCCTTCATTTCTACTTAAATGTATCGATTTTTTCTGTTATTGCAAATATCTTAAGCTCGTTCCCAGTATTTTCGTTTCTTATTCTGTCTCCTGGTTCACATTCCATAACTTGTCAGAAGAAATCCATTTCCGACGGCACTATACGGTATATGTGGTCCTTGTTTACTATCCACGTCTCAGATCCCTAAAGTAGCACTGGCACAGCTATATCTTAATATCCTGCTGTCCAAAATTAAAACAACAAACCGCTGTTTCCCCATCCTGCATCTAATTCACGATATAATCATACTGTCAACCAGACTTCCGTACGATCGCGTTCTGTACGGAAAATGGCATTCCGCTCAGCAGACACCATGTCAAAAGGACGACAGGGCACCTATGAAACGAAGTCGTGTTTGCCGGGTAGCCCCACATTCACAATTGCTGTGTACAGAGTCACAGACCGATAAGGAACGCACAGAGAAGATGCCTATGATATTTTCTGCGGTGTGGGGCCATAGAAAGGAAGGAAGCACGACAGTTGCAAACTGATGTAGCCCGATGGATTAATGTGAATCCTGTTGTTTCTCCGATGCGGCGACAGTTTATAGAGAAGAGTACAGAGCCGATCTCGTGTGACTTCAGAAGAGAGGACCATTATTTGGCTGTAAGAGCACGACATAGAAAGTTGGACGTCTACGATTCTGCTGTGAGCATACAAAATCTCCAAGATGTTATTATTGCGAGTAGTAGCGAGCGAGCAGTTGTTGAGGGCAGTTGCAAGTGGTCGGACGGAGGCTGCGGTGGAGGGAAACCGCGCGACATGAGAGGTCGCAGCCTGCTGTGTCCGTGCTAGTAGCACCGGAGGAGGCTTTGGTATCAATTGAGGATTTTTTGGTAATTTGCCATTGCGTTGCACGTAGTTGTTGGTTGCTTGCGCACTTTATGTATTTTGTTGGATTTATGTATGCATGCACTCAGAGTAATATTCTTATCTTTGACGCGGCCAGAAACGTGTTAATTGAGTATTGACATTGTGGAATGATTAAAAGTCTGTGTAAAGTTTGTCAGCATTTAAATCATCAATTTTCTGAGCGTAGTAAATTAAAAGCTTTTATTGGTTTCTTTAATTTTTTTTATATCGTTTAATGTTAGTTGACCAAATCCCTCCTGACCATTCAGATTCCATGTATAAAGCCGTGGTAGTAAGTGTTGCAACTAATTCATGCCTTGCACTCTACATGGATCGCAGTTTAATTTTTAAAATATTTTAGCATGTTGCAGCGTCAATAGGAGGTAAGTTGTCTGTTGCGTACAGGGGCATTACAGAACAGTTGTTAGGAGACGTTAGAGGATATTTTAAGACTAGCAGTCAGATAGTTGAGAACTGATTTCATTATAATTCGTGGGAGGAAATATTAAACTTACCGCTCTCTCCTTTATTTGTACTCAGTCAGTACGCTATTATTATCAGAGATTCAACGTCACACACTTACTCCCGTGCATCATTTAACATACCGGTATCTAACCGTATAGAGTTTCACCTGTTGACCTGTCTGCAGGATTTCGTTTCTCTGGACGATTTCCAAATTGGAGGTGCTTCGTCTTGCTCCTGCATTTGCAAAATTTTGTGCAATAGTAATTAGTCAGCAGTTGTTGCATAGCATTTTTGTTGCTTGCGCGCTGCTTTGTGTTAGCTAAAAATTCTTATTTCAACAGTTTTCTAGTTTAGTATTTACTTTGTAATAGTGAAGTGAACAGTTTTGCTTTAAGTTAGTTATTTTGCGTTTTGTGCCATTTTCTTTATTGCTAGAACGACAATGAAAACCAGAACACAGGCAGGCATGGACAAGACAGTGGAAGTAGCTTCAAATAAGGTTTCGGAAAATTTTAGACATGGTGTAGAAAATTCTTCTCAGGATAATGAAGCCAGGAAACTTTTATCAATACTGATTTGCGCATCATGGGTGATGAACTCCAGGGAACAGTACGAAATTCAAGCGATCAAAATATCGCAACCCAATCCGATTTTGTTATGAGCGATTCAGGTACTGCTTCTAATTGAGCAGAGCAAATTAATTTTATCTTCCCTCTTTCAGTAATAATGTTATACAGTTAATACTAGCTCAACTTAGCGAGATTAAAAAATCTAGAGACTAGTTAATGACAAGAGGAACGAATCTTGCAGAAAACAGGAAAAAATTTCAAGTTACAGGAAGAAAACTTCAAATTGCTTAGGGATGAGATTAATGACAAATTAAATAGTAAATTCGAGGAAATGTCAGAGCCGTTAATAATTCATATACGTGACGGACTCAAGTCAGATATTAATTGAGTCCAGACTAGATCATATACACTCTGTTGATATTGTTTGGATGAGACAACAGACGTCACAACAGGAATTCCAAATAGCGGTATTAGCACAAAAGATTGAATCATTACGTTTACAGAGTCGCACCGAACTTTCAAAGACGCAAAATCAGTTGTTGACTGTTGCAAAACGAGTCGAATAATTATCAGAGTGACGCTAATGCGCAAATGGACAATGATTTAAATAGAAGGTCCGATGATAATCAACCGGTTCCGTTCACTAATGCCGAAGAATGTCAGTCTCTGCAACGTTTTAATGAAGGGTAGATGACTATTAATTAGCAAAATAAACGTGACGTAAGAAAGATAGAGGAACAGCTTGCCGGTATTGAAGTAAAGATTGCTTGCGATAACGATACTAGTAGGCTCAATCATTCTCATATTGTAAATCACAATGAAAGCACTAATTTTCTAAATGCACTTCTCTCGTGAAAGTGATATGTTTGCAGGACACAGTGACTGGAACCCGTGTTAAGGTATGAAAGAAAAGTCATCAGTTCAGAAAAACGATAGTTTTGATTACAGGCATTTTCTCACCGTAAGGAAATTAAAAATTTATCTGTATGCTAGGAATGAAATTCAACCAAGGGAGTGGTTACAACAATTTGACTATTCTTTACCACCACTATTCTTTGGTCACAAACTGGAATTCATCTGCAGTTATCTCGAAGGAGAATCTGCCACAAGAATGAGTTCAGTTGCTTATGAATGTCACACGTACGGTGATTTTTATCACGCATTCTTGTCTGCTTACTGGTCCGAAACAACTGAAGATCGCGTGAAACATGACATTATCATGATGCAATATTATTAACGATCGAATTTTTCCACTCCTGAGCAGTACATTGACAACATAATGGGCATGAACAGATATTGAATTAATTCGTACAGTCCGTCGGAATTTACCCGAATTTGTCTGACTAAATTACTATCAGATCACGCCATATAGTTTTGGCATGAAGTTGTAAGGATGACTTGGAAGATATTCAAGCTCTATTGCAAGAACTTGAATTTGACAATAATGATAAAACACAAAGAGACAATAACAATCACAATTGAGAAAATTACTGTCAGCAGCGTAACCGGAAACGCAGATGGAATTCGCGTCAACGATGTGATGAGAGACGCCACGATTACAGGTATGATATCAGACATCAGCCCTACAGTACAGATTACAGACACTCGAGAAATGATTCCTGTGACTAATGTACTATCAGTACATTAACTTTCAGAAATTACGGGATACATGTTACTTCACCAATACGGAAAAGTAAATTCGTAACGTGTTAGCAAAATGCAAACTGTGCCAATAAGCAAAACCAAATACCGTTACGCACAGAACACCACAATTTCCTATCGTTCCTGTGAAACTAAAAGAATTAGCTGCAGTTGACTTTTTCCGTCCTGTTTCGAGATCTAAACATGGTCATTCAGTTGTTTTTGTAGCTGTATAGGTTAACTTTAAATTTGTGTCATTTACACCTTTACGGAAAGCTACAGCAAAATCTGTTTCTGTAGCATCGTGAAGAATTTTCTAAAAGAAGTAGGACATCTTGATGAAGCAATTTCAAATAATAGCCCACAATTTCGTTCTAACATATGGCCAAAAAGTTTGAGACGTAGAATAATTAGACCAAAATTTATATTATGTTTTATGCCATCTTGTAACCCCTCAGAACGTATGATGAAAGAATTAGGTAAACCTTGCAGACTGTATTGCTATCGTCAACGCAGAAATTGGGATTCATATCTATGTGATTTTCAAATTACCATTAAAGAAATACCGAATGAGTCTACCTCCATTTGTTATACTAAAGAATAAACCACAACCAGATCGCATAAAAAATGTTAGTAGGCAGTAAAATAACCAATGACGGACGGAGCAAGGAGGACATCAAAAGCAGACTCGCTATGGCGAAAAAGGCATTTCTGGCCAAGAGAAGTCTACTAATATCAAATACCGGCTTTAATTTGAGGAAGAAATTTCTGAGGATGTACGTCTGGAGTACAGCATTGTATGGTAGTGAAACATGGACTGTGGGAAAACCGGAACAGAAGAGAATCGAAGCATTTGAGATGTGGTGATATAGAGGAATGTTGAAAGTTAGGTGAATTGATAAGGTAAGGAATGAGGAGGTTCTACGCAGAATCGGAGAGGAAAGGAATATGTGGAAAACACTGATAAGGAGAAGGGACAGGATGATAGGACATCTGCTAAGACATGAGGGAATGACTTCCATGGTACTAGAGGGAGCTGTAGAGGGCAAAAACTGTAGAGGAAGACAGAGATTGGAATACGTCAAGCAGCCGGCCGGAGTGGCCGTGCGGTTCTGGGCGCTACAGTCTGGAGCCGAGCGACCGCTACGGTCGCAGATTGGAATCATGCCTCGGGCGTGGATGTGTGTGATGTCCTTAGGTTAGTTAGGTTTAATTAGTTCTAAGTTCTAGGCGACTGATGACCTCAGAAGTTAAGTCGCATAGTGCTCAGAGCCATTTGAACCATTACGTCAAGCAAATAATTGAGGACGTAGGTTGCAAGTGCTACTTTGAGATGAAGAGGTTAGAACAGGAAAGGAATTCGTGGCAGGCCGCATCAAAGCAGTCAGTAGACTGATGACCAAAAAAAACAATAACGAATATTTCAGCAGGATGAAGAAGAAGTAATAAAATTTATAGAAATAAAGAAACAACATCAGAGTTCACATATTACTGGATAAAAGCGCACAAATCTTATACAAAGAGAGATTAATGAAGTAATTGCTAATGAAATATACCACTGAAGATGCCTTTTTGCCATAGCGAGTCTGCTTTTGATTTCCTCCTTGCTCCGTCCGGTATTGGTTATTTGACTGCCTAGGTAGCAGAATTCCTTAACTTCATTGACTTATTGACCATCAATCCTGATGTTAAGTTTCTCGCTGTTCTCATTTCTACTACCTCTCATTACGTTCGTCTTTCTCCGATTTACTCTCAAACCATACTGTGTACTCATTAGACTGTTTATTCCGTTCAGCAGATCATTTAAATCTTCTTCACTTTCAATCAGGATAGCAATGTCATCAGCGAATCGTATCATTGATATCCTTTCACCTTGTATTTTAATTCCTCTCCTGAACCTTTCTTTTATTTCCATCATTGCTTCCTCGATGTACAGATTGAAGAGTAGGGGCGAAATGCTACAGCCTTGTCTTACACCATTCTTAATACGAGCACTTCGTTCTTGATCGTCCACTCTTA
The DNA here is from genome assembly GCF_023864275.1 of Schistocerca cancellata. Lineage (NCBI taxonomy): Eukaryota > Metazoa > Arthropoda > Insecta > Orthoptera > Acrididae > Schistocerca > Schistocerca cancellata. The sequence goes on from NC_064626.1 coordinate 248,602,687, forward strand.
TTATTCCCTCTTGGTTGTTGTACATATTGTATATGACCCGTCTCTCCCTATAGCTTACCCCTAATTTTTTCAGAATCTCGAATAGCTTGCACCATTTTATATAGTCGAACGCTTTTTCCAGGTCGAAAAATCCTATGAAAGTGTCTTGATTTTTCTTTAGCCTTGCTTCCATTATTAGCCGTAACGTCAGAATTGCCTCTCTCGTCCCTTTACTTTTCCTAAAGCCAAACTGATCGTCATCTAGCGCATTCTGAATTTTCTTTTCCATTCTTCTGTATATTATTCTTGTAAGCAGCTTTGATGCATGAGCTGTTAAGCTGATTGTGCGACAATTCTCGCACTTATCAGCTCTTGCCGTCTTCGGAATTGTGTGGATGATGCTTTTCCGAAAGTCAGATGGTATATCGCCAGACTCATATATTCTACACACCAACGTGAATAGTCGTTTTGTTGACACTTCCCCCAATTATTTTAGAAATTCTGATGGAATGTTATGTATCCCTTCTGCCTTATTTGACCGTAAGTCCTCCAAATATCTTTTAAATTCCGATTCTAATACTGGATCCCCTATCTCTTCTAAATCGACTCCTGTTTCTTCTTCTATCACATCAGACAAATCTTCACCCTCATAGAGGCTTTCAATGTATTCTTTCCACCTATTTGCTCTCTCCTCTGCATTTAACAGTGGAATTCCCGTTGCACTCTTAATGTTACCACCGTTGCTTTTAATGTCACCAAAGGTTGTTTTGACTTTCCTGTATGCTGAGTCTGTCCTTCCGACAATCATATCTTTTTCGATGTCTTCACATTTTTACTGCAGCCATTTCGTGTTAGCTTCCCTGCACTTCCTATTTATTTCATTTCTCAGCGACTTGTATTTCTGTATTCCTGATTTTCCCGAAACATGTTTGTACTTCCTCCTTTCATCAATCAACTGAAATATTTCTTCTGTTACCCATGGTTTCTAAGCAGCTACCTTCTTTGTTCCTATGTTTTCCTTCCCAACTTCTGTGATGGCCCTTTTTAGTGATGTCCATTCCTCTTCAACTGTACTGCCTACTGCGCTATTCCTTATTGTTGTATCTATAGCGTTAGAGAACTTCAAACGTATCTCGTCATTCCTTAGTACTTCCGTATCCCACTGCTTTGCGTATTTATTCTTCCTGACTAATGTCTTGAACTTCAGCCTATTCTTCATCACTACTATATTGTGATCTGAGTCTATATCTGCTCCTGGGTACGCCTTACAATCCAGTATCTGATTTCGGAATCTCTGTCTGACCATGACGTAATCTAATTGAAATCTTCCCGTATCTCCTGGCCTATTCCAAGTATACCTCCTCCTCTTGTGACTCTTGAACAGGGTATTCGCTATTACTAGCTGAAACTTGTTACAGAACTCAATTAGTCTTTCTCCTCTTTCATTCCTTGTCCCAAGCCCAAATTCTCCTGTAACCTTTTCTTCTACTCCTTCCCCTACAACTGCATTCCAGTCACCCATGACTATTAGATTTTCGTCCCCCTTTACATACTGCATTACCCTTTCAATATCCTCATACACATTCTCTATCTGTTCATCTTCAGCATGCGACGTCGGCATGTATACCTGAACTATCGTTGTCGGTGTTGGTCTGCTGTCGATTCTGATTAGAACAACCCGGTCACTGAACTGTTCACAGTAACACACCCTCTGCCCTACCTTCCTATTCATGACGAATCCCACACCTGTTATACCATTTTCTGCTGCTGTTGATATTAGCCGATACTCATCAGACCAAAAATCCTTGTCTTCCTTCCACTTCACTTCACTGACCCCTACTATATCTAGATTGAGCCTTTGCAGATTTTCTAGTTTCCCTGCCACGTTCAAGCTTCTGACATTCCACGCCCCGACTCGTAGAACGTTATCCTTTCGTTGATTATTCAATCTTTTTCTCATGGTAACCTCCCCCTTGGCAGTCCCCTCCCGGAGATCCGAATGGGGGACTATTCCACAATCTTTTGCCAATGGAGAGATCATCGTGACACGTCTTCAATTACAGGCCACATGTCCTGTGGATACACGCTACGTGTCTTTAATGCAGTGGTTTCCATTTCCTTCTACATCCTCATGTCGTTGATCATTGCTGATTCTTCCGCGTTTAGGGGCAATTTCCCACCCGTAGGACAAGAGAGTGCCCTGAACCTCTATTCGCTCCTCTGCCCTCTTTGACAAGGCCGTTGGCAGAATGAGGCTGACTTCTTATGCCGGAAGTCTTCGGCCGCCAATGCTGATTATTTATCAAAATTTAGGCAGTGGCGGGTATCGAACCCGGGGCCGAAGACATTTTGTTTATGAATCAAAGACGCTACCTGTAGACCACGGGTATATTCGTCATAGAAATTACGAAATAATGGTCGTAATAGGCGTCGCTTCCTCCATTTACTGTTGCATCGGTTATCAACGACAATGCTTTTTGATAACTCTTACGTAATCAGTTAATGATCCTTGCTCTTCATCTGACCATATATACTGAGGAATATAAACAAATGTTATTATTTTCAAGTTATTAAAAATTGCCAGTATTCTTAGTTCTTGTCTACTGTTTTTTGAAATAACCTTGCATCACAAGCCAATTACATTAGTTATACGTTGTTTCCCTACTGTTATGTTAAAACTTCCAAGTAATTTCATTGTGTCACTTTTAATATGCTTGTCTATCCCATTTTGCAAAATTGAATAAATCTCTTCCTTTCCCTGTTCTGGTGGACATGTTATTACTATTTTAAAGAAGACTGTGTTGTACTTTGATCCTATAGTAACACTTGGTTCAATAATAAATCTGTATGAGTCTATTTTAGACGCCAGTTTTTTGCCCACAAATGTAGCCACTCCCACTTAAGCTCTGGTGTCTTGCGGTACTTCTCTGTAAAACAACATCTAAAATTGTTTAACGTTTTTGTTCGTTTCGTTGCAGCTAGTATATGTTTCTTTTTTGTTTTTCCTGTCTTAATCAGTTCTGGTCCTTTGTTGGCGAGTCTTCTGACATTCCAAATTTCCTATTTTTAAGCTGTCCTATATTCCACGTCTTTTCTTCCTGTGTCTTTTCATGCTATGGTCAACGGAATGTTTAGCTGGCAAGTTATTTCTCTGCTGAAATTGTAAGTAGTTAACTTTTTATTTATTTTACTAATACAGGTTACTGGCTACTAGTGAAATCTCTGTTTCAGGACGGGTTTTCTGCCTCTAGAGAAGTTGCCTTACCACGGCGGAGAAACCTACTGTGTCGTTTGTTGGCCAATATTAATCTCCTCTCAGCTCTTCCATTTAGTAAGCTAGCGAATTATACTTCCCTGGAACGGACGTTTGCATCACGGGCTACTATCGATCATCGACGATTGACGATGGGCTCTATGTCCGCATACCGCAATGGCATTAAATATTTTACATACAGCTCATGGTGTACGATAACGAATGATTCATTCAGAGGAAGCTACTGTTAATCTGTCATTTAACGGACAAAGAAAATGAGGGCTTTGCATTAAAAATGTTTACGACATCAAGTTTTAAGAGAGTAAGGCCCCGTCCAGACCGCTTCATGATCCGATTTCGCACAAATCTAGGTTAGCAACAACAGCTTTAACAGGAAACGGAGCTACTTGCTCGGCGTGGGTCGGAGGCGGGCTCTGAACAAGGAGAGGCAAGTTAAACGGACCGTTGGCTGTGGCAGCTGTCGCAAAGACTGCGTTGCAGTGGACTCGGCTCCAGTCTCCCCATCGCGCCTGTCTGATTAGTCTGTCTGCAGTTTGACCCTGTTTTTGGCTATCCTGCCTCAATGTATATACAAGTTGTCAAACCGGTCTCTGCTACGCTGCCAAATTTTACGGATCTACTGTCAGGTAAATATAACCATGTCTTGAAAGTCTCATTCTCCATTACTTCTTTCTACATAGTTCTTGTGTAAGACAGTGGACTGTACATCCGAAAAAGTTGGTAAAATTTTTAAAGTGTTGTAGTTGTTTTCCGCAATATGTCGTTATTTGGGAGACACTCGAGTTTAAAATGGTGCCCACCGCGTCTATAACTTTAAAATAACTCTGTAATACATATACAGCGCTAAGTGGATATACTACACATTTCAAATCTATGTATATTGTAACCTCCCCACAAAAATTTTAAAAGAAAAGACAATATTTAATAAAAATGGAGCCAAGTGTAATCTCCCGCAATTAAATGTACTGACAAAGGCAACAAAAATGTGAAATTCGCAATCTGACTCTGGTGTAAGCTCCCACAAAAATAATGAAAAACAATTCAGTGCTAATGAAACTTCAGTGACAATGAAAATTCATTTAAACCGAAATATCGGTCTTTAGCCCTGTGCAAATCAGAATTAAGTTCTTACCTCATTGTAACTGCTAGTCAAATTTCTGCTCTTATTCTTGCGCACGGCTTGGAGGAACTGCATTGCAAATAATAATATTCCTTCTTTTCTTTTTGTAATTTAACTGTAACTTGTCTTTAAGTGAAGTGGAATGAAATCGTTAATTCAATTAAATAAATTTTTTTTTGTAAAATTGCTTTTGAAATCAAAATTATTATTGGGGCACTTGTTGGAAATTAATTACAATGAATAAACTTTACATTATCTGATGATTACCTTAATTAACAATATACCTCATTCAGCATCTTGACCAGTGTTGCCAACAGACTACATCACACAACCGCACTGGGCTGCTACTACTGACCGACTGCTCTGCATGACGACTACTAGCGTACTCCACGACGACTACCACTGTACTGCACGACGACTACAACTGAACTGCTTGCAACACTCGCGCGGTCAAGCGCAGACTAACCACGAAAATAGGCTCTCTGGTCAAAGATTTTAACGTGCCTCACCATCGCTGCTATGTTACATACGTGTTTCAATATGCGTCAACTCTGACGTCTGCCAGATGATGCGATATTGCTCCACTACGTTAAGAATTTTTAGCAGTTTGGTCTTGGCATGCATAAAAACTGGAAAATGATAGAGAATAGGTTAAGTGTCAGATAAAAAAATGTGAATAATGCCAAGCTGTAACCGATCCCTTTAGGTTCTCCTAGAAATGCTGAGCAAGTAGCTTAAAGCCGGAGGAGGGACAGAGGTCCTATATCTTGAAGGTTACATTTAACAGCTGCAATAGTAAACACTTTTAAAATATTCATCAATGTACCGGTTTTTCTAGTGTGTTTGAAAAGTTAAAACTATTGCAACATACAAAACTGTAGTCGCAAATATCTCTCTAACCATTGCGCTATGTGTGTCTTACGATCACACTTAACTCTTTAAGTTGTCTCAGACATCTTCCCCTTCTCCGCTAAACTAAAAACTTGGCAAACTATTTTTCTCCCAATGATGACTAAATAAAAGGTTACTTATATCTGGAGAACTTTTTTATTTCAATGATGTAGAATGAGTCAGTTTACCGCATTGGTAAACATGATTAGTTTTAATATTGATATATGTATTATTTTTCAGTTCTACTCGTGCAACTAACATCAAAAAGTAGATTTTATTATTGTTTTTTGTAGACTACCAGTTTAAAATCAAAACATCTTGCTTCCACAGGCAATGATCTTGGGGCAGATTTAAAAATCGCATTTCTACCTGTGAAATACTTTGTGTTTCCTGGGCAAATGATAAAAAAGATTTATAGCACATGTGGAATACATTTCTGTTCCACTATCAGGTTTAGCAATGAATAAGGAAGATAATTTTTTTTATTGTGATAGGACATAAAATGATTTCCAGCCTCGAATTGTGATAAATTACTTACGACAAATTTCAGTATCGAATACATATATGAAATAAACTTTTGTGGTAACTCACTACTTAGAAAATATTGATTAAAAATAGCGAACTGTGATGGCATAAGCTGTTGGCAGCACACTGGTCGGCAAAGATGTAGCGAGAAGATCGATAGTAATCGTTGGATCAAGCGTGCGTATCAAGAAAGAGGCCAGAGACAGACTTGTAAGCAACACGTCGCCAACGCCCTCTCTACAGCAAGTATTTAGGCCGCCACCGCTGACTAAAGAGCCTCAGTCTCTCACTCACTATCTCACTCTTCGGTTAAGCGTCTGTCAGTATATTCGCACTGACTCACTCAGGCTACGACAGTGCATAGTGAGCAGATTGAGACCAGCAGCGACTCAAATTAGCAAGCTAGATTACCAATGTTGTCTGCCAGAGAAGTGTTACAGATGAGTTTGTACTCCACCTTGTGGACTCTATTGAAGATAAGTAGCTTGATGTTCATGTAAATAAAGAACCGTCGTAATCCACAAGTCCTTTTGTGTTGCAGAAAGCCACCCATTTAATCCCCCCCCCCCTCCTTACTTCCCTACAGTACAATACTCTACACGAACAGTAAGACCTGTAGTCACCTTGTAGATACCTCTTCAAGCAATTACGTATTCTAACCGTACCTTCACATACAGAATACGCACATGTATATAGAAATGTAAAGTGTGAATCATCTTATACATGCACCGCAAATATTGCGGAAAAGGAAAGGGCTACTGTTGTGCAGGTTTCACAGAATGGACTGGTAGTCAGGGACTTGTGTTTTTATCTAATAAACAGCTTGTAATAAAACTAAGAAAACGAATTTTTGAGCAAACATAAACTTTTTTACATGGAACAATGAGCATTGACATTAACAAACGAAAAGAAGGGTAAATTCTAATGTTAGCTGTATTTAATGCAGGATTCTGGTTTCAATCGTTTATAAGATAGAGTATTTTCAGAATTTCCCATGCCGCCACTTGTACAATACCTGTGGTAGCACACGCTACGGAACAACAAAAGTGCAAACACTGTTCATGTGGATTCTGACCAGTAACGAGACAGTTGACCATCACCAGTTGTTCAAAATGACCACCAGCAGCGGCAATTTACCCTTTCAGTCTTGTATGAAACGACCATTGCGAGCGGGTGTTACTGGTATGTCTATGAAGACAGCGTCTTTCAGCTTTCCCCTCAGAAAAAAATTCCACAGGAGTCAAATTTGGGGAAAGATCGTCCAACGTGTACGTCCTCTGCATTCAATTCAACAATTTGGAAACAATTTTTTAAGAAGTGCTGTAATACTTCGTGCACGACGGGCTGCACAGCAATCATGTTGGTACTACAGGTTCCTCCTATTCTGCAGAGGAACGTCCTCTAGTATCTTTGAAAGATTGGGACACGGGCGTTGAGTGTTCCGCCTATGAAAACCGTTCCTGTGAGCTGATTCACTGTTCCACACCACATGTTTACGTTCCATGGACGCTGCCTTTCCACTTGACGGAGCCAACGAGGATTGTCAACAGACAGATAGTGCATTTTTCGGCAGTTTGTATGGCTATCACTGCTAAATGTGGCTTCATCACTAAACAAGATAAATGATACACCTGGCCATATACACAAGTTAAGACGATTCTCATAATCGTTTCCATGCAGCTCTTGATGGACAGATGCAGCTCCTGATGGAGAGATATGTGATAGGGATGGAACCTATGTGTATGGAGGTCTCGTAGGACACTTGCCTAATTCATGTCACTTCCTCGTACTACTGCGAAGGAGCTAACGTACTGATCGACCGCAACAACAGGAAGATTATTAATTTCCCCCTCTTCTGTAGTAACTTGCTTCGTTCTATTACTTTGTCTAGGTGTTACGCTGCCCCTTCCACATAATTGGTTGAAGAGGTTGATAAACAATTGCCGATGTGGTTGACATCTACGGGATATCTGGCCCATACACCGTTCAAGAACGAACTGTATTCTTCCTATTCTTTCCATACAATATGAGCATGTCGGCTTTTTCTGCATTGGTAAATCCCATCGTCCGCTCGCGGCCTACTGCTTAAACTGTCGCACAATAACTGACTAGCAAGTCGCAATGCGCTCAACGAAAACCCAACCACACTGTAAGCAAAAGTAAAAACATTATACCTAGCAACTACGCAGGCTGAATGGCAAAGTTTTGAAAATACGATATGTCGTAATCGAAAACTGTAACAGACTCCGCTGACATTCTGATTTACCCTAATTTTAGACTGTTAATGTCACAAGGCATTGTTCCATTTAAAAAGTGTATGTTTGCACGAAAATTACATTTTCTAAGTATTATCATAATTTGTGTATTGGCTAAAAGTACGAGCCCCTGACTACCAATCCATTCTGTGAAAACCACACATCAACAACTATTTCCATTTCAGCAGTAGTTGCGGTGCAATTTTAGGTGATTCACAGGCACAGTTAAAAATGCCTTACTTCTTCAAGAGCTATCAACAAGGTTGGCTACAGGTGAACACCACATATTTTTCTGACTGCTCGCTTTTGTTCGATCAGTACCTTCTAAGTGATGATCTGCCACAGAAATTCACTCTATAAGTCGTTATTCAATGAGTCTATGTACGTTACGTAATTAATTTTTTTTTTCCAAGAATAGCAAAAGTAGCTGAACTTAATTATTGAGCAGCTCTGTAACACACGCAACTTCCAGTTCAAGTTTACGTCAATATGTATACCCAAATCATGGAGCATTCTACTTTGTTTACTGACTCTTCTTTGTGTGCTACGTCTGTTGTTGGTGTGAATCTGATTTCAGAGAACCATTTAAGAATGCTTTGAAAAACATCATGAAGAACTTCTTCTGTTGCTTTATCGATTTGTTATAACACAGTATAGCCTGCAAGACGTACCAATTCTACATGATGAATATTAAATGGAACTCATTCACATTACCGAAGAGTTATGTGCAAATGATTATTGGTGATGTGAATGCGAAGTTTAAAGGTGGAAGAACAACCATAGCCAAGATCTGGCAGACATCATGTACTGACGGACTGGGTCCATCGACCGTGGCGAAAGTAGTTGTACAAAACCGCGTGTATCAGCAGTCCAGCTAGCACAATGGCTCAAAAGGAATGGGGTGCAATGGTAAATGAGTGATTTTCAGTGGTCGACCAGCATCATATGTTGTACCAACAGTGGAGAACGAGGCGATGGTGTTATGGAATGGGGAATTTTTTGGTTGTTAGGTAGTAGTCCGGTTATTATGCTTTATAAAATGCTAAATGCGGAAGGATATGAACACAGTTTATAGCATTCTGTACCGCATACAGCCGAGGAACTGTTCGGAGACAGTGACTGTTTTTTTGTATCATCATGACAACGTCCTCTGTTATACAGCAGCATTTGATAGGTAATAACATTCCTGAAACAGGCTGGTCTTCCCAGATTGCCTAAGTGACACAAATGAAACACATTTTTGATGAGGTAGATCGTTGACATAGCGAAATGCCTCAGAGTCAACAACACTGACTTATCTGTTTTCGGACTTTGAAGAATAAAGGGCTGCCATTCCTCCACCGGCGTTCAGACACCTCACTGAAAGTGTTCCTAGCAGAGTTCAAGCCGTCATAATGGCGAAGATTGGGCACACGCAGTAGTAATGTCCACTAACAGGTGTCTAAATACTTTTCATCAGATGGTGTATATGATGAGTATGACTGCACACGAAATTGAACCCTGTGGGATTTCTGTCGTTCATTCGTCCTTGGCTACTAAAATTTTATCTTCTTCCAACATTGTTTGAATCATTCAGCATAACTTTTTGCGTTGTGTTAGTTAAGTATGATTCAAACCAGCTATTCAGCTGTTTTTGAGGCCGTCAGTTCATAGAACTTAAGTTTTCCCAACAGGATGACATGATCAACACAGTCATATGCCTTGAAAAGACAACAAAGAATACCAACTAGACATATTTGGTGTGTGACTGCATAAATAGTGCTTTCAGTTGGAAACTGTTCTGGAATCCAAAACTGTTATGTGTTACTCGAATTGTTTGTACTTAAGCGGGAGACTTCTCTTGAATACATGAGTTTTTTAAAAATTGTGTATAATTACTTCAGTAAGGAAACTGGACGAAGATAATTGTTTCTTGTCAGGTTTCTTCTAAGAGGTTTAACAATGGTATATTTAATCCGTCTAGAAAAGTTTCCTGTGGATGTGATGCTTTACATATACCAAGGAAATCGCTACTTCCGACGTTAGAATAACTGTTCAGAATTCTGTGTGAAATTCCATCAACGCCACAGGAACTTCCATACTCCTAGAAATTTCCGTGAAGGATGTTGCTCCTATTTCTAGTTGCTTAAAATTTTGTACACGACATTTTTAAAACATTTTCTTGCTTCTTCATTTGCTCCATTTAATCACATTTTGTTGCTACATTTATAAAGAAAGTTGATAAAAACGCGTGCGTAATCGATCGTAACATCATCATTCACTTAAATTGTGCTACTGTCTTGCGCGATGACTGGTTATGACAACATTTAGGAAACCTAATTGCAAATAATGACACAATTTGTTATGAAACATATTGAATTTGTCGTCACCAACTGACATCGCTAATGTGCCTATGAAATTCAATATTTTTTGAAGATTTAGACACGCTTGTCTGCTACCTTTAAACATGAGATACTTCAACCCGATTATGACATTATTAGTAGACAAACAGAATGCAACAGAAGAATAGATGTTTTGTTCATTTGATACACTCGTAACTCACACAAAAGCTTTGACACCAACTACACGCATACGGTGTATTCACAACGTAGTACAATACCGCCCGCTACCTTTTCAGTTTCGTTGTCACGTAAATACGCTTTCCACTTCACTCTGCTGTTTTATGCTTCTTTCCTGTCTTTGGAGTTCTCGAAGTACACCTTTCCATTGCTCATATAAAACCAGCTCGTACATGAGATGTTTCCACATTAAACGGAGACGTATGAAAATGAATCTGTACAGTGCAACTCGTCAATGTAACCGGCTGTTTAGAGTGAACTTAGTGTACGAGGGTAAGTCAATGGTTATCCGCGAAGTAGTTACTAAATTTATTGTAATCAAATAGGAAACTTACAAGTACATCATTTTTTCGAGACTCCTTCCATTTCGTTGTACAATCTTCCTGATGCCCTCATAAAAGAAGGTCCTCGGCTGAGCTGCGAGCGAGGAATGCACCGCTTCTTTCACTGCTTCGCCCGAAGCAAATCGACGGCCTCTTAATGCCTGTTTAATTGGACTAAGCAAGTGATAGTCAGAAGGGGCCAGATCGGGACTATATGGAGGATGATCCTCAGATTTGAGTTTCTGGAGTGTTTCAGCAGCGTGGGCAGCAGTGTGCGGATGGGCATTGTCGTGCAACGACACAACACTTTTTGATAGCAATCCGGCAGTAAGCATGTCACTATAACGTACACCCTTTATTGCTGTGCCCCTTCCCCGGTAATGTTCCAGTACTGGACCCTGTGTGTCCCAAAAAACCGCAAACATCAGTTTTCATCCGGATGGTTGGATCTTGAACATTTTCTTGCACGGCGAATTTGGATGCATCCATTTCTAACTCTGCCTTTTACTCTCCGGCTCGGAATGATGGGTCTATGTTTCGTCACCGGTAATGATCCTGTCTAAAAGGTTGTCCCCTTCGTTACCATAGCGATCCAAGCGCGTTTGTTTATGCAACTGTGTGAGTTTTTTTGGGACACATCTTGCACAAACTTTATGAAACACGTGTCTCTGGTGGATGATTTCATAGGCAGAACCGTGACTAATTTGCAGACTATGTGCCACTTCGTCAATAGTTAATCATCTGTCTAAGAGAATCATTTCACGTGAACTCTCAATGGTTTATTAAATATTGTATGCGGCGGTAAACGATCGTCCTGCTCTTTCATCGCGCGTAAAACTTGTGCGACGATTTCGGAATTGTCAGTCCATTCGTAGACACTCCGTTGTGGCAAAACACTGTTCCCGTACTGTGCCAAAAGTCTTCGATGAATTTCGGCAACTGATACGCCTTCCGATCACAAAAAACCGATCACTGAACGTTGCTCTTCTCTAACGGAAATTGACAACCGAGCAGCGATGATTTTCAGCACGGCAGCGATAACGAAACTAACCTAGCAGCTAGAAAATTTGCAAATATATAACAACAAAGCATGCATCGTCAACGTAAAACGACAGTACTACCTAAATAAACAAAAATATAACTAAATTGCGGATAATAATTGACTTACCTTAGTATTTAGAAAAAGACATATTGTGCCAACTGCTAGAATGAGAATTTTTGATGGTTTACGGCCTTTTGTTGTAAATTCTGTTTGTTTCCTAGTATCAACCACCCAGCCGTTAGTATCACCTTCATTCCGTTCTTTTCTCTTGGAATCTAACGAAGAGCTTTATCGGAGCAACTAACATTCTTTCACCTGACTTGATGACCACCCACTACCATTTAAGTTTCATTACCACGTAACTACACTTTCCACTCCACTCTACAGTTTTATGCTTTTTCCTAACTGTCTTTGGAGTTCTTGAAGTACATCTTTCCATTGCTCATAGAAAACCAGCTAGTACATGTGATGTTCCTATATCAAATGTCGATGACCAGAGGTGCGTCTTTCGTGCACGAACGGATCCAAACGAACGGTTGACTAAAATGTAGAAAAGGACTGTGAAACGAATTCTAAGGAACTTTCGTTCACCGCTCCCCTCAGGTCAGACTCGATCTCGCGTCGGTTTCGTTACCCGTACTACTTCCGTCTTCCATCCGTTTCACTCTCGTTATTCATTCCTCCCTCTGTCGTATTCATATTTTATCGTTTTCTCCATAGTCTCGTTCGTAGTCTAACGACCCTACCACAACAAAGGTAAAAAATTAATTATGATCGTAGTGTTGCTCACGCTGCTAAATATTGCATTTTCGGGCAACAACAAAGTTATATTATGTGGCAGGTGTCATTAGAGCTCAGTTATTAAAGTCATTTCTTGAAATAAGGAATAAACTAGCCAGTCATTTTTTCGTGTTTCCCACGCTGGTCTCGTTGTGAACTTATGGCTCAATTGTCGAAAATCTAGGTAGTGATGATTCAAAGCTCGGATGCAAAGAGGCCTAGGTGTCGTTCTGCGATAATCAAAAGTATTATGGATGTGTTTCATAAACCATTCTTGAAGATTAAACTTTTGCAATTTAAGACAATGGTGATGTAAAAAAAAAGTAATCACCACTCCGAATTTAAGTTACACTTCTTTTTTATTACTTTAGTTGCAACATCACTTCACAATATAAAACATACTTGAAAATATCTTCCTCACTGTTGAAGTTCACATTTCATAAACTGACTAAAAATTGCGTCTTTTCAACATGACGACCAAGATTTGACTCTCTAATAACATCTTACACACCCAAAAGTCAGAGTTACAATTACGTCAAAGATCATAGTGACAAAAGAAAGAATACACATAAGAATAATATCATTGCATTATAAACATACCGATGTAGCAAAGTACCTCTACATTAATGAAATCAAATCTGAATGCTGTCACAGAAATGTGTTAACTATTTTACAGAAACACAGGAGAATATTGCTGGTATCGAGAGGTTGAGGTGAGGTGCCACAATGGTTATGTAATTCAAGTACCATTAGAACGCCTCCCCCCCCCCCCCACACATACACACACACACACACACACACACACACACACACACAATTCCAAGCACAAGCTGCATGGGATTGGGTGTCCCAAACAGCAAGATAATAAGGTAGTAAGTTACAGTAATTATTATATAAAATAATAGTATCTTTGAAACAGTACTTAGAGATTATTGAACCTCATGGTATGATATTAAAGAAACGAAATGTAATAGACTAAAAGTTGCTTTAACCATATCTTTTCAAACTAGCAAAAGTTATTAAATTTTACAACAGGCCTCCCTTCACTCTCTTTAGAACAATACACATATATATCAAAATGTAATCTGTTAATCTGTAACATATTGTATGCAAAGAAAAACTCATAAAATTTTTAAATCTTAGTTACAGCTGCTTACATGAGCACAGAATATGTCTCCTGGCAATATAATAAGAAAAGTATTAAAATTTTTTCACACAAGAGTCCAATTGTTATTTTCTGAACATCATTTACATATAACTCACTATATCCATTTCACAACTGTAGTTCACGTTCTCCTGGTTAAGTTTTTCCTCTAATAGCAGGTCCATAGGTATTCCCATTACATAGTTCCTTTTAGCTTGTGGGTTCTTTATCTACACAAGTAGCTGACCTAAAATTATTACATAGACTTTACTCTCCAGTTCAGTATAAGGTCCTACACAAATATTCAGTGTTACATTGTGCCACCAAGAATGATCAAACACTAGTAGAATGACATAAAAGAAAAATATGAAAGATTGTAAAAGTCTAACAATTATTATTCATATTCAATAAAAATTCTATATATTGCAACACATATTAAATTTCTCATTTACTAATATTACTTTAAACATATCTTGTTTGTGACATGTAATAACCAAGCTTTTATTATCCATAGGCCTTCAACATTCTGATGTGAAAGTAACTGGAATTTTTACTCTTCTATAATATGGTATGACAGTGTATAAATAAATCTAGAAATTAATTTCAAAGTTATTCAACCAGATACAGTTTACTACATTAACATGGAAATTTGTGAGAAAGAAAAGTATTACCAGACAGCATTTAAGAAAACAATTGCTTCAACAAGAATGAGGACATGGTACAATTATAAGACACTGCAACAAGGGGGGGATGGAACAGAAAGATAGAAATAGGTACTACTGGAGAGTTCAGCCTAGCCCTCTCTCATCAGCAGAAGAAGAAAAATAGAATAGAATCAGTGACAGCCAGTAGGATAAGAAATAAAAGTGGAGGGCTCAAAAAATATAACTGAGAGCAGAATATCAACAGCCACCCATCAATATTAAATACAATGCAGACATGGCACAATGGGTGACTGATAATCCCCCTACAGTAGTTTAAGAAACCCATCACTGATATATATTGTCTATCCCAATATTCACCCCCCCCCCTCACACACAATACAAATCCAATCTAACTGTAGCATAAAAACCTACAATATGACATGTACATAGGAAGGAAAGTGTACAGGCCTACACTCACTCTTACAAAAACAGAAGAAATATTATTGTAACAGGTAAGAATAAGATATGTCATATCAAAAGTTTTCATATAGTAAAATTTCTCAAAATCACAAAAGTAGAGGTTGGATTTTACAACAAGCACCCTCTTAATTTCATCGACATAATATGCAAAATATCAAAAGGTATCACACTAATACTAAACATGTTATATCAAAGACAAAACCAAGAAAAATTAAAATTGTTAGTATCTGTTTGTTGCTTCCATAGGCAGACAGAATGGTTGACCAAAAATACACAAAAGAATTATTTAATTCCACAGTGTGGAAAGTTTTTCTCAATTTCACACATGCCAACTGTCAAGTGGGCAAATAAGCAGGCATAGACTGTCCATAATTTTCCAATTTCAGTCTTTTCATAATGTGTACACAACTCCGGTGAGTTCCAACATATGGGCTCAGAAAATGTAAAAACAGCAACAAAGTGTTTTTAGAATAAATGTCATCAGCGCATGAAGAAAATAGTCACAAATTTAAGCATGTATACATGATAGGCTCTTCCATACACATTATGTTACCAAAGTGAGTAATTGTTCATGACTCCACTGGTCACCACACATAACTTCCTTAACAAGTCACACAACTAGTAGTTCAAGAGTATTTTTAAACAATAGTAAGCACAAAATATGAATGTCAAAATGTTCATCAAAATGTCTAATAACTAACTTGAGTGAACTACAACTAAAATAGCACCTGTCCTACTACACAAAGAAAATAAAATGCAGAAGCAACCATCATAACATTTTCTTATATCTAGGCATATATTCAATGAATAGTATGTATATTACATGTGTACATGGTTCATAAAGCAAAATCATTTTGCACTTCCTTTCAACAATAAGTAAGCTTCAGTATCATATATAGTTTCCATACCACATGATACGAAACAAACTTTATAAACAATAGAAAATGTGAAAAATTTTCCTTGTATTCCAGGTTACTGAGATTTGCAAATTTCATTCTAGGTATCAGACTTATAAGGTTTCAATTCAGTTACATTCCTCAAACCAAATAATTTCCTTCACTTTGGATAGATCAATCTGTAAGCATTTAGGTGACGATTTTGTTTCACCTCAAATGGTCCTATATAAATGTCAAAAAATTTCTTTAATTCTGAAGTCATGAGTTTAGATTTTTCTTTCATTTTAACCAAAACCAAATCACCA